>NC_071616.1:39973806-40277020 GCF_014839835.1 Dryobates pubescens | reverse complement strand
ATCTGCAGGCTTTATCAAACCGTTTATGGTTTGGCCAGTGTAGCAGTAGAATCTGGGATAAAATGCAGTATCTGTAAATTGTTTTCTTATGTCAATCAAACTGTGCTATCGTTTCTTTGCATTTGAAAGAAACCAAATCCTCGCCAGCTTTGGGTTTTTGCTAGTTGTAAGCATTAATATTACAAGGGGGGAAAAAATATTTTGTTTAGAGCATGTTTATTTAGGAAGCCTATTTGCTTTAAGTTAGCGTTCAGGCTCTTTACCAAAGGGAAAAAACAGTGTGAAAGAATGACTTGTGTTGCTGCTGGATTCATAAATTCAACTTTCCTTCATGTATGGATTGAAGATCAATCTTGTGCTATTTCATATCTGACAGCATGAATGATGTAGATTTGTGATATTTATAATGTGAGGGGAAAAAAATTAGCATGTGAAACAAACAAATGACCAGTTCTTTATACACAAGGAAAAGAGGTTGAACTTATTGCTAGGTGGAGATTAAGGATCAATTCTTCCTTAGCTAACTGTTACTCTCCTTACCTAGGATAAGGTTTTGACATAACTTGAAGATCTCAATAATTTTTAATTGGCTGTCAGTTGAATTTGATGGGAGCATATAAAAGCTAAGTCCAGTTCTACAAAGGGGAAATCAGTGATGTGTATTAAGCTCTGCTGAAAAAATGTACTCATGAGCTCATTCTTTGCCTCAAGAACTTCTTATATGTCGTTATTTATCTGACATGTATGTTCATTTCCCGCTCTTTAAACTTAAACTTTGTTTCTGCATGCGTCAGAGTTTCTTATTCCAATTCATGGTGTCACATGTAGGAGCACTCAATAGCAGGGGAGGGTGAGCTGCATGTATCCAGGAACAGCTAATTACATTTGTGGACTGAAAAGTAAAAGCTTTTCATCCAAGAGGAAAAACAGCAAATAAATGGAAACCTTTTAATGTGTGGGATGCAGGTCTGTGTGGTGAATGTGCAAAGTTGGTGAAAAATAGAAAGTAGCAGGGATTTTCTCCATTTCTCTGAAAATAGAAATGTGACCTGTGGACAATGCTTCAGGCACGTTAAAAATCATTCTTTAAATCTGAAATCTGTGCTCATAGCAAGTTGGAAATGTTGACTCACAGAACACAGTTTACTTTGGAAAGGTTGGAAACTTTGTTTTTCAGTATTTTGGGAGTTCTGTAGCCCTCTGGTGGAATTTAAGGAGCATCTACAAGTAAATTATAAAGTAATCAGTTATTATTAAGTCATGTTTTGCCAGGTAGCTGAGTAATACATTATTTCCCTAGTTGTTTATACAGTGGTGGTGCAATTTGCCATAAAGCCTAATTTTCCCAGAATTGCTTGGAACAATACAGGATGTAAGAGGTAAAAAAGCCTTATGTAACTTGATTGTTTGGGGAAAGACTGCATGATGAGAAGGGTTACAAGAAGTTTTCATGTCCTGATCAGCCTTCCTGATCGGAGAAGTTCAGTCTGTGTCCACAAAAAGGTGGCTTTAGGAAGAAAAACTGTTGTATTTGGTTGCCAATTGATACTTAGCTCTGACAAAGAGTGTGAGAGAGTGAAAAGCAAAATACCTTCCAGGGTGATGGTCTGGTAACAGGAAAGGAATAAATAGTGACATTTTTAGTAGTGTATAGTCATAGAATCATAGAATTGTTTGGGTTGGAAAAGACCTCTCTAAGATCATGTAGTTCAACCATCACCCTGACACCACCATGGCATGTAGTCTTAATAATAGAAAGTGGCCACAGTTTCTATGTAGCAAAGGTAAAAAGAGCACAGCAACAGCAGGCTTTTTTAGGCAGAAGTAAGGGGACAGAGATAGAAGTCCTGCAAGAAGTGGTAGGGTCTTAGTAACTTGCTTTTCAGGTGGCATAGCCTTGTCACAATTGATTTTTAGAGAAGACACTGAGGCATGACTGCTGTTGATGTACATGGAAGGAGTCATGTCAGAGTGAAGAGAAAGGCAGAGGAAAATAAAATCATTGTAGGGAAGAATAAATATTGGGAGTTTAGAGAGTGGGGACATCTGCTGAATACCTGTGTGAAGATAAGAGACAACATAGTTGATTCCAGTGGGAAGAAACAAGTGATTCCTCTGGGGCTGGGTCCTGAATTCTGATTTTATTAGAGCTGTCTTTAGAAAGGAAATAGGGATGCTTGTTTGAGAATGGGAGTTCTGAAAGCAGGACTTGCAAAGCACTCTTATTCTTGTTGCATGGCCCAGCTGATAGAAGGAAAAGACCCAAAGAAATAACTGGAGAAATTGGAGTTTCTAGGGAACTGGCAGTAGGAATTGCTCACAGAACCTCAAACTCTATGTGGCAGTGGCCAGGAAAATAAATAAATGTCAAAACTCTGTAGTCCAACCTTTCTCATTTTGGATCTGGCAAATTTTAATAGTTTTAATGCTTAGCTGAAAACAATTTTCACAATATATAGGATGGTTACCAGTGTTCCACATCTCTTAAATAAAATAATTCTTTGTTGGACAGTGGAAGCAAATTCTATGATGCGACAGGAAGAAAGGCAAACCGTAACTTCAGACTAGAAAGAAAGAAGACCAGCGTTGCAGGGTAGAGTTTTCCATAACCTCCATTTCTCCGTTCCCAAGTTTCTACCACAGTTTGTACAGAATGTGTCTACCCAAATGAGTTTCAGAGAAGCATAAAGATTTTGAAATACCTGTCTGGATTTCTTGTGTTACTGTTTCTGTATGATTCCAATCCCAGACTGGTCAAGGAAAAAAAATGAATCAGAACTGGGAGGTCGGTAAAGTTCAACCATTTAGGCTGAAGCTTATCCTTGTATTTGCATGTGGGAAGAATTCTTTTTGGTGAATGCATTTTTGGAAATGCTCTGTTCTGATATATGAAGTCATGTGCAAGATGTGTGCTCATTGAATTTCCAGGTGCTACAGATGTTGCTGAGACACCCTGCTGAGATACCCTTGTTTGAAATACACACAGCTGAGTTGCTCAAAAGAATGGTAGTTTGTCTCAACCCTCCCCCAGCATTCTCCACCTCCTACAGGACGTCCTTTTACCTCTGTTAATTTCTGTGCAAAACAAGTTCTAAGATCCACCAGCAGCAACTTTGTATCTCAAAACCATGAACACGTTCCTATCCCTTTTACAGAAAATCAAGACTAAATCCTTTATTAGCTCTTTCAGAAAGAAATTTAATTGCTCCCCAGCCAGGATACTTTAGGCCAGGTTTCAGCCTGTAGCCACTTCTTACTGCCAAGTTCTGAACCCCTGAAAATAAGGGCTTGCAGAACTGCTGACACAACCTTAGCTATAATAATGCGAATGACACCACCATAACAGTAATGATAAATGGCATACATTTTAAAACATTTAAAATGATCATAGCCTTAAAGTCAAACACATCTGGGAAATATTAATGGTATATGAACAGCCCTGTGTGGATCTGAATTATGAACAGCACAGAGATGGAAAGAGATAAATTGCATAATAAATCACTTTACTTATTGTATTGTTTACTTTAAAAAAACCATATATACTTTCTGTTTATGCAGCATGTCAGCTGTTTGAAAAAAGATGAATAGTTCTAAATTCATATTTATTCCAAAGAATGAATATTTAGCGCTCTGTGGTGTCACACTGACTTCAGAGAAATAATTACAGTATATGGTTCTACCAACAATGATGCTCAGAGGCCATTGAGTTTGTATATATTTAGTATGGTTTTATCCTCTGATCAGTTTCTCCTTTTTCATTTCATGAATTTATAGGAGTTAGATGTTTTTCAGGCCTCCTTTCTTTTGGCAGACATGGCGTGCACAGCATTGTTTCTGATGGTACTAAAAGGGTAACTGAAGAAAGTGTTTCACAATGTTTCGTCATTTACTGTACTGTAATACCCTCATTATCAAAATGTGATAGTTCTAAATTTTACTTTTACCAAATGTCACTTGGCCAAACAGATTAAGCTCAAGGGATTCAGGGAGATTTCCAAATCTATCTTATCTGTTAAGAACTTTGGTTCTGTGCAAATAAGTCAGATGGTTTCATTTTAAAATGCTTCACTGTGTACTGAGATAATTAGTGGGCAAAATTCGTATGTGCACCTGAGTCATGAGGATTTTTCAAGGGGTGAAACCCCCCCACAGTCAAATTAGTCTCATCACACTAAAGTCACAAACATGTTTTACAACCTATATATATGCATTGATCAGGTTGTGATCCTCTGATTCCTAGCCTTTTCTTTCCTCTTCAGTCGTTGCACTGGCACTGTCCAGGTCTTCAGGAGGCCTTTCAACTCTGGTTCAGGTACTGAGGAGCTCAGCATAGAGGTTTTTTGTAGCTAGTGCAGATTTCAATGTAACATGCAACCCGAGATCTTTCAAGCATCATTTTTTGATGGCTTGTGCAATTGTATGTATGGAGGAGGCAGTGAACATTGAGCACTGAATGGTATTTACATATGTTCAACACAATAATTGCTTTGTTCTTACTTTTTCATTTGCTTTGTATTTTGTTTGCTTCTCATGTCCCTTTGACCACAGCCCAGGTGCTTTTTTCTCTGACTTCTTTAGATGCTTCTCTTGGAAGTAGTCATTTTTCCTCTGGTCTTTTCTGTCCTATCTTTGTTTTCAGTTGATTGGCAATATTTAGTTCTTCCCCTGCTGACATCTCAGTCCTGGAAATTTTGTTTCCAGCGTATCACTTATTAAATCTGCTATACTAAAGAGCTAGGCAGGCTCCTCCCTTTTGTTTCCTGCTGTCTTTAGGGCATGCTTCATTTTTATGAACAGTAATATTCTCAAGCACCATTTTTTTTGTGTAGTCTTAGCACAGTAATAGAATAGTATGAAGTGTAAGAAGAATCAAAGCTAGTCAATATCATAAGGCTATGAGTTTAAAATGTGCCATTCTCAAATATTTATTATTTCTTTTTATTTCCCTACTTTTTTTTTTTTCTTTAAGGGTACTTAAAAAACCCCAAACCCTAGAGACTGTGACTTTCTGATTCTCTGCATTTACTGTTCTTTAAAGTGCAAGAAAAAATGTATTTTCGTTTTACAGGGTTCTAATTTCGATCTAATGTTTTGCTTCTCAAGTGAAGCTTTACAGGAGGGAAATTTAGTTTCAATACAGAAGAGGCACAAATGAAAGTTATGGAAAAAGATGCTAAGAAAAGCAATCTAAGAGTTCTTAAATTGCTAAAGTTATATTAAAACTCATAAATCTTAGACTTTCAATTCTGTGTTATTTTAAATAGTGAGTGGTGTTGCTTCTTTACAATTTATCACATAAATTAGAGAAGGAAAATGAACTTTTGTTGTCTTCAGAAATTTAAAAGTATTTTGGGGGGAAAAAAAGGATTTTGAAAGATATTAACATTTAAATCTATTATTCTGAATTAGGTGTTAATGTCTAAAGCCAGGTTCTCTGAAATGCATAAACAACAAAATAGCCCTGTTCAATCACACATTGTGGCTAAAAAGAATAAAGTCCTTAATAGCCAGGTTGTCAAATAAAGCTATCAAGTTCAGCAGTTCTGAAAGACAGAATGCTTCCCAAGATATTCTTTACACGAGGAAAAGGAGAAGAGATTTTTTGTTGTTGTTGTTGTTAGTGCTGCTAGTAGTTATATACAATCTGAAGGTTATTTTAAATGTTATTTCCTGAAACAATCGTGGTTTAGATTTACTTTATGTATATTACTAAATAGACGTAAGAGAAGAGCCATGATGATAATCAGAGGGCTGGAGCATCTCTCTTATGATGACAGGCTGAGAGTGTTGGGATTGTTCAGTTGGAGAAGACTCTGAGGAGACCTTACTGTGGCTTTCCAAATCTGAAAGAGGCCTACAAGAAAGCTGGTGAAGGAATTCTTAGGGTGTCAGGTAGTGATAGGACTGGGGGGAATGGATCCAAGATAGAGGAGATTTAGAATAGATGTTGGGAAAAAGTTCTTCCCCATGAGGGTGGTGAGACCCTGGAACAGGTTGCTGAGGGAGGTGCTGGAAGCTTCATCCCTGGAGATTTTGAAGGCCAGGCTGGATGTGACTCTGAGCAAAATGATCTAGTGGAAGGTGTCCCTGCCCATGGCACAGGGGTTACAGCAAGATGATCCTTGAGGTCCCTTCCAACCCTGACAATTCTGTGGAATCCTACTGCAATGACTGACAGATTAATTTGGAGACTGTTCAGAGCATTCCAGGTTCTTGGGTTTCTCTTCTGTTTATGGGAATTTTCACCTGAGTATTTTTCCTTAATCTCTTCAAAAAATCATTACCAAAATAAGATCTTGAGCTTCTTGAGGAGATTTGCAAATGTGTTCCCGCCTTGAATTATGCTGGTTGTAATACCTAAAGGCACTAAAACACTGGGATGGTGCTCCAGGTTCTCTATAATTTCCTCTATGTTCTATGCAGATTATTGTACATTGTGGATGCATTACATGTTTAGAATGTAGTGTTCCTGTCCAGGATCTCAATAAGGATCTGAGTACATTTATTAATTAAGAGCTATATATCAAAGCCAGAAGAAGGTTGACTTGATACACAATATCCTTTAAGATGATGTCTGCTATTTTATTAAGCTGTTCACTGTATTTTTGTATAAATGGAAGTTAATGTGGGCAGTTGTCCAGAAAAGCACTTTAGACATGTACATAATGTAAAACATAAATAGTTTAATTGACCTCAGTGACACTGCTCATCAGCTTATAATTATTTATATATTTCTTTTAGTATTTAAAGGTTCTATGGAATCAAGCCCATAGGCAGTGCATCCACTGAATGGAGCCAGAATGGAGGCTAGAAACCTGCAAATTTAATTTCTGTTCTTGCATTGTAACTGCTACTTATAACCTGATATTAGTTTGGCCATTTATAATAGTGAATGGAAAGGAACTACTTCTTTGTCCTTAGCAGTGTGTTAGAAATGACCCAGTTCTGATTTTTATTCCACCAACAGTACAGAGCTAATCTGTATAATGTTATATGACTCAGAGCTTTTACTCTTAAAACCCTTCAGGAGAACTTTTTCTTCTCTTTCAAAGTGAATGTACCCTCCCATCCCCTTTTATTAGTTGTGTCCTAAAGTTGCACAACCTGTAGCAGTCTAAAGATCAAGTTGCTAGTGTTATTTTGGGCTAAATTTGCAGAGATGCTGATGATTTTCTAAGGCTGTGGTTGTGATTTGGGGATGGGGGGAAATAGGCACAAATAGGTGCCACAAAGCTGTGTCGTGTTTGTGGCACCTGTGTGTACAGATTGTTTGCTTCGTCTTTTTCTTTCCCTGTGTGCGGGTGATAGAGGTGATGTTCCTCAAACCCCATTGTGGGCTTTATTTCAAGAGTACAGAAATAAGTGGAAAAACTTCTGTTGGCTGTAGTCTTGAAGTCTTGGCATGAATCAGTCAAGCACTGATTGATGTAAACCCATTTTGACACTGAAATATTCTATAATCTGAGAGCCTGGGAGAGATAAAAATAACCATGAGGAGGTAGTGTCATCATTTTAAGTTTTGCTTTTTCCATTTGAGGTATTGTATAATGCACTCATGTCTGCTGTGTGCACAGTCATTCTTCAGTTGACATGCAGTAAGCAAGCAAGCATCCAGAGTGATCCCTAAGACTCCTTTTCAAAACTGAACAATCCAGCAATGGAAAGTGAAGAAACCCATTACGTGTGTGCATGTGTGAATAACAGACACGCACACTTACTTTGGCAGTACACTGTTGCCTAACGAAAAAAAATACTTCCTAGCCACTTGTTGCAGACTGCTTCTACTCTGCCATTGCAGGGGTGACTGTAGCATCCATAGGCGTACTCAGACTCACTTCATCCAGAAGCAGTCGAGCTGTAACATGGACTTCGGTGCACGCTAAGTGCCCAAATATGCAAATAGCCTGCTGGCTGCCTCTCCACAGCGCGCTCTGGGACCGGTGATATGCAGCTTTACCATCATTCATACCACAGCAGCTTTGGTCTGCCTGCACTCGCACATTCACACCTCAGCTTGCTGCGGAGACAAAGCCCTGGTGGATTATTTGGAAGGCAGTGACTCGCTGCAGTTTTCTGTAAATGTGAAAATGGTCTTTTTTCTAACACTCTTTTAAAGGGTTCTGAAACCACATAAGACTGTATTGTGAACTCTTAATACAATTTCCATGCAGCCTCTAATGTAGGGTAAAACACAGGAAGTGCATGGATTAATTGAATATGGGTCAAAGAACGGTATCCAGAGTCTACCTGTGCTCCTGCTTCTGTCATTTCTGATGCCTGAAAAGCTGTTGCCTCCACATGTTCTGTTTCAGATGCCAATGCATGCTCCAGGGAGAAGGGCATAGTTTGCATCTATGCATATCAAGATGAGAATAATCAATCAGTTTTTCTCCCACCCAAATAAAAATTGTTAGGTAGATTGAAGTTTTAGCTCTTTTGCATTTTGTATTAACTGGTTTTTGAGGATCCTTGTTTTAAAAATACAATCAATCAAATGTGGAGTAAGATCTTGTATTTTTCACAATCTTAAAACAACGGAAATAGGTTATAGTGTAATTCAACAACATTGTGTTTTCTGCTTAGTTAGAATTTGTTTCACTGAAGTGGTTCAGAATCCAAGACCCTTCTCAGTGAAAGAGGGAGGAAAACCAAGCCTAGTTGCACTAAAAATTGGAGTAGTAAAGAATTTGACTGCGTAATTCTTTACAGCAACAGAGAAATGTACTCTCTAGATCCAAATGTTTAAACTTCAGCAGTTCTCATGCAGATTAGATAATTGTTTGCCTAGCTGCCAGCTGTGAATTCAACTGCTGGCTAACTAGCCAAAACTGTGGATTTGCAGGTGAATTGAAAGAACTCAGACATTTCAGTAAGGCGCTGGACTGAGATTTAAACTTGCTGAATGTTTTACAGAAAGTCACAGTGCTGAGTGCATTGAACGCTTTGTCTCCCACCTTTTCATATTTCATCAAGCAGTGGCTTCCAGTTGAAAATCAGTAGCAGTGAATAGTTCCAGAAACCCACTTTAAACCTTCCATTTTTCAGATAATAAAATTTTACCTCTGCATAGCTTGTAGTATTCTAAATTAGCTCTTGGTATTTCTCTCTGACCGTTGCCGTTGAGTTTTGTAACTGCTTTGCTAAATCATCCTTCTGTGTTTAAAGGGGAAAAAAAAAGTTACTGCTTTGAAATGAAATAACAGGAGTGGAGTGGGATCAGACATTTGGCTGAACACACTTGAAGCAACTGAAAATTTGCTGGTGTATCTCCTGCTGCACTAAATGTCTTTGCTAAAAGTGTGGGAACATAAATTAATAAAACCATAGCCCTTGCTGCTCCCTGATATGGCAACAAACTGGAAAGGAAATGGAAGAGCACCAGAATAAAGGCCTGGAAGTTTGGGGAACAAATGGAATGTAATTTTTATTATTATTTTTTTCTTTTGCCAGTGTATGTTAAGCTACAATTGCACAGAATGTGGAGGCAGGGGAGTTGGACTCGATGATCATCTCTTTAGGTCCCTTCCAACCCCTGACATCCTGTGATCCTGTGAGGCAAAAAAAGGACCCTAGCAAGGATTTGTTGATAATGTGTTCAAACCCTTGTAGTATATCTGTGCTTCAGTTCTTGTTGTTAGTGTTTTGGGAGTGGGGAGGGCTTGGTTTGTGGGCTTCTTGTTTTAGGTTTTTTTTTTTTGTTGTTGTTGTTGGTTTGGTGTTGGGTTTTTTTTTTGGGGGGGGAGATTTGGTTGGTTGGTTGGATTTTTTTTGGGGGGGGTGTGTTTCAGGTTCTTGTGGGTGATTTTTTTTTTTTTGGTGGGTTTTTTGTGGGTTTTTGGTTGTGGTTTTTTGGTGGTTTGGTTTGGGTTTTTTGTTTAGAATAGAATAGAATAAACCACGTTGGAAGAGGCCTTCAAGATCATCGTGTCCGACCTATCATCCAGCATCACCTAATCAACTAAACCATGCAACCAAGCACCCCATCAAGTCTCCTGAACACCTCCAGTGATGGTGACTCCACCACCTCCTCGGGCAGCCCATTCCAATGGGCAATCACTCTCTCTGTGTAAAACTACTTCCTAACCTCCAGCCTAAACCTCCCCTGGTGCAGCCTGAGACTGTGTCCTCTTGTTCTGGTACTGGTTGCCTGGGAGAAGAGACCAACCTCTGCCTGTCTGCAACCTCCCTTAAAGTAGTTGTAGGTGGCTTTTTGTTTGGTTGTGGGTTTGTTTTGGTTTTTTTGTTTGTTTGTTTTTCAAAGTGCTGGTTTGGGGATGACTATAAAATAATTCAAAGAACATCTTTATTATGTGATCAAAGCACCATGTTTGAATTCAGGTTGGACTGAATATGGAAACTAATATTATTTTTCTTTAGTGCCTGTTCTGTTCCCTTTTTGATTTTTTTAATTGAAGTAATGAGAAATGGAGCTGTAAAAAGGACTGCAAAGCCTTTCTCTTTTGCCTGACAGTCTTTCACACATTTTGTGTGTCATCTTTTGCCATCTTGCATTGTCTCCAATTAAGTAACATTTGCAGTACAACATATTTTGAATCTTCTGTATGTTCTTGGTTTTTCAAGAAATAAGCGTATACATTGTGATACGGCAAACAAAAGCAGAGCAGACACAAGAATGCAGCTGTTTATTACGAGCTGATGAAGAATTAAATAACTTTTTTGGGACCATCTGCAAAGCTTACTCATATGGCCTCTGCTTTTTACTGTTGTAAAATGTAGCTTTTGAATTAGTGGTGAATTGGAGCTCTGAAATTATCACCACTAATCACGTATTGTGAAAGAATGGCACATACACCATTCACAGTTTTATTGTTACTTTAGTCACTTTCTATGACAGTGGCATATTCTAACATGCCTTATCTCTTGCCTTATCTCTTCTTAATTTAAAGTGCTGGTAATGAGGAAGGGTATGCCCCTAATCCAAGGTTAGGAGGTGAGAAGAATTAATCTAAATGGGGTCACAAGGTTTTCACCTCTCCCTTCACTATGGACTTATAGCAGGCAGCCCTTCACAGAGTAAGGGAGAGTCATGCAAATCACAGAGCCTTTGCAAGCTCTAGCAAGGTGGAGCAGGGATGCATATCTGGCTTTTTTGTTCTGAATACCACAGTTCTCTAGCTGAGAAACAAATTATAGGGAGCAATGGTTCAGTTTTGCATTTGTGTGGGATAGCATTAAAGGGGCAGAAGCATCTGTCTGATTATGCAGCAGCCCAGCTGCAAAGGTCAGTTCAGTATCTCAGTATTGTGGGAGAATTGATTCATCTGTGAAACACATAGAAGGGAGGGAAGGACATGGGGGCACCTCTATTGGTGCTTCCCCAATTTGATACTGTTTAGGAACTTGCTGAGGATGTGCTTCATCATATCCTGCAGATCATTAAATAATACATTAATTGGTATTGACTCCAATATTCATCTCTGAAGGACAGCAGTTCTAAATTATCTGCCAGTTGGACTTTTTGAGACTTTTGAGTCTGATTGGGAGTTTTCCACCCATCTTATTCAGTCTATATCTCATCAGTTTGGCTAGACAGATCTTTTGGGAGACTATTTCAAAGATGTTTGTAAACTCAAGGTAAACAGTATCTCTGCTCTCCCTGTACCCCTCTTAAACAAGTGTTTTGTAAAAGGCTGTCAAGCTGGTCAGGCATTGCTTGCTCTTGCTAATTTATGCTTGCTGTTCCCAGCCACCTCTAGTCTTTCATGTGCTTGGAAGTGGCTTTGGCAAGGGTTTACTGTGGCCTTGTTGATAATTCCTTTTCTAGATCACAGCAGATGTCTACTATGATACCTGATGTGTTGATTTGTCCCCTGACTGATCCTTATAAGCTCTCAGCTGACTTGCTTCCATTGTCCTCTCTTTTCCTGTTACCTCTGAGCTTCCCTCCTGAGCATGAAGGACTGGAGTATGCCAGGCTGCTCAAACTAGACAGCAATCAAATGGAGCAAATGCATGGAGGGCAAAAAAGGGAAGACAGGCCCTTGATAAGCAGGAGATGTGCCTCTTTTCTAAGATCTCCCAACTTGCCTTCCCTCCCAACTGACCTTAATTTCCACCCTTTGATGACAGTGATAGTTAAGCCCTTCCCATGAGATTGCTTTCCCTTTACCTTGTCTGAAGGTCTTAGAGTCAAAAGGTCATATATCCCTCCTCATTATCCAAAGCCCAGGTGGGAATTTGAGAGCAGAAAAGCAGGATGTATCTGCAAAACCCATCAAAATGTATGTAACACAAGGTTTTTAGGAACCTGGAACAGGAGGGAGCAGAACCAAATCTGTGGATATGATCAAGTGTGTAGCGCTCTGCACAAAATGTAGATATGGTCTTTGAACACAGTATCTCTAGGAATAATGCACTTCCCCACCCAAACTGAAGACTGCAGGTCACAGTAGCTCTCACAGTGAGGAGGTGGCAAATGGAGAAGATGGGATCTGTTGCAGGGAGCTGAAATTGTCCAAGGGAGTTAACCAGTGCCCTTGGAAAGGCATGCTGACTGCAGCCAGCTACCCTGCCAATGAATGCTTGTAACGAGGAATAAATCTTGCACAGAATGCAAAAAAATATATATTGAAGGAAAGAAAAAGGAAAAAAAAAAAAAAAAAAAAGGAGATTGTGAGGTGAAGAATACAGAATGAACCAGGTTGGAAAAGACCTTTGAGATCATCACGTCCAACCTATCACCCAACGCCATCTAATCAACTAAACCATGGCACTAAGTGCCTCATTCAGTCTTAATTTAAACACAGCTAGTGATGGTGGCTCCACCACCTCCCTGGGCAGCCCATTCCAATGGCCAATCTCTCTTTCTGTGAAGAACTTCTTCCTACCATCCAGCCTACGTCTCCCCTGGTGCAGCTTGGGACTGTGTCCTCTTGTGTACAAAGATCTGGTGAGGCTGCTGGTGTTCTTTGGTAAATTACTTTTAGTCAGATATAATTCAAGACAGGAAAAGAGAAATTCTGATTTCAGCAAAAGGTTGAATAGAGACACAAAACACATACAAAGCAATCCTTATGTTTAGGACTTGTGTGTATTTTCTTGGAAACTAAGATTTTGAAATATTCTTGGCTGTGGAGCCCCATACTTGAAGAGGGAAAAAAAAAGGTATATGTTTCTGGATATGCTTTATTCAGAGGTGTGCATATTTAGAAGAAATTGAGTATTGCAAGGGATCCAGATGCTGTGACAAGCCCTAGCTGGGTTTTTGGCATCTAATGGCTATGGTCACCTGGTATGAGCAAGATCAGAACATGCTGTGCTTGCCTCTAAAAGTGGGACAAGCTCTGCAAAGGGGAGCTGAGGTTGAGCTTTTACCATCTTTGTATCAGTTTTACTTAAGTTGCATAACGATGGATTCTGACTACTCTGATAGAACCAAGTTGAAGTTAGTGGAGTTACTCAGTTTCAAAGCAGATCATAGCTGGACCTGCTGTTATTACAAGGTCTGTCATGAGGTCTGTGGCTAATCATGAGGTCTGTGGTGACAGGTTGGACTTGATGATCCTCGAGGTCTCTTCCAACCTTAGTTATACTGTGATACAAAATATTAAATAGCACTGATTGTAAAATATTGTTAAATATTAAAGTTATCATACCCCAACACAAAATAAAAAAATGTGCTTGAATGCATGGATTAAAATAATGCTTTTGTTAATTCAAGGCTCCACAGCTCTCCCAGGAGGTCAGAGAGTCACAAAATATGATCAAAAGCTGGCTTTGCTCTCAGTACCTCTCATGGCTTAACAATATGTCAACAGCTCATAAGCCCAGACAGATCCCAGTTGGCTACGCATCCGAATGACTTCACATGAAAATGTTATTGCAGGTAGCATCTAACAGTTTTTAATCAGGATTTGGTATTAGTCAAACTTTCTGTACTTTTCTGTATATTTTAAGACAGCAAAGCAAAAGGATTCAAGCAAGAAAAGTTGGACTAGCCTGATATGAAAAAAAGCTGTCACAACTGCAAACTGTTTCTGAATCTGAAAAGGAGAAGTAATTAATAAGTGAGTTTTGCTGTATTTGTCACAAACCACTGTGAGGGAACAGAAATGGAGTGAACAGTGGCCCCAAGGAACCTGGCAGAGATCTGTTCTAAGATCCCATTAGAATGCAATTCAGGAAGTTGGCTGATGTTGGATTTGCCGTGGTTATCACTGGCACACTGTGTATTATTTATTTCTATCAGCTATTGAATAGAGATATAGAAACATATGCTGTCAATTATATTGAAATCTATTTCCTTCTGTGTCTGTGGTTTCAGTATGTGAGTGAGTTCCAGCAAAGTTCAAAACAAACCACTGCCCTAGTACAGCCTTAAGTTACCAATGGAGCTGAGGGAGAATTTAAGATCTTTAGTGGCTGTGTTTATTAATGTTTAGCACTTCTCAGAATTCTAAGTAAGCATTTCTAAAGGAATGGTAATTTTGACCAGATTCCAAGTGGGCAGTTTCATTCTGGCAGCCCTTATTGTTCTGACAGCTTCAGCTGAGTATGTAGTCTTGCTTCTATCATCGCCTTTCCTTCATGAATATGTTAAGCTGGTAGTGCTTAGGGATGTGTCCTCACTCATTCTGTGCCATCCTACTTCATATGAATGTTTGAATGTCCATGTGGCAAAACTGGATTAAGGAACCTGTAAACTAACCCAGTAAAAATCACTTGGTCATTTTAACCTTACCTGTTCCCAAGACAGGTGATAGTATGGGTTTGGGAATATGGTAGCAGCACTGAGAGGAAAGTGATTTTTCAGCTGTAATGCCAGTCTGTGTCAGTTGAATGTGTTTGTGTAGCTAGGATCTTGTTATTTATTCCTGAACACAGCTCCCAAATAAAAACATGCTTTCTGTAGTGTATGAAATGATATCTGTATTCACTGGTGTCCAGCTGTTTCAAGTGAAGGGCTAAACGTATTTCAGAGAAGTCAAGGTCTGTGCTTCAAAACAGATTCCTACATCTGTTCCATTGGATTTGCACAGTTCTATTTGCTTTTGCTTCTTTTCAGGAGAAAAAAAAAATAAATTAAAAACCCCACCTATTTTCTCTTCCCCCTAAGATTGCATGGAGAATTATCTAGGTAGAGCTAGCCCCAACACTTAGTGCCTAATTTATGTGTGTGTGTGTCCCCTGGAATCCGAGACTGATGGAGTCCATTGTGCACCAGTAATTCCTAGTTGGCTTATGGGTACCAGGACTAACCTCTCATCTGTTTTTCAGTCTCAGATAGGAGAGCTGAATGCACTTTCTTTTGCTCAGATCTTCCCGTCTTCATTTCCCCCGTTCTCTTTTCTCTGCATGTTTTTTTTCTGTGTCAGGGGAAGGAGAATGTCCTTGAGGAAATGTTAGCTAAGACCAAGTTAGCTCAGATTTCTGCAGACTTACTGGGAGACAAGCTGAATGGCAAGTGTTTTCTGTGTCAAGATCAGTATGATATGCTGTGATACGGGGCTAGTTAGAAAGCTGATAAGCAATCATAGCAAAGAAAGGAAAACAGCTTTTTGGAACATTCCCAGCTCATATGAGCATTGCTCCAGCAGCTGCGGTGAAAGCAGTGAGAGGCAACATCTCATAGCGATGAGATTCAGGTACTTAGGTTTTAAAAGTATGTAGTACAGGGGATTACAACTTCAGTTCAGTAGCAGGAACACACTTTCTTCACAGACAGATTTTCAGGACTGCAGTTCAGGTGCATCAGAGCTTTGTGTCACCTGACTCTCAGGATGGACTGGCTGGCATGGGCCTGAATCATAAATTCTGGTTTATTCAAGAGATCCCTGTATAATCCCATTGAAATTAATGGATTACTTATATGAATAAACTTTGCAGGTTTGGGATCTGTGAGGATTTGAAAAGGTATTGCGTAAGCTAAATCTCAGAACAGGTTTTTTTCTAGCCAGCTGATACTGTGAGTCTGTGGGTCAAGTTAGTGTTTTGCTCCTAATTATACTAGAAGTTAGCGGTGGGATTGAATTGGAAACTCAGATCACTGACAATCAGCCTCTGATATTGGCATTATTTGTATAGCTTAAGTACATAAGCATGCTCAGTGTGCCCCAAAGCATCTGCCAAAATACGTAATACAGATTGTATCATTTTTGCAAAAGAATGAAAGGATACTAGCAGCTCATGTTTTATACTCAGAGGCTGGTATTAACTGCTCAAACAAGAACCATGTTCCAATATTATAAGATAGAGTGTAGATCCAAGGGCAAAATTTGGCTCTAAAGAACTGAATAGAAATTATTCTTAGAAAGGCTTCAATTATCTCCACAGTAAAACTACTAGAATCCTCATTTTCGTCACTACAGACACTTGATGAGAGTAGCAGATGGCCACACAAAGCATCCATGCTATTTTATTTGAGATTTTAATGTAAACTGAACTAAAAAAATATTTGAAATAAGACTTTTTAAATTGGCATAAGAATTTTTAGTTTTTGAAGGGCTAAACAAATCTGGAAGCAACTTGAAAATCAAACTTCTGTCTTGATTCAACTTCTTCTGTTATTGTCTTGCGGTCAGTACTTTCTGCTGCACCAACCTCCTCCTAATGTTTATTATCCTTATATATCAGGCTAGTATCACAGAATGTTAGGGGTTGGAAGGAACCTCCAGAGATCATGTGAGTCCAATGCCCTTCCAAAGCAGGATCACTTGGGGTAGGCTGCACAGGAACGCATCCAGGCAGGTTTTGAAAGTCTCCAGAGAAGGAGACTCCACAACCTCTCTGGGCATCTCTTCTTTTGTATTGGCCATTAATAGAAGTCTCTAAAGCTGTTTAGTGTTTTTGGCATTTAATTTAAAAGCTGCTTGGGAGAAAAAGTTTCTTCTGCTCAGCCAGAATTCTAGCCCTGGCTTCGGTCTGTGTGTGACTGCCACTCTTCAGGGAAGCTGGAGGCAGTTATGAGACTCCCGTTCCCTGATTTCTTTACAGGAGATAGTCATAAACTGCAGGGTCAGTACATGTGGGTGTATCTTCAGTAGCCCCTGCCAGAGGTCATATGAGCACAATAGTCAACATCCCATTTTGTCATGTCAGTGGTATCTGTCAGCAGGCTAGCTGTGTGGGAATTAGCATTTGCACCTTATTAAAGCTACAGTAAATCCTTTTGCTTAGTGTAGTCCTCAAATGCCTGGAAGGCATTGAGCATCACACAGATACATTGACTCCTTTTACATTACAGGAAACACTTCGGCTGCTTTTCCTCCTTTGCTCTTAGAGCATGATTTTTCCCATCACCTTTTTGAAGTAGGCATTCCTAAGAATGCAAATAATAGCTGTGTAAGCTGAAATCACAGCAACTGCTGTTGTCAACAGTCATGATTTAATTACAAAGATTGACTCTGTATCTCTTCATCCTGAAGTGGAGATTAAAAGAGATGCCCAGTATACAAAGGTGTTTAGAAGAGACAGCAAACCTGAGAACCTTGGCTTAAAAAGAGTACTGAGTAGGCAAATTTTCCAAGTCTCATAAAGGTTAATTCAACATTAAGTTTGTTAAAGTAAATGTTAATGTGTTTTATTTTTCTGGGGCTTTGTTGTCCATTCACTTTTTCATGTTGCTGAGGTGAATGCATATCCTGATCAAATAGTTACAGGATTATTAGTACATGATTCCCACTTTACAGCAAAGGGTTGGCAGTTTAATTTGTTCAGCTGCTGTGCACTTTCTGAAACAACTGTCCACCAAAAGAAGGATTCCGTAGTTGTTTTTTTTTTCTCATTCTGTTTTTCAAGTTATTTCCTCTTACGAAATCTCTTAACACTAAGAGTCTGTGTTGTCCTTTGAAACAAGGGAGTAGGGCAGGCACATCTGGTGACACAATTAGACTCTGCTTATTTATTTGTTTGTTTGTTTTCTGCTCCTCATCCTACAGGGGCAGGAGTTACCAGAACTAGCATTTAAGAAAAATAAAAAGCCTGTCATATTTGACTTTAAAAAAAATCTATCATTTTGACTTGCAGGTTTGATTATTTTTTTTTTCATATCACAATATTACAGTTGCTTATCTATCTCTTTCTTTTTTGGTAGCAATAGCAATGACATTAACTGATGCCAGGTTCTGTATTTGTATTTGGGATCAGGTTGCAAATTCTTCCTTTTCCAGGGAGGCAGAAAGATCATGTAAAACTGGTGACCACATGTTGACAGGCTGCATCATTTAACAAAACCAGAGGCAATCATTTCAAAGAAAAATGTTTTATTTTCTGCCAGCAGAGTATAATGGAGAGAAATTGGCTGGTATTATTTTTAAAAATTGCTCAAATCACTGTAGTTAGTATAAAATTGTCTCTGGAACTATTTCCTGTAACTTAACCAGACATATGATTGTATCCTTTCTATTTTGAATACCGAAGCTCACATTTCATCTGTCTTGTGTAGAGTCAGTCAGGTATAATAGCTCTTTGTGATGGTTCCTTCTTTCCCTCTTTCTTTTCTGTAGCTAAACTCCTACCCGCAAACCTAATGCAATTGCTGGTTTAAAGCATCACTCAGTAGCTATTACTAGCAGTCTAGTAGTCATTTGCACCTCTTTCCCCTTCAGATGAACTTGTAGGTCTGTCAACAGGTAAATTCCAAGATTAACGTGCAGTGTTTGTGGGTGTACCTTGGTTTTCTTTCCACTTGACTCTCGAGTATTTGTGATTTACCTGAGGTTACCCCAGCGATGACAGATTTTAAATAGAGTAAGGTAACACTTTCAAACACAGCTTCCAGGGCATGTTTTCACTAGGAGCAGGATTATACCAACACTGTGGCTTAAAGAATCTCTCCTTAATTGTTCTATATGTTTTGCACATCTGTGTGAATAATGGCTTTTGGAAATTATCTCAGGAATTCATTATTGAAACTATGACCATATGAATATTTTATGACAGAGGCTTACTTAGTGTATGTGTTTGGATATACTAAGAAGTCCAGTACTTGGGCAATGACTTGAAATCAAGAGCATGACAATGTTCTTGATGTCTCTTCTCCCAGGCCACCAGCACCAGAACAAGAGGACACAGTCTCAAACTATGCCAGGGGAGGTTTAGGCTGGGTTTTAGGAAGAAATTCTTCATAGAGAGAGTGATTGGCTATTGGAATGGGCTGCCTGGGGAGGTGTTGGAGTCACTGGAGGTGTTTAGGAGGAGACTTGATGGAGTGCTTGGTGCCATGGTTTAGTTGATTAGATGGTGTTGGATGGTAGATTGGACACGATCTCGAAGGTCTCTTCCAACCTGGTCTAGTCTAGTCTGTTCTTCTGGGGCCTGGATTTACTGTTGATACTGAATACCAGTGCCAGTTTGATGGCTAATGGCAATCTGAAAGATTTTCAGCAGCCTTTGAGGAATAATAATCATCTGCCACCAGCCCATCTGTGACAAATTTGTGGTTTGCCCTCAGTGATTCACACTGGTGCTCTTAAAATACTCTCCATCCCCGTTCGCCTTCACAGGTGAGCCTTGCAGTGCTGTAGCAGTCAGAGCACTGGGAAAGGTGGCCAAAAGGTTAGGAGGAGAAATGTTGGACTAAGTCAAATGATTATTAAAAACCTGAATGATTTTAAGGCATCGTATTGTACCTAAGTAGGGAGGAAACCAAACTGTCTCAATTTTCTTTATTTCTTATTATTTATTTATTATGATGATGATTGATGGAACCTGATTCTGAGCAGGTGCCAGTCTGGTCAGTCCAAGTGGTCTGTGCTAGGAAACATGGAATCCTTTCTCTCAGAGGAATTTCAGTGTGCTTGGAAAACAGAAAATGAATAAATCTGGACACATGAAAAATGCACATCATGTGCTGAGGAAAATTAAGAAACTTTCACAGAATGTCTCTGCTTCTTTCTGAGTTCTGCCATTTTTAAACCCGATTTGATCATTTTTCACTAAAAAAATCAGAAGTGGCAAAAAAGAAGTAACTCTTTCTTGCTTTTCTTCAGAGCAAGAGATTGCTTTACCCCTCAGAAAGAAAATGAAGAAGTGATTGCAGAGAATCAGTCCAGATTAGACCGAGATAATTCTACAGGCTTGGGAGAAAATATTTTGGTTTCTGGCATTAACGAATTAATGTTGTTCTCTCATTTTCACATGCTCTATAGCTTATGGAACTTATCAGATCTGTTTCCATTTCTGAAACATAAATACCATTACTGGCCAGGAATAACACACAGGGAGAAACGTGTAACTAATGTTGTAGTTCATAGTTATATCTCCGTATCGGTTTCTTCTGTGAACCCCAAATTGAAAGACTTGTGTTTTCTTACGGGTAGCATAGCACTGTAGTCCAGTATGATGCTGTTTCACATGGGGACTGAAATAATCTTTAAATATATCAACTGAAATATTAAATGTGGAAAATTACATTGCTGTTTGACATGGGGACTAAAATAATCTTTAAGTATATCAACTGAAATATTAAACGCGGAAAATTACGTCGCCTGCTGATGGCTGCTACTGACTTCAGTGCCAAAACTTGGTTGGATTTATGTTTAAAAAATAAAAAAAAAAATAAAAAAACCCTAGAGACTGCTAAATGAAGACTTAAAAACACATAATGACTGAGTTTACTTAGTCAATCGAGTATCTTGTCAAAAGGAAGGTTAAAAGGGCGACTTGATCGTGGCCTGTAATTATCCACCCGGGAAGAAGATAGCAGATATTTGGAGTGTCTTTTGTTTAGTGGACAAAGGAATAGCAAGATTCAGTGAATGAAAGCTGAATTCAGCAAAGTTGAAACTGAAAATGAAACACAAAATGTTAATGGGAAGGCTAATTTAAACATTGCAGCTGCTTAGCAATAGAAATTCTTTGCTTCTTGGAGTTTCCAGATTAGGATTGGTACTTTCGCAAAAGAAACCAGAATTACTGGGTAAGGTTGCATGGTATGCCTCATGATGGAGATAGTTCCTAGATAATCATAATATTCCCTCTGATCTGGACCTATCTTGTCTTTGTAGGGAAGTGCTTTACCTGCTGAGTAATTAAGAGGCCACTTCAGGCAAGGAGCTGTGGAGAAGGGGACCTTTTACCATTGAATCTTGCTTTATTTTGTAGTTTGCTGTCACTCGCATTTCTTCAGTTCTATGGCTGGTTGGCCCTTTCTGAGGAAGTGTTCTTGTAAGGAGCTTTACTGCTTTGTGGATGTGTAGCCTGGGAAGCTGTTGGGCAGTATTTCAGAGCACTGATAATTTTAATGCCTTTGATACATGCAGTCTGATGGGTTTAGGATACTGTTGAGTATAAGGTTGCCCAGGGACGCGATTGAAGCCCCATCCCTTGTGATATTTAAGGTGAGGCTTGGAAGCACTCTGGGCAGCCTGATATAGTTGAGGATGCCCCTGCTAACTGCAGAGAGGGTTGGACTACATGTCCTTTAGAGATCCCTTCCAAGCCAGACCATTCTATGATTTCTGAAGAAGGTAAGCGTTGCTAAGGACATGAGTTTTATATCTTAACTGTTAAACATTTGAGGCTTTTGCTTAAGTGTTGCAGTTTTAGGATTGAGATTAATGATGTGTGCGTTTGAAGGAAAGGTTTTGTCGTATCAATACTTTGGTCATCAAAGGCTTGTAGCATCCGGTCTGCTTTGACTAATTAAAATGCTTTCTGATAACATGCATCTGAAAACCTTATTTAGAAATTAGATCTTGAGTCTGCTTTAAGACTAAAATGTGTAGGGATACATCTCCAGCACAGCAATACCACTGTGTGAAGCAGCTCGTGGCCTGAGTTGAGTGTATATCCTCTGACCGTAGACTCTGCTTGACATTTCAGGAAGCACAGAAGCCCCATAATGTATGTTGCCAGTATTGATAGCTGTAAATGGAACAAGAAGGAAGTTCTTTCTTCTGCATTCAATATGGATTTCACTTTTTTATTCCATTCTATCAAAACTACTGAAAATATAACAATATTATATCTTTTTCATGTGACCTGTAAGTTTCTGTTATGCACCTAAAATCTGAATAGTCATATAGCTAAAAATTGCCTCAATTAATTTTTATCTGTCTGCATATAAAATTTCATTTGGGGGACTAGCTGAGAACTGCCATGAAGAGTTTCAACTGAAAGGTTATTTCTTTAAAGAGATTGTTACAGACTGAAAGAAGGAAAAATTTGCATCAAGCTGTTACACTTGTGCAGTTCTACTATAATGCACTGAAACACGATGACTCAGGCAGGGAGGGTTTCCTCTAATAAAATATTAAGTATAAAATTGATTGTTTAAGGTATGAAGCACTTTAACCCCTATGTAAGTTTTCTTTTATTTATTCATCGATTATGACTGGGATGGAAGAAAGAGGACAGTATGCATTTTTTGGGGTGAGTTTCTTAGGTTTCTGGGGCTGGTTTAATGTATTGCATAGTATCTGAAGAGGTTATTTTAAAGGCATGGACATTACTGAATTTGAATTTGTGAGAGGTGCTTTATTTTTACAAGTAGGCTGAGGGAGCTGGGATTGTTCAGCCTGGAGAAGAGAAGGCTCAGGGGTGACCTCATTGCCCTCTACAACTACCTGAAAGGTGGTTGTAGCCAGGAGGGGGTTGGTCTCTTCTCCCAGGCAACCAGCACCAGAACAAGGGGACACAGTCTCAAGCTGTGCCAGGGGGGGTTTAGACTCGAGGTGAGGAAAAAGTTCTTCATTGAGCGAGTCGTTTGTCATTGGAATGTGCTGCCCAGGGAGGTGGTGGAGTCGCCGTCCCTGGAGGTGTTCAAGGGGAGATTGGACGTGGCACTTGGTGCCATGGTCTAGTTGTGAGGTCTGTTGGGACAGGTTGGACTTGATGATCCTTGGGGTCTCTTCCAACCTTAGTGATACTGTGATACTGTAATAAAAACTGGAAGTTCATGATTAGGGCTGAGGAGAGATTTGTGGAACATTGTTGTGGTAGTTTTAGGCTAGGTAGAAAAATATAAATCACAGAATCGCCAAGGTTGGAAGAGACCTGAAAGATCATCAGGTCCAATCACCATTGGGTTTAAAAAGGAAAACCAAAGATAATTATAAACAATTTCATTGGAGAGGTATCTTCTATAAGATTGGCTGTGCCAAAACAATCTTTCCTCTTCTGATCTTTGCTTGCTTTGCTTGTGAGAGATGAACCTGCTTCTGCTTGACTTTGGCTGCATTGTTTTGGTGAAGTCTAATCGCTACTTTTTCTCTGCTCCTTTCTCCCTTTTGGATGGGTGTGGGGGGTGGGTGGGTAGGGGACAGAGGGACAGCTTCCCTGGTTTAACTTGACCATCGGGGGGGGGTCCTCATGTTGTTTGTTAGTCGCAAATAGCTGTAAAATATTGTAAATACTGTATATTTTGTACATATTCATTGCCTTCCATTGTAGATTGCAGTTTTGCTTGTAAATACAGCTTTCATTTGCTTCCAACTGAGCTGGGCTGGCAAAGTTAATGTTGGGGGGAAAAATCTCAACCCACCACAACTGTGCACAATGACATGTTGCTTCATGAGGCTTTTTTTGCTCGCTTGTAAACGATAATGGTAGTTGTGTGCCAGTGAAAACACATACTTATGGTTACCTTGACATGCTGCTTAAAGTTTGGGGAAAGACTTCCTCTTGACAAACTAATTGTAAGATTCTCCAGTATTTAGCAAGATTTTCATGGTCTTTAGGAACCAAGGACATTTAAGTATAGTCTATTTCCCCCAAGAAGCGGGTAGGAGGTAGAAAACCAGCCTTTGAAAATGCATTTTAATATTGATTTATGAAAGAGGGGTGGAGTTTGTGTTTTGTCTTGGGTTTTGGTTTAAGCCATTGTTCTGTTTCCAAATGTGTGTGCTTGTCTGGGTTTGTTTCTGAAGCTTTATATACCCGTCTAACGCTACCAGTGGTATCAAAGTCGTTACTTTAGACTTGAAAAAACAAGTGTCCTGAAAATTGCCCTTTGTTTGTTTGTATTACTGCTTTCTGGCCAGGCCTATCCCTCACTACAACCATTTCTGCTCTTCTCTGGTATTTGTGTGACAGTTATGAACTTACCACTTGTCCCAGAGGGTTGAATAGAAAGGAAATGCTGTCTCTCTGCAAGGAGCATGTAGCTTGTCCTGGATTTTGTAAGCCGTAATAAAGGCTATTTCTCTGGTGGTACGTGTGTTAAACACAACTGCTTGTGAAAACTGTGCTGTCTTGTGTCCTGCTGAAATCAATTTACACTGAACTGCTCAAGGTTCAAGCCAGGGGGCTAAAAACTAAAGGCCTTGTAGCTCGCTCAAACCCTGTTGTTTACAAAGGGGCAATGGTTTCAAACTAGAGAAAAGTAGATGTAGATTGGAAGTTAAGAACAAGTTCTTTACCATGAGGGTAGTGGAAGACTGGAACAAGTTGCCCAGGGAGGTAGTTGAGGCCCCATCCCTGGAGATATTAAAAGTGAGGTGCCACAGGGTTCTGGGCAACCTGATCTAGCTGGGGATATCCCTTCTGACTGCACAGGGAGTTGAACTGGATGACCTTTAGAGGACCCTTCCAACCCAGACCATTCTATGATTCTGTGATAGCGAGGCAATGGTTCGACAGCTAATGCCGCACTTTGGAAAGTGGAATATCTGCTTCTGGAAGAATGAGTGTTACTGAATCACTTAGCTTTTGGAGACTTGCACAGGCAGCAGGGTCTTACTGGGACTGGGAAAAAAAAAAAAATTGCATGCACTGCCTGGTTTCGAGCATCCAATGAATGTGTCCACACCACCACACAGATGTGCTAGAGGTATTTTTAAATGAGGTAGCTGAATAGCAATGTTGATGACCTCTATCAGTACAGATTTTATCACAGAAAGCCTGCAGGGCTCAGGGCTGACATTGGTTGTATAGCTCATTGTCTGTCCTGCCGAAGTTATATTGTTGGTTTTAAGATAGTTCAGTTGTGTCACTGTAAGCTGGAGTAGGTCCTTTGAATTGCAGTGCTGGTGTATCCTATAGCCCTTCAATGCCTCTTCATGAAAGGACTTGTCAAGGCTGCCATTGGTAGGGTCTGAGACTACAACTTGTATATGTTCAGCATAGACCCATCAGTGTAAAGCATAACTTTGAGATGGGAAGGAAAGAATTACGGAATGATGAGGATGGTAATTGTAAGAGCGAGTAAGGAGAGAAAATACGCTATCTTCTTCAGAATGGGACTTGGTATTATAGTAATTGAGACCATACCACCAAGAGATTATTTATGTAGCAGCAGTGAAATAGAGGGGTTGGAATTCTTGCCCTTTTTTTCCTTGCTTTGGGAACTGAATCGAAGTGGTTGGTTGGAGAGAGCACAGCCAACTCTAACAAAATCTCTATTTAAACAATTCGTAAAAAGCAAACATGGGATGTCTGAGTGCAACATTGTGCTCTTAGGCCTTTTGGCAGTAATAAAACTTCATGGTATAGATAAACTGTGTTGTACAGCTTTTATTAGAACAAAAGCTGGGTTTTCTTTAACTTGTGCTGCTGTTTATGCCAGAGCTATCCCCAGTAAAATAATGTTATGAAAAATAATGGCCATAGTTGATGTAAAACTTTTTTGCTAGAATGTTTCTATTAGTTCTGACAAAGATGAGGAAAATAGCAGCTGCTTACTTATTCTTTAAAATATTAATTCAGAAGCAGATCAAAACCCCCTAATCTGAAGCATTCCTTCTTAAAGACCGTACTTTCAAAGGGAGTGTAATCATAAGTTTGGATTCTGTTCATTTCAGAGTGATTTATTTATGTGGTAACTGCTACTTAGCCCAAAGTGTAAAGCTTATATTTAAACTGTGGTATACTACATAGAACATTGAATATGGTATACAAGATGAGGGTATTTGGAGAATCTGGACTAAAGCTGTCTGACTTTGTAATTTAAAGTGCTGGCTTTACCTCAGGCAGGTAGATGTGACCTGCAGTGACTTTATGTTGCTCTTGTCCTTTCCTTTCCCTCACATCATGTAATAAGTGCCATTTTTTTCTTATGTTTGTGAGGTTGCCAGTGTTCAGGTCCATAGTCACAATGTGGCAGTAGGGTACCTGTGATATTTCTTTGGTTACCCATAGAAATACTCTGGTAAAATTGTGCTTTTCGTCTTGATGCTGAATAAATTACTTCTGTACGTATTTGGTAATATATTCTCCTGTCACATAACTCTTGTTATTGTTAATTGGAATTGCTTATGCTCATTGAGGGAGGAATACTTTTCATTCTGTTTTGAATGAAAATCTGTAATCTTGAATTTGTTTCTAAACTTCAGTTGTGAGGAGAGCAGTGCAGGAAATTGCTGCTGTTCCACCAAATTAGCTTCTCAGATATCCTTTTAATTGGAGACCATAACTCAGATTCTTAGTATTTTAGGAAGCTGAACAATACAAATTGAAATACAGACATTTCCAGTAAGGGCTCAGTTCAAAGAAGGCTTTTATACACAGATGAGTCTGCTAACAAATAGCATGTCATATGATAATGAGACCATGTTTTCTTCTGCAGTTTCACATTTCCTAACTGCACTGCTGTGAAATAAGTGGAGTGTTTATCTCCTCTCCCTTAAACTGACAAATCTCTGCTAGGGACAAGTGTGCCCACTATAGACAGAACGTGGGTATACAAAAAGAAAAATAAAATCAATCTAAACTCTCAATCAGAAACACACTACTTCCAAATGCAATATATTACACTTGTTCAGAGCATTCATTTCCGCCAGGGTATTCTTTTTTTAATGTAAAGACCTCAATTTATGTTTAAGAACAAGCAAACTATAGTACTTTGACAGCCGTTCACACTTAATTTCTTTGCATTAAACCAACAGCATTCTTTTCCACAAACATCCATTGTTAGGACAATGCTCTCAGACGGAATTTATGAGAAATGGAATTATGTTACCAAGGAGATAGCATTTACTATAATGAAGAGTAGATCCTAGAAAATGGCCCCTTTTACAGCAGCTCAGAACAGAGCCACAAAAGCAATTGATTGGTCTTGGCATTTAGTCTTATATCAGCTGTGTCATCCATAGCTTCAGGAGTGCGAACACTAATCTGAAGTGACATTTCTGTTCTGGCGGGCTTTTCTGCCCTGATGAAAGCAATTACTTCATTCCTAAATGATAATTTGCAGGAGTTTCAACCACTTTAATTGATAATTTTTTGTTCTGAGAAGTTCAATTGTGAAGTGATTAGCTGATTTGGTAAATAGAAATTTAAGGTGTGAAATGTACAAGTTGCTCCAAGGTAAAGTGCTGTTTATTGGGTGCTGCAAAATTGCTTGATAAAACTGCAGTTTCTCTATTACCATGAGCCTGGCAATTGCTGAGTTCAACATAGGAAGGGGGGAAAAAAAAAATCAAAGCACTGGTGTTCTGTAGAGTTTGGGTTTGAGCTGGTTTATCACAGCTCACTTAATTGCTGCTGTATTGAAGTTTGCATTAGTTGTAAAAGATTGTGTAGGATGGTGACAACGCAATTCTTAAAGTCTGTCTATTCCTATTATTATGTTATAGTGACTCACTTTGGGCATAAATCCTGCTATTTAAATGTGGAAACAAATGTGCTTATTGGTGATTAAGCATATATTTTAATGGTTGGTTCAAGCACACAAATGTTTTCCTTGAACCACGCTTACCTATTAGAAATGGTATAAAAGAAACCTCTTCTGTCAAACAACAACCCCTAAAAACCAGCCTCAGGTCTCATACATATAATAAAGAGATTGGGTTAATACAGGTATTACTTTTCTTTGTTTTAATTCCAATGAGTTGCACATTATTTTTACAGTAATTGTTAGAGCACATTTGGCAAAAAAAGGTGGGTTTTTGCTATCTACAAGGAAAAGAGACTTTCTAATAGAAAGCCGTTCTGTGATATTTTCCTATATAGTGAAAAAATAATGGTCATTTCATGTGTTAAATGAGAAATATAAAGCAAAAATGAAGGTCAGACTGATTTAGCACATCAAACAGTCTTTGTCAGCCAAGCTTAATATATCCTGAGTTTGTGGAACAAATGAAATTTTGCTGCTATGTTACACTTTGCTTCCAAACAACCATTACAACTGGTTTTATATATTGTGTGAGCATCAGACCATCAAACAGTGCATCTTTACTGACGTGTTGCTGCAGTGATGATCTACAGCAGCAATCTGCCATTTATATAAGGGCAAAATGTGCATCTATATTTAGTTGTGAAATTGGCCTATTATACTCTTGATGTTTACAGAGGCTAACATAAATTAATGATGACAGCTATGAGCAGTGCATTAGTTAAGCAGCAGAGTTTTTACCTTGAACTTGAAGGTTCCAGCTTTAACTTCCAGCATATACTATACAGTTTTGTTCACACACTAAAGAAAGTCTTCTGAAAACATTAAATTTTTTTGGGGGGTGGACAATATTTAATGGCTTCAATTGGTGGACTCTGCCATTCGTGTTAACCTCACATAATGGTTTTGTTTACATTTTTTTGACAAACTTTTGCCCTGTAATAATGGTGATAGTTATGGTGTGGCAAAAAATAAAGGCCCCTGAAAAGCAATTGCCTCATCAAAAATCTCTGATTTGACTGACTTTGAACTGACTTAGGTGTCAGATATCCCTTGTCTGAAGTAAAGAACAGTTTGAGGAAGCACTGTTGCTCTCTAGTTTGTCTACTGCGCTTTCACCTGGAAGTCTCCTCCTCATGCAGCTCATGTCAGATCAAGTATAGACACTAGTAACTATAGATTCCAGTTACCTATGACCACAGATCTGACAAGTATGCAGGTGTTCAAAGGTTCATGAGTTAAAATGCTGAAGTCTTTGATGAATTTTTGATGGATGAATTTTTAATACAGGTCGACCTTTTTCCTTTGAGGCTGCATGCTAGATTAATTGATAAATAGTGAGACTGAGCAATGTTCACATCTCCTAAGCAAACAAGTAGAAAAATCCATAAAAATCTACCTTCTGACTTCTCAGATGTAGTTAAAAAAGAAAGAAGGCAAAATTTAATGTGGATTTTGATTCTGCTCCTTTCTTGTTTTCTTGTCTTTTTGGAGATTTTTACCCTCATGAAGGTAGGCCTCTTTTAAACAGTGTAACTGATTTTTATTAGTCTTGAAGTTCTTGTACTCTTGGTTCAGAAATGATCTGTGTGAAAAGGAAGTCTGAATAGAATAGTAGGGGGAAATAAAAGAAGCAAAAAAGGGAGAAAAATTCAGGTCAAAAGTTATCTCAAAACCCAAAAATCCTCAGAGATAACAAAATTTGTATAAATTAGAGGTAAAGTTACTTTCAGTATCATTTCTGAGAACTAATTGAGTTTGTCTTAGGAAGTTGGAGAGGATTTTTTTTTCTTCTCTGAATTCACATCTGAGGAACATTAGCTCTCTTGCTTCATTCTTTTCCCTTGTGTCTGCTGCACTGCAAAAATACCCAGTTTCATGGATGTTTCTGAGCTTTCTAGAGCATAGCATTTAGAAAAACAGACCAATAACAAAAACCTTTGGCAATAGGAAGCTTTATGCTCCTGCTGTCACCAGTGGTTGTTCCTTGATTTGCTAGGCTGGACTTTTCAACTGCAATGTGTCCAGTCTAAATAATTTTCTGGAGTCTGAAAGTATGTACTGCTGTTCAGATGAATATCCACTTGAGTTAAATACTGCTTTTGTGACATCAGTGTTACAGAATCACAGATGGGTAGTGGTTGAAGGGACCTCTGGAGATCATCTAGTCCAATCTCTTGCTAAAGCAGGTTTGCCTGAGCAGTGTGTTCTGGACTGCATCCAGATGGGTTTTGAATATCTCCAGAGGAGACTCTACAAGCTCTAGGCAGCCTGTTTCAGTGTTCTGTCACCTTCCAAGTAAAGGAGTTTTTTCTTATGTTCCGATGGAACTTCCTGTGTTCAGGCATGTGCCTGTTGCCTCTTGTGTTGCTGAGCAAATGCCCCACTGAAAAGTGGCCCTATCCTCTTGATACCCATCCTTTAGATGTTTATAAACATGGGTAAGATCCCCTCTCATCCTTCTTTTCTCCAGGCCAAACAACCCCATCTCTCACTGCCTTTCCTCCTGAGAGAGAGGCTCCAGTCCCCTCATCATCTTTGCAGCCCTTTGCTGGACAGTCTCCAGTAGTTGCTTGTCTGTCTTGAGCTGAGGATGGCAGAACTGGACACAATACTCCAGATGTGGCCTCACTAGGACAAAATAGAAAGAACCCAGGTTCTTAGTGCAACCAGGGATACCATTGGCCACCTTGGCCACAAGAGCACACTGCTGGCTCATGATTAAATTGTCCACCAGTACTTAGAGCTCCTTCTTCACAGAGCTGCTTTCTAGTAGGTCACCCCTAACCTGTACCGGTTCATGGGATTATTTCTCCTTAGGTGCAGGACCCTCTACTTGTCCTTGTGGAACTTCATTAGGTTGCTCTCTAACCAGCTCTAGCCTGATGTTGTCTTGCTGAATGGCAGCACAGCCTTCTGGAGTCATAACCATTCTTCCCAGTTTTGTATCCCTTCTTCCAGGGAAACTTCAGGTGTAAGAAGGGTCACATAGAAGCAAAATAAATAAATATTCCAAATAATTGGGTCATTTCATTTTTTATGCTATTCCCTGATCTCTTCTCACAAGTAATTAGTGATAGAACAAGAGAGAATGGCCTCAAGCTGTGACTGGGTAGGTTTAGACTGGACAGTAGGAAAAAAATTTTCATGGAGAGCGGTCAGTTATTGGAATAGGCTGCCTAGGGAGGTGGTTGAGTCACCAACCCTGGAAGTCTTTAAAGGTTGTTTGGATGTGGTGCTTGGGGATATGGTTAGGGTGATTCTGTGAGATACCAGCAATCTCAATAGCAAGTATGTAATATTCTGGTTTTTTATATTGGAAAAAAGTGTACATATAGAAGGTCATACATAATTGGAAGTCTCCTTCAGAGGACTGATAGGGTTGGAGATCACTTAACTAGTCCATTTTTTTGGTCACAGTTCTGTTGTGGCCTTTGATGTTGCACATACATACATTTCATATATCTGATTCATTTGCTGTGAAATGGATACAACATCCATCTGACTACAGCCTTTGGAGAGTGGGCTTGTGCTTGTAGTGGCCCTTCTGATCCTTGAATTCAGAAGACTAGACTCATATAAAAGTACATGCACACACATGAATATCACTTCATTCTCCATAGAGCTTGTTATAAACATTATTAGATATTGTTAAATGTTATTGTTGTACTGTATCTGGTTTTGCTGCTACTAATCCATATTGTTGTTAGAGGCTTAAGAAATTCACTAGTGGTCGATAACAGCTGAATTAACAAGTGTGATATTGTTTAATATTGCAGGAAGAAGTGCTCTGCTCTGCTCTGCTTTTGCACTTGTAAGGGGTTTTAATATACTTGTAAAAAAAAAAATTACTGTCTCTTTTGTGAGTTTGCCATACTTCTCTGCTTGCAGTTAATGAAAATGAGCAAAGACTAGAAGGGCATACCACAGACAAGCTTCCCTTTGGCTGGATTATATCTGGAGCTCAGCAGCCTGCCTGGCCCTCAAACCTTGTTTGATGGCTATCGCCCCTGTCTAATCTCTATTTATGACAAGTGCAGTGAGGGTACCATAAAACCCCACCGGTGCTGGTAAATGGGGCTGAGCAGGGGGAGGCAGACATCTGAAGCCTTGCTTGGGGCAGGAGGGTCTTGCCTGTGTCAGGCTTAAGGGAACAGTGTAGGTGAAATGTAAATGCAAGCTGCTTTTGTAAAACCGGACAAGCCTGTGATATGTCTGCTTCCAAGTCGCGTTTTGAAATTTCAGACAGAAATATTTATTTGTAACCACAACCGTTCCCCTGTTTTCATTCAAAATGCAAACTCAGGGAATTCAATTATTTTGCCTTTTTTTTTTCTTTTTTTTTTTTTTTTTTAACCACCCAAACTGAGCCACAGAAGCAAGGTATTGATATGCTAAAAAGTCCTTGCTAATGTAGGTCAGTGCATCTGTTGATACGCTGTAACGTGTTTGATTGCCATTGTACGCTGCAAAAAAAAATTAGGAGCCGTGATTGTCCCATCTTTAAAGTGACAGATGATGATCTGTCAGACATGTGGAGGCTGTGGATGTGCACACAGATATGGAGGCTTGTATATGAGTATGAAATATCCAAAATGACGCCAAATAAAACGCGGAGCAGGTTAAGCTGGGAATGACCACAAGCACAATGAAATCACAAGTGAGTTATGAGTACCAATAAAACTTTTATGCAACGCCATATTATCATGTCTTCTGCATCTGCTGTGACTTCAATAGACAAATCTACTGTTGAATTGTTGTGTATGCCATTTAAAAATTATATAGTGGCATTTATTGTGCCCTTCATCTTTAAAAGCCAAACTCTTTTTTCTTTTTATATCAGTCCAGGTGGAAAGACCCTAAAATGAAAAATAATAATATGTATTTTAAAAACCACCTCTTTAAACTCATATTAATTTTCTATCCATTAAATAGCCTGTTCATATGGTAGGATTAAATCTCTGCCCTTTGACCATGGTCAGCTGTAGACCAATATCTTTCCAAATTGTTTTAGAATAAACCAGGTTGGAAGAGACCTTCAAGATCATCCAGTCCAACCTATCATCCAACACCACCTAATCAACTAAACCATGCAACCAAGCAGCCTGTCAAGTCTCCTGCTGAACACCCCCAGTGATGGTGACCCCACCACCTCCCTGGGCAGCCCATTCCAATGAGCAATCACTCTCTCTGTGTAAAACTTCCTCCTAACCTCCAGTCTAAACCTCCCCTGGTGTAGCTTGAGACTGTGTCCTCTTGTTCTGGTGCTGGTTGCCTGGGAGAAGAGACCAACCCCTGCCTGTCTACAACCCCCCTTCAGGTAGTTGCAGAGAGCAATAAGGTCACCCCTGGGCTAAGCAACCCCAGCTCCCTCAGCCTCTCCTCATAGGGCTTGTGTTCCAAGCCCCTTACCAGCTTTGTTGCCCTTCTCTGGACATGCTCCAGCAAGTCAACATCCTTCCTAAACTGAGGAGCCCAGAACTGGACACAGTACTTGAGGTGTGGCCTAACCAGTGCAGTGTACAGGGGCAGAATGATCTCCCTGCTCCTGATGCAGGCCAGGATGCCATTGGCCCTCTTGGCTGTCTGGGCACACTGCAGGCTCATGTTCAGCCTACCATTGACCAGCACCCCAAGGTCCCTCTCTACCTGGCTCCTGTATCTCAGAATTATCAGGCTGGATACATCTTAGTCTTCTTTGGTGGACTTTGTATAAGGAAGTTCTGTGACAAGTATGTTCTTAAAGCAGTGCATGAAATTTCACCACTGTATGACGACATTCTCCTTTGATACATATTGCATGGAGATGCATTCTGATCCAATTATCCAGGCTCCTTCCTCTTCTCCACAGAGGGCAAAGAGGCAGCAGTATTTATGTCCTTTGGGTGTATTTCCCACTGTTACTTTGTTATAGGTACTGTGGATAGCTGGTCTGTTGTGGGACTGTCTCTATCACATAAGAGCTTTTACGTGTTCAGTGCTTGCTCACTTTCTGAATGTTTTTGAAATCTGCTTAGTAAACGGGTGAGATTTCCCAAACTTGCCATATTTTTGCTTTAGTCATTAGCAGAAGAGCCTGTGGGTATTTGTCCTTTTTTGCAGCCTGATACACTAGCAAGTTTATTTATGTTATCAAGAACCAATGCTAATCATGATGGCATATGACAGGATCTAAGATTAGGTTTGCCTCTGTGTCAGCACCTCTGCTTTCTGTTGTGAGCTTCACACTTTTCCTTTCTAGCCTGCTCTTGGGATTATCAGTGCCAGCACTTTGCTCTGTTAAGAGCATCTGATGATCAAGCTGATGTTGCCTATCGGAATCACAGGTGCCAGAGAGGATTAACAGTGACGTTTAGGTCATCTAATGAATTCCTGCTTCCTGCTAGGGAAATCACTGCTCCCAAATTAAGGGCCCATTGTATCAGCATAACTGCAGCATCTGATGCTACAAGTGTGTTTCCCTGGTGGAATTACATAAAGTAGAAATTAGGACTTGCATGCAGATTTCAACAAACACTGTTTCTAAATTTAGCTTAATGCTCTGATGCCAAGAGGAGAGTGCACAAGTTCCAAACTCATTGACTTGAGTCACTCAGTGAAGCTTCCACAAATGACAACATACCAAATGGCTAGAAGGAAAAATGTGTTATTGACAACACTGTTTCTTAGGAGTTTCCTTTGTATCTTTCTTTTATATCAGCTCCCAGTCCCTTATACTTTGGGATCCTTTTATTGTAAAAGTAGGTGGCTTTCAAAGGATGTTTTTAACTTACATAGGTAGCCTTACCGTTCAGTTTAACTATTGCAATATTGCAACTGTTAATTTGCAATATATTCCATTCCAGCCATCTCCTGAACCCTGTACAAGACTTACAAACTGTGGATTCAGCCTTTGGTGTTGCAAAGACTGAATCCATTCGGTTTCTAACCATTTCCCCCACCTCCACTCCCCTCGATTTCAGAACTGGCTGGGATCTGTAATGTTTCTGATTTGTTCTATTAAGGATCTCCAAAAGCCCCCTTCTTCCATAAGGGTGTAATTAATGCTTTGGAAATAAAGTGCAGACTTTCAGAAGAGATCTAGAATCTCAGTTCTGGATTTCTCAAATGTCCCCATTTGGGTTTTCAGGGCTCAAACCCAGGGGACAGAAAGTAGGTTACCCACTTCTTCCCCCTCCCGCTCCCCCTGCAGGGGAAGTAAGAGGGGTAACAAAAGACTTGAACAGAAATTGGAAGTTCAAGTAATTTTTACCAAAAAAAAGGGTATTTAGGGAAGAGGAAGGTACAGAGGCATTAGGGAAAGGGATATATACAGCTATATACAGAACCAGGTTGGACAGCAATGGATTCCTTGGGGTGCTGGCCCCTACACAAGGCAGCAGGCCTGGACCATGTAGCAGGTAGCCTGACCTCATGGTCACTAGCTCTCAGCAACAGCACCAAGCTCCACCAGGCAGGGAGGTGAAGGCAGCAGAGAGTGAGGCTGGAAATTGCTCCCCTTTATACAGAGGGTATGCAGGAAATGGGAGGGAATAAACATGACCTGGGGACCCCTCCTCTGGGAGGGTTGGGTTTCCCACCCACCTTAATGTCCACCCTGGGGGGCAGGTTTCCATCTGTCCCCACAGGCCTTAAACCACAACATGCTTGGTTGCGCGGTTTAGTTGGTTGGGTAGTGTTGGATGATAGGTTGGACACAATGATCTTGAAGGTCTCTTCCAACCTGGTCTGGTCTATTCTATTCTATTCTGTTCTACCAAACTTGATTTGGGGACTTGATGTCTGCAGGCAGTGCACTCATGCAGCCCAGAAGGCAAATCATACCAAACTGGCTGCCCAGGGAGGCTGTGGATGCTTCCTTCCTGGGGATATCCAAGGCCAGGTTGGATGAGGCCTTGAGCAGCGGAGTCTAGTTGAGAGGCATCCCTGCCCATGGTGGGGAGGTTGGTGTAGATGACCTCTAAGGTCCCTTCCAACCTAAGCCATGCTATGATAATATGATTCTTGGGGGGGGAGAAGTAAAAAAGAAGAAAAAAAAGGGTGTGAAGACAAGTAATAAAGGCTGTTCCTTGTGCCATGAAAATGAGCTTTCACTTGCAAGCATTTGGGCAGAAGCACTTACATTCCTCTCCCTTATGTTACTGTTGTAAGTATTTAACTTGTGTAGAGAATCTCCACAGAAATTATTTGGCAAGTTCACACCTCACAGAGCTGTGTCTTGCTGGGTTTTGTGTGTACATAATATATTTCTACTGGCTATATTTAATACAACATTTGAGGGATTTTACACATTTATGGTGGTAGATTATGAATTTTTAGAATAGAATAGAATTAACCAGATTGGAAAAGACCTTTGAGATCATCAAGTCCAACCTATCACCCAACACCATCTAATCAACTAAACCATGGCACCAAGTGCCTCATCCAGTCTCCCCTGAAACATCTCCAGTGATGGTGACTCCACCACCTCCCTGGGTAGCCTATTCCAATGGCCAATCACTCTTTCTGTAAAGAACTTTCTTCCTAACATCCAGCCTGAACCTCCCCTGGCACAGCTTGAGACTGTGTCCCCTTGTTCTGGTGCTGGTTGCTTGGGAGAAGAGACCAACCCCCACCTGGTTACAACCTCCCTTCAGGCAGTTGTAGACAGCAGATTGTCAGCAAATTGTCAGAGATGCATCCACAAAAAGCATTGTGAAATCTCATTTTTCAGGTGCTTTGCTACTTGAATATCAGTTACAGATTTATCTACTAGTGGTCTTTATAAAATTCATGAAGACAAGTAGGTACTTTAGGGTGAGATTCAGTAGGATGGTATATCTTTACATGTGGGTGAAAACATAGTTTCTTTCTGTATCTACTTCACTGACCCTGTTTCTCATCCATGCCATATTTTTAAATACCATTTCTATTAGTATGGAGTTGTTTATTGAGCATTGTTAGGGAAATATGATGGAGGGATTTAATTTATGTTTTAATGGCCCACCTGATCTGCCCTTTCAAATGCGAGGTGGCAGAGAGCCACAAAACTCCACATAGCTAAGAACATGGAGATAACCTCTGTAGTCGAAATTATTTTCAAATTAGAAATAGAGGGAAATAGAGGTCTGAAAATCATTTTATTAGCTCTGTGTGCCTAAATTCTGCTGATCCACTTCACATGCTGGAGTGGCTTTGTGGATTTGGCTATTGCGGAGCTTTTTTGTTGACAAAATTCAGGGTTTTCAGGAAGGGTTGTGGAATCTTGAAAGAAGCTGGCAGGGGGGTTGGAACTAGATGGTCCCTGTGGTCCCTTCCAACCCTGACTGATACTATGAAGTGTTTACTGTTCCATTACATACTGGTTGAATTCTAGATCTGTTGAAAACTAATGACTACTTAATGAAATTGTGGCTGTTACTTCACCAAATTAGTAAGTAAACACATAAAGCAAAGACTGAGACTTTGTGAGGAACAAGAACAATTTCTACTCACCTTATGCAGTGACTCCCAGACAATAACCCCAGCATCAGCACCAACCTCTGTGCATCAAGGCAGAGGTATGGTCAAGTTTATATCCTGAGTTGAACACTCTGCTTTGTGTCAAAAAAGCCCCCAACCAACAAAACCCTCTCTCATTAAAGCCAGAAGAGGCAATGTGTGTTCTTTGTACTGTCTGCACATTGACTCCTAGTTTTTTTGAGAAGTATTGTACGGTTTTTATCTGCTCCAAATCAGACAATAAAAAAATGTTAATTACCTTTTCCCCTTGCAAAGCTGTTGAAACTACCTGAAGCTTGAGCTTCCTTTGAGTTTCAGGGAAAGATCAGAAGACCCTAGTGGTTACCCGCTGTCATCACGATGTGCATTCAGCAGTTTTACACCAATTAAACAAATAGCCCAGGAGTAAAATCTGAGTTACCTTTAGGTGTTGCATATGGATGGTAGCAAGTGATATATTGATGCAACAGGACTAAATTAATGCCTTTGCATTTCCACCTGCTCAGGGTAAAGCAGAAGGTCCTTCCTGACCAACAGGTTGCTAATCTGACACATATGTGGTAGTGAATTACAATCAGAAATACGAAGCACAGGACTGTTTTAACTGCTTGCTCACCCCCTTGTCAAAGTTTGCTGTTTCACAACAGGGACAGCAGCTTTATGAGATCCAGGAAGGTTTATGTTATGCCAGACTTAAACTTCTATGGCAGAGAACCTACTGCACAACCTATTTGGTCATCTTGACCTCCCTGCAACCCTGTCAGAGGCAGTACACCCTTCAGTCATCTGCTTTTAGCTTTCTTTTCCCAAAAGTCAAAATTTGGCATAAGTTTAGACAAAATCAGGTCAAAGTGGGTCGGGAGAAGAAACGGCAGGTAAACACCACATGTGCACACAGTTCTTGGGAATCTTTTCTTGTGATTGGCAGCTGAAAAAGGAAGAGTAGGCTGAGCATAAAGTGGATGAAATGAATTAGAGCTAATTACTTAATATGTTTGCTCCCACTTATTATTATTTTTAAGCATTCAGAGACTGTAGTGCCATTAACTATACTCTGAAGTCTGTCTGTCCATACACAGCAGTGTTTTGAAAATGTGGTAATTTGGATAGAAAAACAGCAGTGAAAGAGCAAATGAGTTAAATGTGACAGAACACTAATACTGATGAATGTCCTACTTTGTTTATTTTCTTTCAGTTTACAAGCCTTGAGGAAGGAAAAGTCCCGAGATGCTGCTCGCTCTCGTCGGGGAAAGGAGAATTTTGAATTCTATGAGTTGGCAAAGTTGTTGCCGCTGCCTGCAGCCATTACCAGCCAGCTTGACAAGGCATCCATCATTCGACTTACAATTAGCTATCTGAAAATGAGGGACTTTGCGAATCAGGGCGATCCTCCGTGGAACTTGAGAATGGAAGGACCTCCACCTAACACATCAGTAAAAGGTATGGAGTGAATGTGTTGCATGGTATCGAACATGGCAGCCTTTACATTGAAATTTTTACCGTCATCCTTTCTTCTTTCCTTGCGTATCAAATCCTTTAAAGGGATACAAATGTGGAAATCTGAGGTCTGCATGAGAAAGACACCATGTGAAGGTGAAATAAACCTCTTTTTTTTTCCATTTAAGAACAAAATTATGGGTGTAACTGTTACAGCTGTGAGTCTTCCAGGTGACATAGACTACACCATTTAAAGTTAGTGAGCAATGATTACGCTACCTTGTTTTACGCTACCTTGTGTAAGGATTCATTTGAGAGGAGTGTGGCATTATTCCTTGATTTGAGGGCTCGATCTTTTAATTCTCTGGCTGAACCTTAAAGGCAGAATTGTGTATTTCTGAAGTTGGAGAGAATCCCATCTGAGTTTGTAGATCTTCGGGTCAGAGGCTAGGATTTTATTTATCATCTTGTAATGTGTGTTGTTTTGGCTTCTGAGGCATCTGTAAACATTTCATCCAAAATAGGCTGCTTTCAATATTAAGCACCCTCTTTTCATGCTCAAACAAGCAGTTGGGCAGAAAAATCAATGTTTTAGACATGAGTTGCCACAGGTAATAGAGGAATCAGGCAGTTATTTTAGAGGCTGTGTGCATGCTGGTCCTAAATAGTGTTTCAAATGGCTTGTATAAACTAGACATCTTTTTGTAATTTTTTTTTTTCCTAAACTCATGCTGCTTATGTAGTTGAACATGATCTTGCTGTCTGATAAATATTTTCAAATTGGGGAACAAGTTACATTAACAGAACTCCAAGTTACTAAAACCTAGGGATTGTGGTGGTCCTGGCTTTGATAGCATTAAAAAAAAGAGGACTGATCTCATATTTGGAGGAAACGTATTTTGGGCACAGGAGTATGAGATTTGTGCATTTTGCATTTTTTCCATACATGATGAAATTTAAACTCTTATTCCACACAAAAGTAGGTGGACTATATATAGCATGAGACAAAAAGAAACAGCCCCCTTTTAAGAATGGAGGGAGGAGGAGGAGGAAATAGAATCAGCCCACAACTGCCCTTGAAAGGTTCCCAGTATTGGTGGTGCAAAGGGCTTTTACCTCTCTTCCAGTTAAAGGAATATGAGTTAAGGGAAGTTAACATTTCAGTGCGTGGAGATAGACATGGAGAGCAGGAATGAAAGGACTTGCAGGCTGCTGCTTCTGATTTAGTAGCTCGACATATTTGTGCTATTTCATCTATTTAATTTATATTATCTACCACATCATGTATAATTTTCATGGAAGGGGAAAAAAAAAAAAAAAAAAGGAAAAAAGGTAATAGTTATATCATCCAGAGCAGAAGTATAACATGGTTCATAAGGCTTCTGAGATAATATGCAAATGTTCCCTTGGTTTTCAGATGAAAGTTTATTCTCAGGCAATTAAACAGTATTTCAAGGTGGCTATAAAGTGGACTTGGCTGCACTATCTCTGATCTGTCTGTTAAAATAAATAATTCCTGCAAAAATTCCTGCAGCTAACAGACATACAGTGCTTATACAAGCTGTCCTGTATTATGGAAAGTCTGATCTCTGCAGATCTCTGTGTATGTTTTCAGGCTATCTGGGATCTGGTTTTCATTATCCTTTCGCGGAATATATACCTGAATACTGAAGCTTCCTTTTTGTGCAGGGAATCCAACAACAACAACAAATAATTTCGAGGGGAAACAAAACCTTGTTCATAGGCAACAGCATAAATAGTCTGACCTAGATTAACATGTTTCTCCCCATTAACAAAGGCGAGATAAACATTTAATGTCTTTTCACCCTATCTGATATAATAATCCTCCTCCTCCACCCATGTGGTGATAGGTTTCTTATTCCATAAGGGATATAGAGGATATATAAAGGGATATGAGGGATGTGGGGGAGCTGGGGGAGAATTTATTCTTTCCCTCCCTCCAGCCCCCCTTTGAGTACTTAGCTTTATACTAACCCTGACTCTATTATTTATATGTCAGTATATTGAAACAGTGCTTGATGAAACAGTGTTTTGTTGTATAAGAATTCCCCATAAGCAGGTTTAACTCTATAGGTATATTTTATTACTCCACCAGTTCTCCTCACATAGAAACCTGTTAACACATTCTGATCAAACATTTATGAAATTACATCAAAAGAAATTCCTTTTCATTTATTAAGGGTGCTTTTTTGCTGCCCTTGAAGAGGTTCATGTGGATAAACAAGCTCACATAAATAGCTTGCAGCTTCATGTGAAGTATGGTTTGTAATCCTACAGTAAAACACTAGATATTATACTTTGTGCATGCCCAAGCAATCTTCTGAATAGACTTAAAGGTATTTGGAAAATTATATGAGAGGTGCTTAATGTTGCAAAGGCAACTGCTTCTTTATTTTTTGTTTGCTTTTTTAAATTCTTTTTCCCCTCTCCTCCTGCTTGTGCTCATAATTAAATTTCAAAGCTTAGTTTCAAATTCGTCCCCCAGTACTGTACAGCAATTTAATAATTTTAATTTAGTATTTCAGGAAGGTCTTTTATTCTGCCCTGTATTTACCACAGCTTTTCTTAAAAGTCTATAAAGGCTGATGAGTTTGTTTTCCTATGCCTATTGTGCAGCGATCACAACAAGTTGTGCTTGCAAATGAACACTCAGGTAACTCCATCTAATATTTTCAGAGTCAATTACTTCATGGAAATATCTTGAGCAATTGGAAAGTGACAGATAGTTTTCTCCATTATTCTAGAAATATCTGTATTGTTATAATACAGATCAAATCTACAATGAACATTATGCATTATTCAAGAAATGACCAGGCATTCTCAGCAGTGTTTCAGCTAAATAACTGATGATTGTAACCTTTAAAGAAATCACATTGTGGTGACTATTGGTAAATCATTTCTCCATTCATAGCAATCTTTATTTAGAGGCTATCTAGAAACCATTATATCTTTTATTAATCTTAAAAGCAATAGCCAATGATTTGACATTTGCTAAAAATGGATAAATTTTCCATCTTCTAATACAGCAGACTTCAGTCGATGTTGTTTTTTTGGTGCATTGTCTACAGCTTTCCGTACATAGGAAGTATTAGTCCTTGTAAACAGATACACACATAACTTGCAGCAGATGAGTTTAAAGATTACAGTTCTTAAAGACCAGGACATGATTCTCATTTTGAAGAAAATAATTTTAAAGTTATTTAGAGTCAATAGAAATAAAATTGCTTTTCTTCACATACTGTGTGCAATACATTCCGAATAGCAGTACTATTCTTCTCTGTCTCCATTCCTTCAGAAGACTGTTTCATGCCCAGTATTTAAGGGTTATGTTTTGAGGGGAACACTAAATGAGCTGCTGATCAATCTATTATTATTTTTTTTTTTTTGCATTTAAAGGTGAATTTTCTAAAAGTTGTGATCTGGGAATGTGTTCAGCTAGTAACTGGTACTTTATGTGGCAGGGAACTTGAAGGCCGCCTGTGCATTCTTATTGTCTGTCACATACCAGGCCCTGGAGTCGTTTTCCAACATCTTACAACAACTCGTACAAGAGTTCTTGTAAGAACCTTCATGTTTTGGAATACTGTCCTTAAATGATTCTTTGCAATTTTAGTTTATATTTTGAACACAAACTGTTGTGGAAAGTATTCACAGATCATTTGGCTTGTTCTGTTCTTTTCTGATATGTCTTCCCAAGCCATATTTTCTTCCTTTCTTTCAAGTGAAGAGAAGAAAGGAGAGAGGGGGATTGTGAGGTACCATGATATTCTCTTGTGTCGTGACTGTGTTTGGCTGATGTGAACTCATGCCATTTATTTCCTTTTGGGACAGTCTTTATGACACTGATTCTGACTTGGGGCCACAATCACTATAAAAAGAAGACTCATGTCTCTCTCTTGAACAGGGTTCCCAGCATTTGCCATTTCCTTTTCTTTAGAAGCTGCAATTAAACCCTGTAGCCTGTTGCCTAATTTTGTAAAACCTTGTCCTGGAAATTTGCCATGAAGACATCCAAATAATTCTCATGCCTTCATTCTTTTTTTGGTTGAAGTGAGATTGTTTCTGTCTTTGGAGGTACAAATGTTTGTGCAAGGCCATGAGTCTAATTTCCTGCTGGATGACATGACACATACAAACCTTGGGCATGTCTTTTCCTTGAATGAGAAAAGGTAATTGTGGGATTATGCACGATTTTGTGTTATCAGTAGGTTTATCTTGAGCCCTTTTTTTTTGTTAAGACAAATGTTTACATTTTAGATTACATAAGTAAAATAATCTTACTTCTACTGTAAGAGAAGAGGTGAATGAGAGATTCTAGCTGAGGAGTGAAAAGAGCTTCAGTAAATAGTACTGCCTGACTGGTAGGTTGTGTGAAGTATGTGGCTCAGTTTAGCCATTTTCTAGCATTACATGTTCTGCAGTTAGGTATTTTTACACATCTATGTTCTGGACTTAACATATATTAGTATGAAAACAAGTTGAATGCTGGAGAAAGTCTTTGTAGTGAACTGAAATTCTTCCTGTCCAAATTTTTTCTTGTCCTAGGTTAATAAATGTGACTCTGACATGTATGCGGTAAAGCATTCATTGTTACTTCTGTTCTGCATTGGTAATAAAGTTAAGATGTTTTGATAATCACAAGGAGAAAAAAATTTGCTTTAAAACAAAATTGCACTTCTTTTCTTCAAACTAGCATGTTTTTCAAAGGATCCATTCTCAGTCTAAACAAAGTATATAAGCATAGTTGGAAAATGAAGTTGATGTATTAGAGTAGGGAACTCAGGGTTGAGGAAAATAAGTCCAGTGCTTTGAATTCTCTGGGAAAGAAAATAAGCAATAAGGGTAATTGGAAAGTATGGTAATTGTTAATTTCAATACCTTTTTTCTAATAATTTTTGTGTTGGATATTTGTGCATTTCTAAGAGATAAATAAATTATTCTCTTCTGAATTATCTATTCGTGGAAACCCTTTAAATAACATTACCTGTTGATAGCCTTTTATATTTTAAACTGAGTGTTGTTTCCTGAGCAGGCAGTGCAAGATAATACAAGTCCTTTCCTGCCAAACCACACAAGCCTTCTGCTAAGAACAGTCTTCTATTCCAAATCACCACTCAAGTCTGTCTCAGGGAAACCATCTACAGGAGCAAGGGAATAAGAATTACTTATTCTCCGTGTTTGTGGCCTAAGACGTTGTTTTTCACTGTTAGACATGAAAAGGTCAATCAGATGAAAAGAGCAAAATGCAGATAAATTGGTGCTATTGCTTGTTGTGGAAAAGGTGTCTAAATCTGGCCATCCCACTTCATGTGGAACATCAGCTCTTTTGCTGGAGAATTCTTGATATCTCTGTAATTTATTTTTCCCTATCTTGCAGGTGTTTTTCTTACGGGAATCTGAGTCTTTTTTATATGTAGGCCACTATAAAGTGTGGCAGCATCGAGCACTGATTGGCAAACGTAACATCTATTCATTCTGAAGCATGTTTATGTGGCCCCAGGGGCAGTGCAGCCATGGGAATATAGACCTATTACATAGGTTAAAGAGAAAGATTACTAGGTGTTGTTTGAATGTAGCAAACAAGTGCTGAAAATTTCAGACGGTGGTAAAACATTAATGTTCTTTATGAGAATTATTGATGGTTTTCTAGTAAGAAAGATAGGGAACTCAAAATGAGGTTGCTCTGTTTGAATCTCATTGTGATAGATAAGATGAATTGAATACTGGACTCAGAGTTGGTTGTTGCCTAGTGACAAGTGATCATGATCTGATTGCTTTCAAGCTCAGCAAGTGGAGGAAGGTGCCAGCCAATATACTTAGTGTTTCTGAGAGGCTAATTGCCTAATGGGGAAACATGTGTGTGAAAGTGATGGTGAGGAAAAATTAGAAGAAAAAATTATGAAATAATTGTTTTCCTGTACACCTGAAAATTATAGAACTGCATCCTCTTTCAGAATCAGTAATTTGAAAAAAATGTGGATGTGTACTTACGGAAAACTTTGGGAATAAAAGGGAAATAATATAGCAATTGAGATAAACTGCAATATCCAAGATGCAGAAAGTTGACAAAGAGGAGACATTGAGGAAAAAACCTAGCAAGATTAGAAAAACTAAAGAAAAATTGATGTTATTCATATTAGAAATGGGAAGAATTCTGGCAATGGTGTAAGCTCATTGTTGATATGGTATAGTAAAACTGATGCAGCAAAGGCAGAAGAGCTTGACAGGGGTTTGCGATATGGAATTAGTTCTACAGGTCTTTACAGTTCAGCTTACTGCTAATAGCACACTGAGTCATTGTCATCAACAATACATCTCAACTTGAGAAGGACAATTCTGTTGCCAGAGTTCATGGTTTGGTGGTGTTAGTTTTACAGTGTTAGGCTTACAGTTGGACTCGATGATCCTAAAGGTCTTTTTCAACCTAAATGAATCTATGATTCTGTAACTTACCTTCTTGGTCAAAATGAGATTATTGTAGTTTATTGTGGGTTCTGTTGCCTTGTTCCTTTTTCCTTGTTCCTTCCTTAAGCTCCTCATGGAAAAGCATTCTGCCTCTGGAATTGAAATGCTTGAGTGCCAAGCATTAGGTCCCAACTGCTGCAAGCTCTGTGAGTCATACTCTTATCCATGATAAATTCAGTCTCTGTCTTTCTGATGAGAGAATGAGAAATCTTTCTTTGGTGTCTGAATCAAACTTAAAAATACTTGAAAAATATTCTAAGGTGTGCCAAAAAAAGCAGGTCTTGCCAGCAAAGAAGGGGAACTCCTGACATCTCAGTAATACCCACTGGCACCGCCTCATTGTGATTGCCCCGGTTCTGTGTTGCTTCAATAGGTTACCTGCCGTGGGACAATCAAGGAACTCTGAAACTCCTGGGCATTGTATTCCTGAACTCCAGCTTGCAGTGTTTCTTAAGTATTCCAGTATTGTTAAATACATTGCCTTTTATGGGTTCTTCAGGCAAGGACTGGGTTACCTCTGATATCAGCCCGATATTATTTTCAGCATCATCCATTCTTTACAGTGCTGATGTGGCATTTGCAGAACTGGGCTGTATTAGTCTCAAAGCAGTTACAGGGAAAATAGTGGGGAAATTCCTTAATTAAAGGGGTAAAAGTAAGATTGTCTATTTTTTCAGCAAACATGGATAAATGGAAAGTAATTCTTACAAAACAAACCCACCTCAATTCTTTGAAATTGCAAGTCCAGCTAGCTAGGATATGTATTTTATACTGAAGTATTAGTAAGGCCTTTAAGTTACCATAAGAGTTATGGTTTTAAAATACTGGAAGGACATTATATTGACAGAACCAAGCTAAACACATTATCGCTGATGGGTCTTGGAAAGCAGATTGAAATGAAAGGTATTATTAAGAAAGGATTTTCTGTGGCCTTCTCCAGAAACCACTGTGGCCATGATCATCAGTGAACTGGGACTAAGTATAGCATAAGTGCTGATTCCAAGTTTGCAAATTACAATGATGTTTGAATTGTAGACAATGATCTGTGCACCTTAGTAAACTGAAGCTCCTAGAATGTATTTATTTCATTGTAACAAAATGGAAATGATCGTTGTTGTTGTTATTCATTTGTATCTTTACTGTTCTAAACTCCAGGCTACTAGTTGTTGCTTTGTAGGTAGCTTTTGTTTTTACAAGGCTGTGATCCTGTGACTTTGAAATGTTTTAGATTTCTTGTGATGCAGAACAGGAATAAAAGGAAAAGCCTTTCAAGTTCAGCTCTTTTTTTCCCATGAACAAAAATAGAACCCACCTGATTCTTCCAGTTCTGCTAGCAGAAATGCTAAAATGATGTAGTTTCTCCTTGTGCTTTATTTGTATTGTAAAAGGTTCTACCCATCACTTCTGTGGATACACAACATGTTTACTGCTGGTAAAAAATTAATACTCTTTTAAAAATCTTGTCAATCAGATGTCTGTCAGTCTCTGAAAGAGTTGTTTAGTGGTAGAAGTCCACCGTACAACTTAACAATTAAATAGGAAACTGACCAAACAATAACTGCTTTTAAGAGCAAGGAAATAGAACAGGTGACATTGATGTCTTTTCTCTCACTCCTAGTTGCTACTGTATTTCTGTTCTATTACCCTGCATTTCATCTTCCTTTCTCTCTTCTTGTGCTGTTACATTGACTTGGTCATTAGGTTCATTAGGTCATTGGTGGTGAAATCACCATCACTGGAAGCATTTAAGATAAGACTGGATGAGGCACTTAGTGCCATCGTTTAGTTGATTGGATGGTGTGAAGTAATAGGTTGGACTTGATCTTGAAGGTCTTTTCCAACCTGGTTAATTCTGTATTCTGTGATGTGATGTGTCATGTAGGTTGAAGTGAATTTGTATCCCTCAAGGATCAAGGGCCACTTCTCACCAAAAATGTAAGAAGATTTTGCTTCCTGTTTGACTCCTAATTCACAAGCAGTGCAGTCTTTGAATATCAGCTTTTCTGTCAAGCTGGAAGATGGTGGTTCATAAAGTTAAACTTCATGTGGTATTGTACCGTTTCTAAAGAAAACTTGTTCAGAAAACAGTGATCAGATTTTTACTGCAGGAATAAGCAAGGTCAAAATAATAATATCTGTCCTTTCAATACAGTTTATTTTTCTTAGTTTTCTTAGTTATTATCTTTTTCTTTTTTTCTATTGAGTCCTTAACTGGAGCCCCAGATATGCATGCCTTCCTCCTCTTCTCAGCTTGCAGTGTTGACTCTCTCCACTTTTAGCCCTCTGCCTCTGTTTGCATTCTCAATGCAGACTTGGTAACGAAAACAACCTGGTGAAGAATATTAGGATTTAAAAGAAACCCAAAATAGTTTTTAACTTAACTTTTAACTTAACTTTAACTTTTCAACTGCAGTATCTTTCTGTGCACAGTAGTCCTCAATGTCATTCAAAATTCACTCTTTAGTTGGGAACATACCTTTCTCATTTCCTTAATAGGTGGTGGGTGTAGTCATTGTAATTCATGACTGAGAACACTGACAGTATCAGCTGAGTGGGTTTTGGCAAGAACATGGGCTTCCAGAGGAGAGCCACGAGACTGGTGAAGGGACTGGTGGGAAAGTCATATGAGGAGAGGCTGAGGGATGTGGGGTTATTTATCCTGATGAAGAGGAGACTCAGAGGGGACCTTATCACACTCTACAACTACCTGAAGGGAAGTTGTAGCAAGGTGGGGATATCACTCTTCTCCCAGGCAACTTGTGACAAGAGGGCATGGCCTGAAGGCTTAGGTTGTATGTTAGAAAGCACTTCCTCACGGAAAGGGTAATTAGACACCGGATTGGACTACCCAGGGAGGTGGTAGAGTCACTGTCCCTGGAGGTGTTAAACTAAAGATTAGATGTGGCACTTAGTGACTGGGTCTAGTCACTGTGGTGGTGTTAGGTCGTAGGCTGGACCCGATGATCTTAGAGGTCTACTCCAGCCTCAGTAATTCAGTGAGTCTGTGTGACTTGTAGAGAGAAGTATATCAGGAGAATAAAATCAACAGTTTAATTGGCTCCAACCTTGGTGATGATGGTAAAGTCAGGGAAAACTTGCAAATTAAAACCTAGTTAGTGTCTTGTCATTATATGGATATATTATATGGATTTTCATCCAGTAGAAATTTGTATGTAAGTCAGTCTGCCTATCCAAAGCTCTTAATAAAATGTTAGCCTATGATTTTTACATTCACGTTTTACATAGCATGGGCTAGCTCCAGCTGGTCTTTTTTAGAAGCATTCATATCTTAAATTATATGTGCATTCTACATAACTTTTTCAAATAACACACATGCTGGGGTTAGCTAATTACAGTTGTGCAACAAATCCTGTCTACCTAAAGCACTTGTTTTGCTTTCTTTAGTTTTCAGGAGTGAGAAACAGACAACAAAGAATCGCTGCTGTAGTTTTTGATATGAAAAATGGCATTTGCTACCTGTAGATTGCAGTCTTTGATAGAACTTTTATTTTGTCTTTTTATTTGTCCCTTTTTGAACAGAAGGAAAGTGTCCTTGCTATCAGGAGTGTTTTGGCCAGAGCCTCAGTCACACTTGATATTGTAATGTTCCATTTCGCAAATGAAAGCAGTCGAGGAATTGCATCTTGTGCTTGGATTTAACAGTTTCAAGTATAGCTAACATACCTTAGTCTCCTCAGCTGAGCAAAGAATGTAAGGACACACTAAAAATCCTGCGAATTCAATAAAGCTTAGCCTTTGTTTCTTCTGCTAATGTAGTATGTTGGTTTTCTGGGTCATATGAACTTCTACTGTATATCTCCAGTTGAATGTCTGCTCCTTTATACCTTGATGATGCATTGTGGAGATTTTATATTACTTGTTTTACCAAGAGTTACATTATAAGTCAAAAATTGTGACTCAAAGAAAACATTTTGTCTGAAATGAAGTAAACATACAAACCTTTCTTTTCTTCTAAACTGAAAGAGGAAATATGTTTCCCATCTTATATATTTGCAGTTATGTATTTGTTAGCATTTTTCGAAGTGTCTCACTATTTGAAGTAAATAACAGTCAGAGTCCTGGAAGTGAAGTTTGCAGTATCTGGATTTAATAATAATACTTATTTTCATGTAGTAGTCACTTTAAATACCTCTAGTCAGCAGACAGAGATTTAGATCATGAGGGGAAACCCAGTGATTTTAGAAACCAAAGTGCAGTGATTTTGTATCTGTATAATATGCAAGTAGAACCGCAGTTGGACCAAAGATTGACCACAGTATCAACGCAGCTTTATTTCTGCAACTGTTCTCTTTGAAGCCAGGGGAAGGAAATCGAGTTTCCACCAAATCCCCGTGCTCTTGTGGTCTCCCATTTCAATCAGGAATATAAAATAGAACACAATGAATCCATAGTAAAGACTTTCCCAGGACATTAGAGAGATCAGTAAAAACTGTTTTCATTAGCTGTCTGTAATTAAAGAACACCCTTCATAGAGAGCTTACAATGTAGAGAACATGTAAGCCACTATATCTAGCCGAGATTTTGAACCAAATAAGAATCTCCATACAATTGAGGATATAGGTCTTAAAATATCAAGGTGCCTTAAGAAACATCTTTTCTGTTTATTTGGTAGCTTTTAAGCCAAGGTGAATATTTTTATTTTTAATTTCAAAGGTTTTAGTCATACTCTGATTTCTGTTCTGAAGGAAGGAATGAAAGACAAATCCCTAATAAACTGCTTAACTCCAGTAGTGCCACAGTTCTCACAAACAGACCTATTCAAAAATGCTTACCTTAATTTCAGTGCTCCAGCATGTCAATCCCTATAATTCTTAGAGTTAAGTCAAGTGCATGTGTGTGTTGTTACTTTGTTTTAATTGCATCATACGAAAACTGGTTTTGCCTTGCTTTGCATGGGGTAGTACCCCACAGAAGTAAAAAATTCCATGTTTTACTTCATCTGGAAAGTCATTAAATGTATATTTATAATCATAAAAGGCAGAGGGAGAAATATTTTTTTGTTCACATTTTTATATGTATGTGGACAATTCCCAAGCATTACTTCTAGCAGGCAGAACAATATTGTCAGCATTGCCTCACGTCAGATTTCATAGGAAACCACACTTGTGTGAAGGTCTAGGAAAAATAAGGAGCTGATTTTTATGTTTGCTTTTTTAAGTACATATGGCATTTCTAGAACTATCAGAGCAGCTCTATATCCCCTTTCCAATTTGAATTGCTGTGTACTCTAGCTGTTTCTCATCCTCTTGATGAAGCAGAACAGTGATGATAATGCTAATAGAGAAATTGAGGCATGTACAGATTTAGGGCTAGCTTTTCAAAAGAGCAAAGCACCCCAACTGGGGCCAGATTTCAAAAGATCTCTGATCCTATTCAGCAGCAAAATAAATAGCTAGATTTTCAAAAGATTTCAGCACTTTGGTAATCTGATCATAAGAAGCAGCTGCTAAGCACATTTGCAAAGCCAGCCAAGAGTGACTTGTTCAGTATCACATAAGAAGTGTGTGGTAGAACAGGGAATAGAGTCCTCTTCCCATGTCCCTGGGTGATGAGTCCAGTTCATAAGCAATAACAGTGTCTTTATGTTCTTTACAAGAATACTGTATATAATCAGCTTTTCATTAGGAAATGTAACCCATGTCTGTGAGGACAGAGTCTTCAGAACATTAAGATTTATACTTGGGATGGATAATGAAGCAATCAAATAGGAGCAATGTTACTAATCCATTTTATATTGAATCTCTGTGTTATATTGCCTTAATTAGGTATGTTTTATAAAAAGAAAAAGTTCCTTCAGTGTTTTGTAAAGGTTTTGCAATCTATTGTCAACCTATGTGCCACAAGGAAAAAAAAAAAAGTTAGAGTAACTAGATATTCTAAAAAACCTGACAGAAATCTGTGGCAAGTCACAGGTTCACATGATGTTAGGGGTTGGAAGCATCCTCCGAAGGTCATTGAGCCCAACCTCCTTGCCAGTTGTAATTTCCTGGGGTACTTTCACCCTCATACCACATTTTGATGGCATAGTGGCTTTATTTACATTTTAAATGTTTCTGGGCCTTCCTACAGATGAATCATGGAATCAGCCAGGTTGGAAAAGTCCTCAGAGATCATCAAGTCCAACCTAGTACCTAACACCTCATGACAACTAAACCATGGCTTCAAGTGCCACATCCAATCCTTTTTTTGAACATCTCCAGGCGCGGTGGCTCCAACATCTCCCTGGGCAGCACATTCCAATGGCCAATTACTCTTTCTGTGAAGAACTTTCTCCTCCCCTCGAGCCTAAACGTCCCCTTGCACAGCTTGAGACTGTGTCCTCTTGTTCTGGTGCTGTCTGCCAGGGAGAAGAGACCAACCCCCACCTGGGTACAGCCTCCTTTCAGGAAGTTGTAGAGAGCAATAAGGTCTCCCTTGAGCCTCCTCTTCTCCAGGCTAAACAACCCCAGCTCCCTCAGCCTCTCCTCCTAGGGTTTGTGCTCCAGACCTCTCACCAGCCTCATTGCCCTTTTCTAAGAAATGGAGCATTTAATCTTGTTATAGGTTAAGGATTAAATGTTCCACCACAGAAAAAAGGTTCTCCAGAAGTACCAGGCAGTACAAGGGGGTGGACACAGGAAAGTGTAATCTTTGTTACTTCATTTCCATCATCCTGCATCTTCCTATATGAACAGCCATCAGAGTCTGTTCTTTCTCTTTTCCTCCCTTTCTCTGCTCCCAGGTGGCATGACTCCTCTTATGTTGCTGGTATCATGAGGGAAGTTTGGGCCTTGTGCAGTGAATTTCATGGTATGCAGTTTTGCCCTAGCATGGAGAGGGGGCAGGAAGGCTTAGTGGGAATTGAGACCTTGGTAGGTCTGTCCCGTGGGTGGGTTCAGTTTGGCCTGTTCCTGGGCATACTGAGGTTGGGGCGGGGGGGAAGGTTTTGGAAGGTTCTGGCTCAGATGGAGAACTAGGCTTAATTTGTGTATATATTCCTTTTCCTTGAATACCTGTTGTATTTCTGTATATATATTTGTAAATAGAATTCAAATTTAACCTCCAATTCTGTGTGAGAGTTTTAATTTTGCTTCCTTGGGGAGTTTAAGAAGGACATTGCGACACTTGAACGTGTCCAGAGAAGGGCAATGAGGCTGGGGAGAGGTCTGGAGCACAAGCCCTATAAGGAGAAGCTGAGGGAGCTGGGGTTGCTTAGCCTGGAGAAGAGGAGGCTCAGGAGAGACCTTATTGCTCTCTACAGCTTCCTGGAAGGAGGTTGTAGGCAGGTAGGGGGTCTCTTCTCCAGGCAACTGGCAACAGAACAAGAGGACACTGTCTCAAGCTGTGCCAGGGGAGGTTTAGGCTTGAGGTGAGGAGGAAGTTCTTCCCAGAAAGAGTAATTTGCCATTGGAATGTGCTGCCCAGGGAGGTGGTGGAGTCACTGTCCCTGGAGGTGTTCAAGAGGGGATTGGATGTGGCACTTGAAGCCATGGTTTAGTTGTCATGAGGTGTTATTTATTAGGTAATAGGTTAGACTTGATGATCACTGAGGTCTTTTCCAACCTGGTTGATTCTGTGATTCTGTTCTATGAAAATACCTTTCTGTCCTGTTGCCCTGAGCAGCTCGTGACTCAAACCTAGGACATTTCTGCTGTCTGAAGATGATTATATTGGTTGTTTATTCAGTGTCTTAGCACCCTGTTTTCTCTTTGCCCTTATATGTCAGGCTGTTTCTGCTTATTTTGTGTATAAACAGTGATACTTAGACTTCTTGTCCTGCTCTTTATGGTTTCTATTTTGGTGGCCTTTTCCTTTGCTATCATTTTGCTCTAGCATCCTATCTTGAAGACTAAAAGGGCAAATTTCCTTTCATAAATATTACTAAAGAACTGAGAGGATAATTAACAGCTCACCTAACCTCATAATACATTTTGCAGCCTTGAGACTAAAAGCTCCAACATTTTACAAGGTCTGCATATTGACTTACCCATCACTAGCTTGAAGTCAGCCCAAGAGATGCTCTGTGGCTAGAAGCATCAGTCAAACAGCTTTCCATTGTGTGCTTACTGGCAGTTTTGATGTCTTGGTCTCCAGCAGTGATGATACAGGGCAGTAAATGTGGCAGGGGATGATCATTGAAGATGTTCATATCAGTCCTGAAAGGGTTATTTCAACTGCCAGACGGGAAGATGAATTTTGGAGACCGCCTCCCTTGAGTCTGATCTGAATTGCACACAAAGGATAGATGCGATGGTCATGAGATGATTGCATCTTGAAGTGTAGAGCTCTTGCAGAACAGTTTTGTTGAGGTACAATGTTGTACAGCCGCAGTAAGCATCCAGTCTGATTTCTTGCAGACCCATACAGAGAAACTCATCCAGTGTTTTCTGTATCTATGATACAGGTTTATCTGTGTGGAAAGTATCTAATGTTGATGTAAAGCATTTAAATGCTGAAGAATCAACTGCATCCCTGGGCAGATTGTTTCAACAGTTAATTATTGTCACTGTGGAAAAAGATATGCCTTGTGTGTAGCCTTATTTTGGCTTCAGCTTCCAAGCCCTGGATCTTGTTATGCCTTTTTCACTAGATTAATGAGCTGCCTACTGTCAGAAATCTCTTCCACATGTAGGTATTGTGATCCTCTTAACCTTCTTTGCAGTAACTAAATAAATCGAGCTTTCTTAGTCTTTCACCATAGGGAATGACTTTCAGAAGTTTAATCACTCTTGTAGCTCTTATTTGAGTCATATCCAATTTTCTAACATACTTTCAGACTGGAGGGAGCCACAGGTGAGCACAAGATTTCAGTAACAGTGTCAGAGGAGCCTAAAGTAAAAACTGCAGTGTCTATTCCAGTGTGCTATTCTTTCATTTGTCCCTGTGATATATATTTGCTATTCATTTTGATATAGTGCAAGTAGCTTTTTTTATCCTTTTAAAAGAAAACAACTTTGGAAATGAATACAAGTTTCTCATTGTGGTGTTTCTGGATTCCTTTTGCTGATAAGAATTGAACAATGTCAAGAGGTAGATTCTTGCAAGTAATGGTGAATGCTGAAGGTTACACTTGGTTTGTATTTTGTTACAGTGACCTAATTATTTCAGTATGATTAGGCTGTGCTACAGAGAGCTGAATGTAGAGAGCAGGCACTGCAAGGTGAGCTTGGGGAATTAATCTTCTGAGGAAAGTGGCTTTCATAGTTAGTGTGTTGAATGGGCTGAGATGGCAGTGTTAGCTTGCCTCCTCGATTTGGAATATCTCTGGAAACAAATATCAGTCCAGGTTTGTCCAAATTGTTCCTTTTGCCACCTTCTAGTCTGATAACTGTCTTATTCAGACAACTGGCATTGCTGTGTTGGAAGAAAACGACCCTATGTTGCCAGTGTAGGTTGGGGACTGGCCTGTTAGAGAGCAGCACAGTGCAAAGGGATCTGGGGGCCCTGGTAGACAGAAGGATGATCATGAGTCAGCAATGTGCCCTTGTGGCCAAGAAGGCCGGTGATATCTTGGGGTGTATTAGAAGGAGTGTGGTTAGTGGGTTGAGAGAGGTTATCTTCCCACCCTCTACTCTGCCACAGCGAGGCTGCACCTGGAATATTGTGTCCAATTAGTTCTGAGCCCCTCAGTTCAAGAAGAACAAGGAGCTGCTTGAAAGAGTCCAGTGGAGAGCCACAAAGATGATTAAAGGTGTGGAACATCTCTGGTATGAGAAAAGGCTGAGGGAGATGGGGCTTTATTGCTTGGAAGAGACTGAGGGGTGACCTCTTTCATGTTAACAAAGACTTGGAAGAGGTTTGGGAGGATGGAGCCAGGCTTTTCTCAGTGATGTCCAGTGATAGGACAAGGGGCAATAGGGGCAAGATAGAGTATACGAAGTTCTACCTATATGTAAGGAAAACGTTTTTCACTGTGAGGGTGTCAGAACACTAGAACAGGCTGCCCAGGGAGGTTGTGGAGTCTCCTTCTCTGGAGACGTTCAAAACCCACCTGTTTCCTGTGTGGCCTGCTTTAGGCAATCCCACTCTGGCAGGGGGGGTTGAACTAGATGATCTTTCAAGGTCCCTTCTAACCCCTAACTTTCTGTGATTCTCTGATCTGGACAAGAGAAACCAGAGCTCAACTGAACTGAGAGAGATCGGGAGATCCTTGCTAAGCGTGCGGGAAGGGTTGCCTTCCACCCAGACCCAGTCACCTCTAAACACGTCATCAGAATCCTAGTACTGTGGTGCACAGAAGCTAGAGCTCTGCAAGGAAAAGGAACTCACTTTCTAAGACAGCACAGTAACTGGAGCCAAAATCTGTATGGCAATTGGAAGAAAATAGCTCCTTTTGAATTCAGACTTCCTTTAGTTTAAAATTAGAGTTAAGTGGACACAGGTTATCTTTGTGATTTGGGTTCAGCTGTCTAGTATTTCCAACTAATAAAAAGACATAAGCCTTGACTTTCAGAAACAAACTGCCTTTTTCAGTCAGGTAGTTTCTTTACAAGTGTAAACGAAGCTGCGGGTTTTGCTGGTGACTTCCTTCAGTTTGTGTTCTGAACAGTAAATTCTGTAAGTAACAGACAAAGCTTTCAAGCTGTCAGCCATTTACCACTGTGAATTGCTTTGGGAGAGAGATATTTTACTTTCTTTTAAGCCCATACAAAAGCTGTCTTCTCAGCTTCTGGGTCAATTCCTTTAACTTTCCAAAAATGCAGCTGCATTCAGTTAACTTTCCTAGCCTAGCCAGCAACCTTTGGTCAGCTCAGGGGAAACTCTGTTTGTCCTCACTTCAGAGGCTTGGGTTTTCATCTCTCCTCAAAAATATGGAGCAATTAGCTCATTTCTATGCTACGTTAAGGTGAGCAATATCAGAACTTTAGGTCTTGCTTCTCTTGTTTATGAAGAGAGGAAGAAAAGAAAAACCTCGGATCCTGAAAATGGTTTCATTCACCACTGACTTGCCTGGCAGCAGGCTGCTGGGAGAGACGGGATGTACTCTTATACAGGCAAACTGAAGAGAGAATTGACTTTCTGTTCTTTCTCTCATCTCAATTTACCCAAATGTTGATTTATTTTTTTTTCAGTTTAGCATACCCATTTTTGCACTGGTTTATTCCTCAAAACTATTATCTAGGTTTGTGTTACTCAAAACACTAGCCAGCATTTAAGAATGCTTGGGCATCTTTGCACACACTGTTAGTGGTGAGTTATCAAAGAATAAATTGGGTAACTGCATTCATTTGCATGATTTCTCTACAGAGCTTTTAAACCACTCTTTAAAGAGAAACCCAAACAACAAAAAACCCAACAAACACCTAAATATGAATACAGAGTATTTGAGAGGGAAGTCAGGTTGCAGATTATTTCTGTTATTAATGGATTATTTTTTTGTCTACATATAAATAAAAATGTATGCTAGTCAGCTGCACTAGAGCAACAAGAAAGTTGAAATCATCTGAATCCATCTGTAGTATATTTTATGCTTCTAACAATTTCAGTTTAATGCCTCTGTTTAGTTTCATACTGATCATTTATACTGACAAAAAGAAGGAAAAGAAAACAAGGAACCTGTCATCAGTCATTCATTTAATCAAGTAGCAAAAGTATATAAATAAACATACTGAGTTAATTATTCTTCTGTATGTAATGATTGACAATAATGTTAATTTATTCCCTTTTTTAACCTTTGACTGTCAGTATTGCTGGGATTAATAGGCACTGACAAAATGAAAAGAAATAAATTTCTGATAGCCACTGAATGTTACTAGCATCAGAGTGTTTCCCCCTGAAACTTCTCCCTGAAGATGTATCAGATCTATGTCATGTGTTATTTTTCACACTTCTTTGTGCCATGTTTCATGCAATTTTGGTGATTGCTATTAGTTTACAGACATATGGCCAGGAATATTTTATGAATGAAGAGGTTTCTGGAATGTACAGTATTACTTCTTCACATTTATATGGGAACTGTAATTTGAAGATCTCAAAATACTTTGCACATGTTGTTGCAGAATGTATTCAAAAGCTAGCAAAAAAATAGTGTTACAGCTAATAACTTATGTTATCTGCTCCATCCGTCAGACAGCGTTTCTTCCATAGTGAATTCTTTCTTCCTCCTTTGCAGTGTTTTACTGGGTCCATCCAAAAAGAAGATGATATTTTTTCAGGCCCTTGGACTTAGAGGTTGAGAATTCCCAAAGCAGCTCTCCCTGTTAGGAGTGCAGTTAGCTCAAGACCCTCTGCTAGCTTTTCACACCTGAATAAATTCCAGTTAATCAGTTACTCCAGCTTCTAAAACATCTTTCTCTAATGATATTACTGTAGATGAGTAGTAGTTATCCTGAAAAAAAAAATATATATACATGCAGGGGACATTTTACATCTTGCTTTGAAATGCTGTGTGGCATTTCATTCAAGTCAGTGGAAGGCATGGGCTAGGAAACATTTTTCATCTATCCCGAATGGTGCGTCAATGAAGAAAATACTTCAGTTCTTTTGTTAGCAGTCATCTGGTGTGGCATACAAATACTCAGGTGTGTTTCCTGCACTATTTCAGTAAGTGTAGCAAAGAAAAAAAAAAGCTTTGCATGTGGATCAATGTGTTTTATTAATTGAGTTCAAAACATCTGAGGCACAAATGCATACATTTGGGTTTCCCCCATTTTTGTGTTAGGATTTCTGGGTGGTTTGGTCTTTTTGGTGTGTTGTGGGTTAGGGTTTTTCTTTTAGCTTGTTGGGGATTTTTTTTGCCCTTTTTTGTTGATTTTTTTTTTCTTGTTTTGTTGTTTGATTTTGGTTGTGAGGTGTTTTTGTGGGGTTTGGGTGGGTTGTTATTGGTTGGTTGGGTTTTGGGAGGTTTTATATTTGGTGGGTTGTGTTTGGTTTGGTTAATTGGTTTTTGTTTGCGGGTTTTTTGGTGGGTGTGTGGGTGTTGGTGTCTTTTTTATGTTGGTTTTGGTTTGTTTTGTTTTCTGAAAGAGTGATGTAGTTGCATATAGCCAGATAATCTCCAAACTGCTGATTTGTTTTCAGGGGTTCAAAATGGAAATTACTTTTGCTACTCAAAGATCATGCACAATATGGTTCCTTTATTTATTTAGGAAGGGAGGTGGAGTTGTTAATGATAATTGTCTACACAAGGATTTTTATGTATCAAGTTAAAGAAAAACCAACATGAACACACACACACAAAAAGCCTAGCAGAAAACCTCAAACCCCTTCCTTTGTCAATTTGAATTGTTCTGCCTTCATAAAAGAAGAAACACGAAACAATTCAGAAAGGATGAAAGGCAGTTATTAGCATGGTGTGTAGGCATCAGTCCTTCAGAGATGTACTTCCTGTTTTTGTTAAAGATTTTCTGACAGACCCTGGGGGCAGATCCCCCTCCTGGGTTGTGGCTCTCAGGGAGATTGTAGTTCTGCTGAAGTAGATATTGAAATAAAAAAATTAAATCTTGGAACAATGTCTGTGAAACAGTGATGTAAGAATTCTAGTCAATCCCTTTAATTTTGCTGGGCATAACATCATTAAGCCAAATTGTTGTATTGAGATAAATATGTCATACCAAAGTCCATTTGTATTTTTAGGATTGATAAAATTAGGTAGCCCACATTTTGTAATATCATGTCTAAATAGATTGACTCTGTATCAATAGGTAATTCTAGCTTGGATGTCTCTTAGTTGCCAGACTACAAATTCTTGTAAAAATAATGTCCAAATTACATCATCAGCAAATCAGAATTCAGTTGCCTTTCAGCTCAATACCTTATTTATTTATTTTTTTAAGAGGAGATTTCTTTTGTTTCCATGTTTGGAATAGGTGTTTTTATCAATTATAGACCAAAAATGTTCTTTAATGGAAATTCTTTTATTTTGAGTTTTGATTTTTCCCCTCCTTTCCTGTATTATATAGCATTTACTAAGTATTGGAATCATATTTTGCTTTGTATTTTACTGGGCAGCTTATGTACTCAAAGCATCACCTAAGTACCAATAACACATTCTTGACTGAATAATGATGTACGTTGAATGTTACTTTTTTTGTCTTATAAATGGATGGCAATTTACACAGCTGTGGATGTGGGATGTTTCAATCCCAGACCATGTTGTAAGAAAAATTGAATGACAGTGAGCAAAACAGCAGTAATTATAAAACTAATTACTAAATGCTGATGATGCCCATAGGCTTTGCATAACTAAAATTAGAAAAGGAAATTGCTTTCGGCTTCAGAGAGGCAACATGCTAGTTATTTCACTGTTTCAGTCAAAATGGAACATGGTGTATAAAGTTCAATCAGGAAAAAAAACACCACATTAGTTTATGCACATAATTTTTTTTAATATACAGAAATGTTAAGGAATTAATCCTTTTTGTCTTTTAATGCAAATATATCTGTAACATAAATCGAGGAAAGTATCGTGAAACTACTTGTTGAACATCTTTCTATGTAGCTTCACAAGGGCTAATTTGTCATTGAATTATTTGAGCTTTGCTGTTTATAAAATAAACCACCACCACCCCATCTCCCTACATAAATATAAAAAAGGAAGTGTTTTCACAGTATCACCAAGGTTGGAAGAGACCTCAAAGATCATAGCGTCCAACCTGTCACCACAGACCTCATGACTACTAAACCATGGCACCAAGTGCCACGTCCAATCCCCTCTTGAGTACCTCCAGGGATGGTGACTCCACCACCTCTCTGGGCAGCCCATTCCAACGGCTAACAACTCTCTCAGTGAAGAACTTTCTCCTCCCCTCAAGCCTAAACTTCCCCTGGTGCACCTTGAGACTGTGTCCTCTTGTTCTGGTGCTGGTTGCTAGAGAGAAGAGACCAACTCCCTCCTGGCTACAACCCCACTTCAGGTAGTTGTAGAGAGCAATGAGGTCTCCCATCCCATATGAGGTCATCTCATCCCATATGAAATAAATATTTGTGATAAAACCTAGGAGGCTGGATTACAAAATTCCCTTGGTGGAGTTCCAACTCCTATTATATGTGTCTTGAGGATACCTGAGGTTGTGGATACCTCCTCCCTGGGGGTGTTCAAGGCCGGGTTGGATGAGGTCTTGAGCAGCTTAGTCTAGTTGTGAGGCATTCCTGCCCATGGTGGGGAGGTTGGAGTAGATGATCTCTAAGGTCCCTTCCAGCCTAAGCCATTCTATGCTACATATATGTGTGTGTGTGTAAATAAATATATATGCATAGGGACCATATTAATTTGTTACACATATATGTGTTTTCCCAGGGAAAAAATAGCTAAGCTGAACCTTGATGACTCCTCTCAATATAGTATATTTTAATGCTTTGTGTTCATGCCTCTATTACATATACAGTAGTGTATACATTAATGTTTATCTGTATTTAATTAGATACATACATGCAGAAAATACTGAAGTGGAGCTTGCATGAATTAATAGACATATTTAATGTGTCTTATATAGGAGTGCAATACATATTTCATGGTGGGTTTTTTATCAGTACTGCATTTGTGCTTTTTCCTGCAGAAAGTAGGAATCTCTTAGGTGTACTTAGCACATTTCTTAAAGAAATTCTTTTAGAAAAAGGGATTAAAACATTGATCAACTCATGAGCTACAAAGGTATTAGTGATCTGAAGACAAAGTGGTGACAATTCAGGAGGCACACAAGGATTACTGCTTGTAAGAGTCAGCTTAACGTTTACAATTTACGCTGTTGATTCATACAAAATTACATGGACATTATGGGATTTATCCTCGGAATTCAGGGTGGAGGGTTTTGTGTTTGGTTGGGTTTCTGTGTGGTGGGCTTCGGTTTTTCTTTTAATTGCTCATTTTTCTTTCAGTTTTTATACCTGAGGTGGGAAACATTCATCCTGTGTGTTAACTGATAGATAGCACTTTCTCAAAGGTTTCTATTGAGTATGAGTATGTGTTTTTGTCCTGTAGAGGTACAGCCAGATTTAACAGCTGTTGGTAATGGTGTCTAAAAATGACTAATACTAATTCTGTAATCTGACTTATTTTTAAGATTGTCTATCTTAGGAAATTTTCTGTGTTTTGATAAGTACACTGTAAACCTCAGAAAAATCTTTCTTTACACATTCTTAAATGTAGTAGAATCATAAAGTACATTTCAATATAAAGACAGTACTGTAAGACTTTTTCTTATCTGGCCCATTGAGTCCTTTTTTTATTTTATATCTTCCAATAAGTTTTGTACTAAGGCAGATAATCTGAAATAGAGGTGCCACAGAGAATAAAAGTTTGTTTCCTTTATCTGATTTTGTAGAATCAAACTCTGCAATTCTCATTTTGATAAAGTGTGTTCCCCCACTATTTAAAGACAAATTTCTGCTCAGTTGTCAGGAGCACTGTTTATAATATAGGCAGTTCCAATCCAGGTTTGTAAAAAAGGCTCCAAATGGCCTTGAAGATATAAAAAACATAAAACTTTTCTCCTTTCTTACAGATTTGTGCATTAACAGCAATAGTATTACTAGTAGCATTACTTCTAACATTGAATTCTGATTTCATTATCATCATTAAGTGATGATAATGAATGGGATTGTCTTTACAAGGCACTCAAAAAGGCAAGAAGTCCTTCTTATAAGCAGGACACGGTTTTCTCAGAGTTTTCCGTCATGCTACACTTTAGCAATCTCCATTATGTGAGAAGAAACAATTTCTTTTCAGTACTTGAAGGATAGAATGCCTGACTGCTGTCAGAGCCTGTTGTTTTTAACATAAACATTACAGCTGTGTTTGCTTGGCAATATTTGGCCATTATCCAGTAAATCTGTGCTGGAACACTAAATTATCACCTTATGCCCTCCTCCATTGTGAGAAAGTGCTTTTGTCAATAAAACACTGCTGCTGTTTTTTCCCCTTCTTTTTAGTCCTGCACATTCAGGAACTTTTTTGTTGTGTTTTGTTTAAAAGTTCCTGACTTGTGAATATCCTGACCAGGTAACCTCAAAGACACACAGAAATACTGGTGAAAGTCCATCCTTAATAGATTAAATTAAGAAATTTAGCCTTGACCCGACTTCATCTAAATGTTTCCAAGGTATTTAAGATTTTTAAAAGATTATCTGGCTATTGTACTATATTCTTAACAGATAAGAAGAAGCTTGTATCTTTGTTGTCTTCTCCCTCCTTCAGACCTATCACATTGTATTGTATATCTACATTATAAAAACAAAAGGATGAAAAGAGCAAACTCTACATAATACCAGTTTTAATAAGTGCTAGCAAGTAGGCAAGACTTACACAACTGTCCCTAAGCTATATGGTAAGGTTTTTTCCACAACTGTTTCAAGTTTATCTCCTTAACTCAGGATGGTCAGAGTTGTATGCAGAAGAAACTGGGCTAGGATTTAATAATTGCTTATCTTCCCCCTTAACACTGCTAGCTGAAATTCAGCGTACAGTACATTGTGCAAGGGTGGTTGTTTTTCTTGTGTGTATATGTGAGGCTAAAGGAATTAATTCTATGTTCTACCTGTCTTCCAGTGTTCTCAAAGGAGGGTTTTTCCCATATGCTGCCTTTTTCTAAAGGGTTTTCCTAGTCATTATTTCCAAACCCTTTCTACTGCTATTTTTTTTTCTTTGAAATACTTTTCAGTATCACAAATAACAAATCTACTCAATTAAGAAGATTTGAATATGTGCTTAACTTCAGGCATGTAAGCAGCTCTCTTGATTTAAAGAAGATTATTCATTTGCTTTGAGTTACTAATCTATTTAAAAGTCTTGCTAACTTGAGTCATAACAAAAAGGCAAAGAGTGGGTCTAACATTAGGTCAAGAATTACCTCCCTCAGCTTATTATTTTTTCAGTCTTTTCTGTTTGTGATCTTTTATCAATTTATCAGTCTCTATGACAGGATTATATTTGAGACAATTTGTATTCTATTTTTCAAGTCTCTTTTCATGAAATGCTAGATATGTTGATTTCCTGAACTGTGTTCTGCATTACATTTATTGCGCTCCCTACGTGGTGTTTTTAAGGACTTACAAGACTGATTTTAACCACATGCATTTAGATTGCAGAATTTTTGTTGAAATCATTGCAAAGGCAACCAAAGCCTTTGTGAGTTAAACCTCTGAGCTGTTATCATTGTATGATAAATTCAGCTGATTTCTGCCTGTTCTGTGTTATTGGCACAAGGGAGTGCATCAAAGGTTTTTAGGAGAAATAAACTATGTCGTTATCTTAGAAAAGAAGCCTCTGTTTTTAGCCAACAAGACTGGGCCTAGTTTCTCTATGATCAGAGTATTACAAAGCTAGCAAAGAATAATTTATATCAGAGGTTCTGTGATGGAATGAAATGGAGCTCTTTTGAAGTATGATCTCTGAAAGCACAGCATGAAGCTCAAATAAAGTGAAGGACATTCGCTATTACAAGTAATGTCCTTAATAATCTTGTTAGTCTAGTCTCCCTCTGTACGAGACAAATGGAACATTATTGGCTTATGGGCTGTAGTAAATAATTTAGTTTCCAATATTCAGGCTGCTTTGACAGTAAATTAAAATGACATGAAAGGGGCTTGTTGAATAAAGAAAGTATCCAATCAAATTTAATTGGCATGACTAAGGCAGTAGAAATATGTTTTATAATTAAACTGTGTTGTCTTGGAGCTTTATAAGCATGTATGAATCAAAATGTCAAAAAATTATTCTTTGATACTGTGCATTTAAAACTTTGCATGGTGAATAGTTTTCTTAAGCAAGGTTCTAGACATACATACTGATGCAAGACGAAAACAGTGTTAAAGTTTTAAGTAAGTCTGGCTTTAATATTTATCTACTGACCCAAGGTTTTTAAGTAAAAGATGAAAATAATTTTGCAGTCTGCTCATACTTGAAAATCTGCCTTTTCATGCTAGTTTTAAATGGTCCAGCCTTTTATTGGGATATTAACTCTGCAGGTTTTTTTACCTGTCATCATAATGCTGGATGGCTGAAAGTGCTGCTAATAGGTGAAAGTGTAAAAGAGGGAAACCGATTGGAAGAAGCAAAAAATGGGAGGATAAACTAGGTGGCAAACTAACAAATAGTTTTCTTTTACCAAGGCATTTCTTTAAATGGTTCCTATTTCAGAGTTCACATATATTAACCAAATATTCGTTGTTGAGTTCTTATTTTTGAGTTCTTATTTACTCACCTTTCTGCCAATGCAGTTGCAGAAAATGTATATTGTGCATTTTAATTGTAAAAAGAGAAGACATTTCTGTGGTTCCGAGAAAGACAGCGCCTATAGAAATTTGCACGTTCGTGATCATTCTTTTGTTGTTATGTTCAGTGCCCCCCCAATGATACTTCATTCTCTTAAAGAAAAAACAACCAACCAAACATACAGCTTGTCTGTCTAGTCAATAAAACTACTTCTAAAAATCAAAAAACCTCAAGCAACATAGGTTTACTAGTGAAAAAGTCTTCTACTTGAACCTCCTCTTCTGGAAATTAGGGACAGGTGTCTTCCCTCCTTTGTTAAGAATATTATTTAAGTTACTGCAGTCTGATGTGCTTGCATAAATGGATGCTAGGATTCTCAAAGTGATTAAAACACAAGAGGAAAATACATAGATATAGAAGTTGAAATGAATGAGAGAATTGAACTTCTGTTTATAACCCTAGCCGCATGAGCACATGCACCTTGGCCACGTGAGCACACGCACCGCATCCTGCAGTGCCAGATACTCTGGTTTCAGAGATAGCGGTTCAAGCTCATGAAAACTATTACATGTGGTATGAAAAAAAAAAGGTTACAATCTTTTGTGGACCTCATCTAGCCTCATCTTTAGCAAGAAAAAATGTTTTTCTTTCTTTTTGATGTGTAGCAAATGGATGTCCAATTGCTTGTCCTGTAACCTATTCCAGTCATAGGTAAGTGGGTAAAAATTTCTGACTTTTAGGTGACTGAACTGCAGGTGAAGGGAAGTAAATAATCTCATTAAGCATCTGGAAGCCTCCTATTTTGTGAAAGGAGAATGCAGAGTTGAACAGGGAAAGTCTGCCTTAAATTTCTACTTATGACAAATCTGCACTTGTCTTCTGAGAGCTGAGTTCCTTCATACTTCTACTGTCTCACGTTAGAGCCTTGTGTAAAGATTTTGTGAGTTAAGTGCAAAACTTCCCCAAATGCCTTTCACCTTCCTCATTTTATGCTATTTTCTCAACCTGCTGATTAATCAGAACTTTACCAGCAGTGACAGTTTAATCATGGATGGTTTATGTCATGCCAACTAGATTCAAGCGGATAAGCCCTCCGTTGTAGATGATGAATCTTAGTAAAACTCGAGCTGGGGCACTTGTGTTCTTCTAGCTCTTTCATATTTACATCAGCATGAATATGGAATACTTTCACTGAAAATTACTGAAATGCTGTGAGAAGTTCATGGACTAGCTAGTACTGGCAATCTGGATCTCATCTCTATGCTGAGTCTTCTGATAGCCAAAATTCTTTTCAGTGGTCTTTCAAGAATGATCAACCATCAAGCAAAATCCGGGTTCTGTGACACTAATGGCCAAATATGGCCAGACCTTCCATTGCCAAAGAAAATAGAAAGCTATGTTCAGTGGGTCAAGTTTTCAAGGATTCCACTTCAGAATTTATTTATTTTTTTAAATTATTATTATTTTTTAAATGATATCTCAAGGTTGCCTGGCAAGCCAAACTGATGCTTTTTTTTCCCCCCCTGAAAATCCCTTTTTGTGTGGTGTCTGGTTTTCACAGGAATAAGGTTTCTGAATGATTCTTCAAAGCAAAGAACATATTGTGTTGCATCTGCTTGTGTCAGCATAAATTCCACTGATTTTGCTTTAACTGGCCTTGAAGAAAATATGGTGGAAAACAGTGAGGATATCATAATTGCTGGTTACATTTTTTTGTTCTAGTTGCACTGATTCCATCCTTCTGTAGTTTTACACTGATATTTGCTCTTTTCTTTTTCTTTATTATATCTTGTCTGCTAGACTAAGCACTCTTTTCTTGCGTGTACCAATTTGAATTGGTTTTATATTCTCTCTCCAACCCCCCCATACAAATTTTGTAGAACGAGATAGACTCAAGATTTAGACCACGTTGATTTTACAGTGTTTACAAATTGCACAAAACTTAAGAAAAAGAAATAATAAGAAAAAAAGGTAAATTTCATTTTGGTTATTCATTGCCATTTTTTCCTCCCCTCCCATGCTTCATTTTGACAGGTCCCAAACTGTGGGGTTTTTTTCCATCTTTGGCACTGAAGAAATGTAATTGTATTTGATTAGAATGCAAACAGACTTTTTCCTCAAGCTCTTACGAAAGACAGTGATGTGTTTAGATTTACTTTTTGACATATTGGTGAAGTCTCATGTAGGGAAGTCAGAGATTTCCTTGCTGTATGTCATGATTTGATGGAATTACTTTTTTACAATTTTGTTTTAAATTTATTTATTGCATGGTGGAGATTGTAATGAGTTCCCAAATGAAACAGAAGTTAGAGAAAACCAGATCTATCTCCATAAGTGTAATACTTTCTTGACTTTTCAGCCTGAAGAAGAGAAGACTCGGGGGACACCTAATAGCAGCCTTCCAGACGGCTACAAGAAGGCTGGAGAGGGACAGTCTATGAAGGCCTGAAGTGATAGGATGGGTGGCAGTGGTTTGAAATTAGAGAAGAGTAGACTGAGGCTGGACATTAGGAGGAAGTTCTTTACCATGAGGGTGGTAGAACACTTGGACAGGTTGCCCGGGGAGGCAGCTGAGGCTTCATCCCTCAAGATACTTAAGGTCAGGCTCAACAGGATTTTCAGCAACCTGATCTAATGGAGGATGTCCCTGCTCACTGCTAGGGGTTGGACTAGCTGGCTTTTGGAGGTCCCTTCCAACCCAAGTCATTCTCAGATTTTATGACCTGCTTTACCAATTTATAAACAAAACAAAACCAAAAAATGAGGGTGCAAAATTGTATTTTTATATTGTGCTTTAGTTTACCAGGCAACCTCCTTAGTTTTGAGTGCCTTTTTTTGTTTTGAAGACTGGAGCCTATCCAGTCAATACAGAGTAATGCTTGAGCGGTGAGTAATACAGAGTCAATACTCTGGGGTGCTGGTGGGCAAGAAGCTCAACATGAGCTCTCAATGTGCACTTGCAGCCTGGAAAGCCAATCAGATCCTGGGCTGCATCAAGAGAAGTGTGGCCAGCAGGTCCAGGGAGGTGATTCCACCCCTCTACTCAGCTCTGGTGAGACCCCACCTGGAGTACTGTGTCCAGTTCTGGAGCCCCTATTACAAGAGGGATATGGACGTGCTGGAAGGTGGCCAGAGAAGGGCCACGAGGACAATCAGAGGGCTGGAGCTCCTCTCCTATGAGGACAGACTGAAGGAGTTGGGACTGTTCAGTCTGGAGAAGAGAAGGCTCCGAGGGGACCTAATTGTGGCCTTCCAGTATCTGAAGGGGGCCTACAAGGAGGCTGGGGAGGGACTGTGAAAAGGACTAGGGGGAATGGAATGAAGCTGGAGGTGGGGAGATTCAGGCTGGACGTGAGAAGGAAGTTCTTCCCCATGAGAGTGGTGAAGCCCTGGAATGGGCTGTCCAGGGAGGCAGTTGAGGCCCCGTCCCTGGAGGTGTTTAAGAGCAGGCTGGATGAGGCTCTGGCCAGCCTGATCTAGTGTAGGGTGTCCCTGCCCTGCCTATGGCAGGGGGGTTGGAACTAGATGATCCTTGTGGTCCCTTCCAACCCTGACTGATACTATGATACTATCAATACGGAGTAATGCTTGAACTGTATTATATGAAAAAAATCACCTTATGTGATTGATTTTTACAGAATAAAAGTTACAGTGATACAATTCCCTACCTTTTCACAGTGACACTTACTTGAACTTAGGAGTCTCATAAGAGGAAATCCATTCCTAGAGGTGACCTAACTTGGTATTTCTTTGTTAGTGCGCTGTGTGTTATTGGGGAGATACGTAGTCCATCTTGCTTAGCTAAGACAACGCTACAGTACCATACCCAAGTTCTTATAAACATCTTACTGGTATTTATGGCTTGGTGAACAAAATGTTAAACCTTTTTAAAACTTCAGCAAAATATTTTGACTATTTGTGTTTGTTGTTTGGTGTGGTTTTTTAATTCCTCACTAACCTCATGCAGAACATGTTTATTTTTCTTCACTGAAATTCGTCATCCATTATTTCACATGGATGAAATATGAGAGTAAAAATGGTAGATTTTTTTTTTTTGTTTTAAGGCTTTTGTGTAGACTCAGGAGGGTCTTTCCTGCAATATCTAACTGAAAAGGTAATGAACTGTAAAATATGTTGGAATGATTGGGGATTAAAAATCTCTGGTGTGTAGTGACAGTACAATTATATTCCCCAGTAAAGGTTTCTCATATTAAGTGTAATAAATAAAACTTCCTTTTTTTTTTTTAACTGTGATTGGTTGTCACCACTGTAATGATAGCTTTGACCTTCTTCCACTTCAAATGTCGTTAGCCTGTGACCAGCTAGTCAGGATGCTGTAGAAAGAATTGGGATGAGTGTGCAGGAAACCAGCCATTGAAGCAAAAAAAAATAAAGGGAATATTGGAGCACAGAAGACTGTGTTGTAACTTTTGGGTCGTCTTGTTTTCTGTCTTGCAACATGGTGATTTATCTTAAGACATTCTTAATTCTAGCCACTATAGCTATCCATTTAGCTTTAACACATCTGATTAGCATTTTTAACGTTCAGATTTATATGGGCTTATAACATGTTGCTCTTTCTAGTCAAAAAAATCAGCATCCCTGATCATCAGTTTGTTCAACTAGAAGAGTGCAACATGGTTTCCAGTTTCTTTCAAATGATGGAACAGTCAGATAGAGGAACATAAATTTCCCTTTATTAATAAATTTGGATTGTACATTACCAGGTGCCTCTGTTTTAACATTTCTAAAGCTACTTTACAGTGTAAATACTATAGAAGTATTGAAATACTACTTACTAGCCATAGTTCTTCATCAAAATTATGTCTTCTATTTTCCTTTCCCTCCTGCACTCGGTGTCTGACTGGGACATCAGGTAAGCAGCTGTTTTGATTGCTGACCGGTTTGGCTCTTTGCTGTGCTGTTCCTATATGCAATAACTAAGTCTTTACTCTTCCTGGGACTTGCAAGCATCAGCTCTACAAAGAGTTTAGCTTCTCACAGCTCAGGGAACAAGGAGTACAGCCCATTTCAGTGTTGCAGCTCTGGGATCTGTACAGCAACTTCCCTTATAAACTCATTTTTAGAGGTAGTAATTTGTCTTAAAGGAAACCCTACCAGGCAGCAAGGCACATAAAAATCCATGCATTTGTGCTAATATTTGTCAGACTTTGTAAATATTATTGCTTTAACTACCCTGTGCAATTACACAGCAGTGTGTCATTCAGCATTAATGATCTTGTGAACAACTGTATTAGTATCTAAAGCCATCAAAATAATGATATTTCTACTCACTTAATGGGCATTTCTTATATGACCAGTTATAAGAAATGAGAGCTCACTTGCCCTGAATTTATCTGAACCTTGAGATGGGAGAACTGAAAACTCCTTCACTTTATGAGAACTTTTGATTAGGGTTTGGGTAGGTAGATAATGAAAGAGTGAAACATTGAAATGTGCCTAAATAACATGCTGTTACAAGCCTTATGATAGATCTGTGTTTGACTTAACAGCTTTTGGAACCTAATAAAAAGAACTTAATTGACAATTTCTTGAAATTGCTAAGAAAACCTAGTGATGTTGGTAGGGTATAATAAGGAGTTTTCTCATCACTGTCTTCAAGATTGAGCCTATACAAAAAAAAAGGATTTATCTCTGTGGTAACTCTAAGTAATTGATATACAGACAAGGTTTGGTTCCAATTTGCCAGCAATAAAGTTGTAATAGGGTTTTCTCTGCAATTTTAGCCTTAATGTGCTCATTCCAAAGAGCGGTATTTTTCCAAGCGAACAAATAACATCAGTAAAGCTTACGATCAGTAATAGCCCCACACTGATGCTCGCATTAAACTTGTTAAATCAATTCACTAGACACTTTCTGAGTGGACTGTCTGTTTGCTTTGACTTTCACCCTGTGAGGATTAGCCATCAGTTACATTTATTTTGAATGATCTTTACATTTGAAATTTGTAATTGTTCGGGCTTGATTGTGGTTACAAATCTGCCTTATATTTTTTGCAGCTTAATTCTTGTGACTTCTAATTTCCACCCTCCCCCCACCTCCCCGCCACCTTTAGTTGTCTGAAGGATATGGATACTTAGTGGCACACAGTAGAATGCATTGTATGTTTAGCCTTATCCAAATCTTAAATGAGCGCTTTGCTACATAATTATGGCAGCTTCTCTTGGTAGTTACATATTTCATATTGCTGTTTACTGAAGGTACCAATCCACTGTGTGCAGTATTGTTCTTCTAGGATAAAAAAAAATTAACATATAAATAATGTAGGATTACAGTATTTTGAAATAATTAGCAGAACGTGGTAAGTACTAAATGATTTATTAAAGATGTAATTTAGGCAGATTTGCTGCATAAGATATTAGAGTGCAAAAAGCCATACTGCACTCTGCAAGGAATCGTTTTGTAGATGGTTAATCTACCAGCTAGACTGCATTTTTCAACCAGAACAAACCTGGTGTGCTACTGCACGCTGCCTTTTGTCAGTAAACACAAAGACAAATCTGAAGTAATCAATCTTTCTTATCAGTAGCATTCAGTATGTTTACCTTTCTTTTATTTTATTATTTGGCTCTGCAAAACTAGACATAACATAAAACAAAATGTAGGAGTTTAAAAGTTTATTTATCTGGTAGCTAAGTACACATCTTAAAAGGCAGCACAAAACCAAAATAACGGCATTGCCTGCTGCGTGCATTGCAGTCACAGAACGTTAGGTCACACAGGAATGTGTCCAGGTGGGTGTTCACAGAAATCACAGAAACATTCAGGTTGGAAAAGACCCTCAGGATCTTTCCCTGAATCTTTTTTTTTTCCTAGTGTCCAGTCTAAACCTACCCAGTTGCAGCTTGAGGCTGTTCCCTCTTGTTCTGTCACTAGATACCTGTGAGAGGAGACCAGCATCAGCCTCTTCACATTGTCCTTTCAGGTAGTTGTAGAGAGCAATGAGGTCTCCCTTCAGCCGCCCCTTTTTCAAATGTCTCCAGAGAAGGAAGCTCCACAGCTTCTGGGCAGAGCCCGTTCCAGTGTTTTGTCACCTTCACAGTGAAAAAATGATTCCTTGCACCCAGTGTCCCTTGTCCTATCACTCAAAATGTTTTGGAAAGAACTGAGGTCCTGCACAAAAAATGGGTTGTGGGCAATAGGGAGTTATTGGATAAGGAAGCCCTTATCCCACTTTTGTAGTTAAAAGCTGCATGGAGTGTTGTGTTTATCTACCATTTTTGTCACACTCCCAAGGCTGAATCCCACATATGCAGGACACTGAAGATAAACCTGCTCTCTCTGAAATGTTACAGCTGCCCCTTACATGCATCACTTCCCATCCTGGTGAAAATAATTCTGTATTTTTCCCTTAAGTAAAAATAAGTTTTCATAATGGACACACGTTATGCTTTTTGAAATGATAGCCAGCTTGATTATAAAAACCCTCAGACAAGATTTGTATTTTTTTAACCTTGTTTCTCATATGTTCATATTTTAGCTATCTAATTTTTACTTATTTTTAAGGAGGTAATTTGGCATAACTCGAAGTGGGGATGTAGAGGTGAAATGTCTCCTCTTCTCCAGAATGTGCCAAAAGTCTGTAAACAGATAATACTGCAGAATCATGAAGATACAGGAAGAATGAGAAATATAATTTTGTGTACATATAAGTAGTTCATCCAACCCAGCCATTTTCTTGTTTCATTTAGAATCCCAGAATCATTGGAAGGGACCTCCAAAGGTCACCTAATCCAACCTCTCTGCAGTGAGCAAGGACATATTCCACTAAATCAGGTTGCTCCTTGTTGAGCAATATCTTGAAGGATGGGGCCTCAACTACTTCTCTGGACAACCTGTTCAAGTGTTTCACCACCCTCATGGTAAAGAAATTAATTCTATCATTTCACATTGGAAGAATCCACAACCTCTCCATCTGTTTCCTACCCCCCCCCCCTCTTTCCTTACCCCCACTATATAGGAATACACAAACATCTCCCACCTCTTCCAGCCCCTACGTCAGTCACCCTAGAGTAACCTTGTCTCTGTTTTGTGCAGAGCGGAAACTCCAGGAGAATACTCTCCAGAAAACCAGAGTAAACTATGTATAATAGAAAATCTTCTTAACACTGAGTTTGGTATCTTCAATAGAAAGTAAGAAGCATACAGTCTTGGTGAATGTTGTTTGTTTCAAGTGTAAATTTGCCATTTTAAAATATAGAAGGTGGGGAAAAATAAGGCAATGTCTTGTCATTGTTCCCTCTACCTCTTTCTACTGCACAGCTGCAACTGAAATAAATTGCAAATGATTAGAAAAGATGTTGAAATTGTAAGAAGCTTTAGTGATGGCTAGAAGACTTGTATTAGTTTAATTAGGGTGGAATAATAATGATTTACATAGGCTCTGTCCTGTTAGATCACAATTGAGTGACATTTACAGTATGTTGAGGCATCTCAAGAGCCATTTGAACATTGGAGCATTTTAACATGCTTGTACTATCTCTTCCCTTTATGTGAAAACTGGCATGTGTAGTATCTCTGCCATAATACCTTTCACCCAGTCTTGGGCTCCAGAATCCGGAGTGTGCAGGAATCAAAACAGGGATGACTCCCTCTCTCAGAGGCTACAGTAGGCAAATCAGTGGCACTGGATGCAAGCAGATGAGAAAGAACCATCCTTCCCCAGCCTGTGCCTGGAAGCATCTGGGAATATGGTACAAATTAGTGTGCCACCACCAACTTCATGTGCAATACAAATGACAGTGCTCTAAATATTTTATGCAGCTAATTACTTTCCTAATCTGTATGCTACTGTAACTTCAATCTTCACAGTTTGCGGTTCTTCATGCTCATACTTCCTAGGTCGAGGAGCTAGGAGGGCATATTTTGAATAGGTTGGTAATAGACTGATCAGCAACTTTATATTACATTAAAAAAAAGAGGGATTTTAGTATTGTAAGCACTCTGGCAAAGCAATTCGCCCTTATTTGGAAAATGTCCCTTACACACTAGAAGAGGTCTTGAAGTGCTTTCAGACTTGCCTGATTTATTTATTTATTTAGTTATGTATTATGAGTAATAGAATAGGTTGGAAAAGACATTTGAGATCATCACATCCAATTTATCACCCAACACATTCTTATCAACACCATCTTATCAATTAAACCATGACACCAACTACCTCAGCCAGTCTCTTAAACACTTCCAGTGATGGTGACTCTACCTCCTCCCTGGGCAGCCCATTCTAATGGCGAATCACTCTTTCTGGGAAGAACTTCTTCTTAACATCCAGCCTAAACCTCCCCTGGTGCATCTTGAGACTGTGTCCTCTTGTTCTGTTGGTGTTGGTTGCCTGGAAGAAAAGACCAGCCCCCACCTGGCTACAACCTCCCTTCAGGTAGTTGTAGATAGCAATAAGGTCTCCTCTGAGCCTCCTCTTCTCCAGGCTAAGCAACCCCAGCTCACTCAGCCTCTCCTCAAAGGGCTTGTGCTCCAAATCCCTCACCAGTTTTGTTGCCCTTATTTATGGCTAGGTCTCTCTTCTGCATTCAAATCTGAATCTTACTTGTATGTACAGTACTCACATGCTATCAAGCAAAACTTTCAGGTGGGTTTTGGAAGTATTTCAGAATTATTGGAATTATTTCATAATTATTTGGAAGTGTTTCAGAATTTAAATGAATAGGAAGTCTCTCTTTGATACAGAGGAGACTTGATGGGGTGCTTGGTGCCATGGTTTAGTTGTTTAGGTGGGTTGGATTGGTTGATGGGTTGGACGCGATGATCTTGAAGGTCTCTTCCAACCTAACCTGGTCTGTTCTCTTCTGTTCTCTTCTGTTCCCTTCTTTCTGTTCCCTTCTTTCTGTTCCCTTCTTTCTGTTCCCTTCTTTCTGTTCCCTTCTTTCTGTTCCCTTCTTTCTGTTCCCTTCTTTCTGTTCCCTTCTTTCTGTTCCCTTCTTTCTGTTCCCTTCTTTCTGTTCCCTTCTTTCTGTTCCCTTCTTTCTGTTCCCTTCTTTCTGTTCCCTTCTTTCTGTTCCCTTCTTTCTGTTCCCTTCTGTTTTCACTTTCATGTTCTCTTGTAATACCAAAAATATCCCCATGTTAGTCCATTTCATTAAAATTAGTTTCCCTACTAATTGAGTATTTTAACTAAGTCCAGTGAATGATGCCAAAGACATCAATGCAGACATTTTATTCTAAATAATAGTTTATTTTTCTCTGTCTGTAAAGAGTGAGTGGCTTTTTTGGAGGGTAGTAGTTCATCCAATTAAAAAACCAAATCATGAGCAAGTTATGTGTTTTGTTACTGGCAGGTAGTTTTTGTTTTATCTTCCAGTGGAAATTTCTCTGCCCAAAGGCTCTTCCTGGGCAGAAGTGGTCAACAAGCTGGTAGTATTGAGGCACTCCAATTGCATTACTCAACAGCATACAAGGAAATTATATAGTCAACATCACAGCCCACAGCCCTTGTCTCCTTTCCCTGCTACACTTAGGTGGAGGGGAGGCAACTTGCTGCATGAATTTGGAACATGGCTCAAACTGAAACATCTAAGCTGCCTTAATTGCTTTATCAACTTTTCTGCTCTGCTCAGTAAGGGATAAATAACTTAAAGAGCTTCTCCAGCACTTCTAATAACTCTAATCTTGGTTGTAGATAGAGTACAAAGAATTTCATTGTTTCTGTTTACTGGTAGTTTTTCATCATTTCTGATTTTGTTCAGCTCTTTTGTAAGGATGGTGAAGGAGATAGGCTTAATCAAATACTTTTCCAACTGATTGAATGCATCTACCTAATTGACAAGTATAGAAGCAGAAGTATTCCTTGCACAAAATAATTCAAGATGGAAAAATCATTATTTTTAAGAAACAACCCCTTTGATTTCCTAATAAAAGCAGGCCATGTGAATAATTACTTCCCACTAATTTCTGATGAAACTCTTGCTGCAAAAATTGCCCTGTTTACTTTCTGAAAAGAAAGGAGCAAAAAGTTTTGATGAGATTTGTTAACTTTGAAATAAAAGATACTGTATTTTAAGTGAGGTTTTACATAATCTCCTCCTAGGCCAGCCTGATTTATCCAGTGACCTGCTCCAAAGAATCTCTGGTTTGTTTCTTCATGGTACTGTTTGGTTTTATTTCAAATGCCAAATTGCATGCAGAATATTTTTTTTTAACTATTTACTTAGTGGCTGTGGTCATTTTGTTGGTTGATAATTAAGATTTAGTACAAAAAGGAAGTGTAACATTCTTAGGTGTAACATTGTTGCTGTGTGCTTGGTTTATTTACTGCTATTAAAATGTAAATGCTCACAATCCTTAATGTACCCCATGAAGAAGTGCACAACTTTATTACAGTAATAATTGAACCCTTATATATAAACATTGGTTTAATTATTTCAATTTCATTTTCTGGCATTTTGGAGCTTGAAATTATGGCCCCATGTAACTCTTACTCCACAAGTGTGTGTACTGCAAACTTCTGGTAATTTTATTTTTCAAGATTATTCTCAGAGGCTAATTGCTGCTTGCAACCCTCGATTGGCTAAGAGACTGATTAATTTTGCCCCTTGGTTACAATTAAAAGAAAAATACATCTAAAGATAATAATAAAGGCAGCTGAATCATCCCTTCTGTTTTGCATGTGTTCTATCTTCATTAATCTGATCCTGTTTGGATTTCTTAGAATCAATTTCTGTTGGGGCTTGTGCTGCTGATTTTTAAGGATGCGAGGTCGGTGGCCGTGTGGTATTTTGTTATATCACTGGCTTTTGGGTAGCATCACTGCTTTGTGATTTCTTCAAAGAGAGCAAGGAGAGCTCAGCCATCACAAACCTGTGATAATATCCACAAGCCAATGATAAGATGATGTTGACCATCTCTCTGTTAATGCAGCAGTGTAAGAAGGCACTGGCATGTGCATGGCTAGGGAGGCCTACAACACTAATGAAGAGATGCACTCTCATGGCGTGAAGAGGCCATTGGTGAGCAAACAGGGATTTTCCGCTGGAGAACTTTTCTTTTGGGGGATTAAAGACCCAAAGTACTGTGTCCAGTTCTGGGCCCCTCAGTTTAGGAAGGATGTTGACTTGCTGGAACGAGTCCAGAGAAGAGCAACAAAGTTGGTGAGGGGTTTGGAACACAAGCCCTACGAGGAGAGGCTGAGGGAGCTGGGGTTGCTTAGCCTGGAGAAGAGGAGACTCAGGGGTGACCTTATTACTCTCTACAACTACCTGAAGGGAGGTTGTAGACAGACGGATGTTGGTCTCTTCTCCCAGGTGGCCAGTACCAGAACAAGAGGACACAGTCTCAGGCTGCACCAGGGGAGGTTCAGGCTGGATGTTAGGAAAAAGTTCTATACAGAAAGAGTGATTGCATATTGGAATGGGCTGCCTGGGGAAGTGGTAGAGTCGCCATCACTGGAGGTTTTCAGGAGAAGACTTGATGGGGTGCTTGGTGTCGTGGGTTAGTTGCTTGGGTGGTGTTGGATTGGTTGATGGGTTGGATGTGATGATCTTGAAGGTCTCTTCCAACCTGGTGTATTCTATGTATTCTAAGAGGAAACTTTTGTATGATATTGTTGCACTGTGAGATGGATGGTGTTGAAAAAGCAAAGCAGGGTTGAGGTATGCCAACTTCTCATTCTAGACTAGAATGGGAAGATCATAAACAGCTTTTAAAATAATCAGAAGAGGCATGATGAGTACAGGAAGTGTGCAGAAGGAGAGCTGAGTAACAACAGTAATAGGTCAGGCAGAGATAGGGTCACTGGCAAGTGGAGAGTTTGGAAAAGAAAGCAGAAAAATCTGTCAAAGATGTGTTAGCAGTAGGGAGGGACTGATGGAGTGGCAGAAGAGTGTTGGGAGGGAGGTCACATTGGTTTGGGTCAGTCTTCAGATGTAAGTCGATATGTACTTGTATAAAAGGTAGTAGGGTAAACAGGCCAAGCAAATATTGATTTAAACCAAGAGTTGGTACGAGCTTTTAATATTGTTGTTCCCTTTGTTCACTATGACATTAGAAGCTGAACTCTTCTTTATTTACTTACAGGTAGGTAAGGTGCAGATACCTTTGATATGAGCTTTCAGGCTTGCTACCAGTGATCTGAAGCTTGACCTGTAAAAACTGTCCTTTCTGGATGTCGAAAGTACATACTTTTTTTTAAGTAGTAGAGGGCCTTTCCTAAGTGAATTGCCAATCATGCTAAACTGAAATGTTATTTACAGTGGTTTTGGAATGTGGTTTAATAATCCCCACAGGATGAAATTCAGGCCGTGAAATACATTTCAATTTGGACCTGAGGACAGAGCTGTGGTGTGGTTCTGAAGGTGAAAGCTGATGTTTATATCCAGTAAGACTCATGGCCTAAAGCAGTACATGAACTTGCTGAGAAAATGTTATTGAGGAGTTGTATGCTGCTTTGAAGGGTTGAGTTTATTTCTTTTTCTCTCCTATGTAGGTTGTTTTCAGCTGTTAAAGGTTAATGCCCCTGGTATAAATAGTTCCATTCAGAAATATTTAAAGAGTGGCAGAGTAGATAATAAACTTACAGTGGGGAATCTTTAATATTTCACTATTCCAGTTACCTCACCAGATGGGTAATTACTATGCGTGTGCTATGCAAAGCTACAGTGGGTTAAGTGTTTAGATTTCTCTTTTTGCTTGCCACACTGTTTCTTTGGCAGAGAGTTGTATGACTTTAAGAAGAAGTTTTAATACTTAAATTTGGTAGTGATTCATAACCACATTTCAGAACACCTGACACTAAAAATAATTACTACGTTTCAGGTAGGCTCCAAATGAATAGCAGTGTGTTGCTCAAGAAGATTCTATTGATATACTCTCCATACTTGCTTCCAACTTTCTTTTATGTTGAGTCAACTCAAAGATAAGAATGAGATATATTTTACTGGTCAAATAGTTTCTTGGCTTTCATTTAAATAAATAACTTTTACACGGGTGAAATTTCTGTGCCTCACTTCTGGATTACCATCACATGCAGTATTTTTTCATGTGTCTGAACATGACTTCATTAGAAGTAACAGATATAACTAAGAAATAGATTATTTGCATTTATTTTCTTATTTTCTTTAGATTCATTACCTGTGCAGATAGTTTGAAGTGCAGTACATGATAAAGCTGGTTGATAGAGTTGCATGCTATTATCTGAAAGGTCATATTTTCACCTGATTCCCTTGGAATTTGCTGGATACACAACTTAAGTGATTTCACTCACAACCCACGATTGTGTATTTAATGCACGTTGTTCAGACATGTTATTTAATAATGCAAAATAGTAAATAATTTATTAATGACATTATTAGACAAAAGTGTTGTTTAATAATGCAAATTATTAAATATACATATCTGAGATAGAATTAATGGAAGTAAACCCACTTTTTTTTGGTCACATTGCTTTAAACGTTAGTAGAAAAAGAAGGTTGTGAAAGTAAATTCTAGCGAGTGCCAGTCCATGTGTGGCGCTCAGGTAGTTTGACTACAGGATCTGTCCTGTAGCTACCTCAAACCTGAGGAAGCTGCTCATCAGACATAGCATGTGTTGGGCCAGTTGGGTAGTGGAGAAGTCACTGACTCCTAGCTGTTTCTACAGATTGTCCTTCCCTTATCATACTGAGGTGGCTTTTAGATCTATGAAGATTACAAAACAGCTGAAAAAGTTCAGGGAATTTGGCACTGTAGTCTTAGGTGGTTGTTAATGAAATATTCTCATGGATTTGTTTCAGTAATCTTTATTACTTTTTTATATTACAGAATGTACAGTTAAATGCTAACCTTAAGGCATGTTATACTAATGTTTCATCTTAGAAGTGATACTTTCTCAGTCACTTTTCCTGCCACGTAAACCAAGTGAACATCTCATAATGCAGAATTTTTATAGGCTTTCCCAAAATAACCTGGGTAATTTATATAGTCCTTTTGTAAGTATTAAAGGTTAAAATCTTTAAAGATTAATTTAAAGACAAAAATGATAACTGTATTTCATAACAATTATTTTTTCAAGGTTTGTGTCATTCTCAAGGGAGACCTTAATAGTGGCCTTCCAGTACCTGAAGGGGACCTACAAGAAGGCTGTACACGGACTGTTTACAAAGGCCTGGAGTGATAGGATGAGGGACAATGGGTTGAAATTAGTGAAGAGGAGATTTAGGTTGGATGTTAGGAGGAAGTTCTTTACCATGGGGGTGGTGGAACAGGTTGCCCAGGGAGGTAGCTGATGCCCCATCTTTGGAGATACTGAAGGTCAGGCTCACTGCAGGGGGGTTGGACTAGATGACTTTTGGAGGTCCCTTCCAACCCAAACCGTTCTATGATATACATAAGTATATGTATTTAACCTATGGAGTTGACTTTTGTATCTCTCTGTAAAAAGACTGCGAAAACTTGCTTAAATGAAGTGATTGAAATATAGTGCCAGGGGTAATGCTAAACAAAGATAATTGTGCCTCTCTCTCTGTTTTTTAAATCAAAATAAAATAAAATTTATAGCTAGAACATAAAGACCTTATTTGCTGACCTTGAAGGCTTCTGAAAAACAGACTGTGCACTTTAACTTATTTAAATGTCGTTAGTTTATGGCCTGCAATATTCAACAGTTTAAAACTGCTAATTAGACTAATCATTACGAAAATGCATGTGAGAGGATGAACAGTTTTTATTAGCTTTTTATAATGTGGCAGCAGGTCAAAACAGAGATTATCAACCATACTTCTAAAGTTCAATATGGTCATTCAATTAATTGTGTGGAATGCTGGCTAAAGTGTTAAGCCTGTACAAGCAAAGAACTTTGTGTCTCCTGTGCCAGCTTATGGTCTTTGTAAGGTCTCAGTTGCTTATATCCATTAGATATGGTCTAAAAATAACATTCATAGTCTGTCATGAATGCCTGCCATTACATAGTTTTGCTCAAGAACAGCATGAGGTTTTGTTCAGTAGCAAAGAAATAAGTTCTGTTTTGGGAGAATCCAATAAGGAATGTCATACATGAGGATAGTGATAAGACCATGGACAATATTGTTGTTGGTTTGTTGGGGTTTTTTATAACTGATTGTTTGAAGCACACCTGGAAAATGGATATTCTGAAAACTACCACTTTTCAGCCATGCTCTGGTTGCTTTCTGCTTTTGAGAACAAATATATATATATTCAAAATGGCTTGATTGAAAAAATAATCCATTGTTGTTCATTCTGCCATCTGTTTTTGCACTTAGAAGAGCACCATTAGCATAATTAAATTAGCACTTTTTTTTTTGTCTCCCAGTCTTTCTTACATTACCATGTACTCCAACTTATTTACAATTTTAAGTGAGAATACATTTTCTAGTTAAATCATGGAATTTAATTGATGATGACTCTTGTTAAAATTCTATCTTCAAGCATTGTCTTCAAGTTCTAAACGACTTTGGGGATATAATAGTGTTCTTATACAAGCTTTAAAATATTGATGACAGTATTGGAGAAGACCTCTAACTAGAGCAGTAGGCAAAGACAAGTATGTGTCATAGGTGACATGAAACAACAAGGAACAGTTTGCCTGTTTCAACGCTTACAAAAGCTTCTTAAGCAATAGTGTTTCTCGTGTCTGGTCTGTGTATATTTTATAGAGGCCACCCCATTTGTAATTAGTTAATTTTTATGCCGCTGATATTCATTGGAAATAGGCTGTCAGCTTTCATAGAGGTCCTTGTGGTCTGTCAGACAGATTAATTAAAATAATTTTTGCCTTTCCTGCTTCTTCTGATTCCATTCTCTTCATTTTCAGGTCATACTCTCTTTTTTAATTCCACTTCCTGGTCAACACCTTGATTTAAGAACATGTCTATACAGTACAAATGTTGAGCCAATATAAGTGCTAGAAATAATCTACCCACAACTGTGTGGAGCTCTGAGACATGGTAATTAGAAGACATGCATTCTTCATATGCAATATGGGTTCATCCTTAATCTCTCTTTTTCAGTCTTCTGTTCCATTTTTCTGCGGCTGCTGCTCTCAGCTGCCTGAGCACTTGGGTAAAAGAGCCTCTCTGCTCACTGTACTGCCAGGGTAAGAAGAGAAAACCTATTTCTTATGGCCTGGATAATAGAAGCCAGACAAGACCAGGTGCTGCCAAGTTTTATCTGGGCTTTTTAAAAAACTGGTAGGAAAGCAGATCTGTTTAGCAGATGGAATACTCTCTGACATAGCTTGCTGGGTTTTGCCCAGTTTTTGTTTCATTTACTTTTGCTTAAATGTTTTCTGGAAAGAGATTATTCCATGCTACTAGTTGGGGTTCCTCTAGAACCTGTGTAACTTAGCTCAGAGCAGATTCTGGAGCATGTACTCACAGCCACATGTACCAGTGAATGAAAACTGAGTATTCTCTTGGACTCTTTGGTAATCCTCCTGTTAAGGAAAACTTTTGCCATTATTTTGTCCCTTCATGTTTGCCATGTGGTATGTCTTCTGTAAAGGTAGGGATGTTATCTACTCTTTAAGCCATTGACAACATTCAAAACGATGCCTGTCAACTTTGATGGAGGAAACATGGATAGTAACTTGGGCAGTGGGCAAGTGATGGTGAAAGAGTAATGTCACTCAGTGTGTCAGAGCAGGGAATTTTGGCTCTGTCTGGGAAGCTCTTCTTTCTCCTTCAGCAGTCAAATTTTGCATTGCTGTATTCCTCTGCCTAAAATTTTATATTGAAATACATACCTTTCTGTTTGTGTAGACATCAAAATACCATACAGCTGCTTGCCTTAAACACTGGATATTTCAGGTGTGGAAAATGGTCTTAAATTTAAGACAAATTTTGCATTGAGATTGAAAATTTAGACCGAGATAATGAGTCATGATGTGTAATTTCTCTTCAAATTATCAGCCTGATAAATAGTACTGCTTGCAGACTTGTAATCTCCCTTCTCTTGCTTGCTCCCCCCAGTCACAGTGAGTCACTCTTCAGACTTTATAGTAGGAGTTTCTTTATACAGGCAGTGTCTTTAAGTACTGAAATACTCAGCTGCTTTAGCAGCCTAGTACAGGTGTGGTTTGAAAATCTGGCTTCTAAACACCTTATCTTGCAATAGGATAGATTATTTCTTCAAAGTTTGCTCTTTGAACATTTATCAAGCTCTTCAGTCATACAGGCTTTTGCATTCTTAAGAAATCAATGCTAAAGGTAGTGTTGATGGCTGACTTGCATTTCCGGATGGAAGCTGGTGATAAATGGAAATAATAAGGCTGGAAATCTTTTGAGAAATGTTAGTGTCTAACCTGATAGAATTGCAACAAAGCATAACAAGCAAACAAGTAAACCCATTCTAGGTTCAGGTAATAAACATTGCAGCTGAAGGAGGGAGAAAAAGTGGGATTAGATGGGAAAGACTATTATTGCATCAAAATGATGCATCTGCAAGCTCCTTTCATGAGTGTTTTATGGCTAGGCAAACACATTTTCATGTTGGCTTCTGCAGTAAATGTTTCTCCTTTATTACTTGATGGCCACTTAGAATTTAGCCTGATTTTTAACAGTGCTAACATGCAGTACTAGGAAAATTTATTTGAATAAAATAAAGCTACATTCTTCTAAACTGGAGTCATAATATTAATACTTAAAATACACAGCAACATGCTGGGAAAATGGAATAGTTATTTAGATATATTATAAAATGTATCCCACTACTTTGATGTGATTCACTACTATTTCACCAATCCAATTTAACAGTCTCCTGTGGAGAGGGAATAGTGCAATTAAAATTAGTAACAGAGATTTTCACATTCATGTATCTAATTCAGGAATGGGTGATAATGAATTAAATGGTTTTTATTTCTTCTAGAGTCAAATCAGTATTAAATTAATCTAAGTTAGGATTCATATTTAAAGAGTGTGCTTGTGTGCAGTTACAGAATCTGGAGACATTTTTGCAAGACAAATAGGTATTTCAGCTCAAGTTTGCATGTTAGTTGTCCTTTTCTTTGGTTGGTTGTTTTTTAGATACTTCTAGATTATGTGAATGTATAGCAGCAATTGCTAGAAAGTTCAATCACTTTGCTTCAACTAGGGAAGTGAACTGCTGTCATTAAATTTGCTTTGGACAAAAAATTAAGGAAGGTAGAGGAAAAGACTGATAGACCTGGGAACAATGGTCTCTAGACATTTGTTAATCAGACACTAGAAAACCCAATGGATAATCCTCCAGGGTGAAGTGGCTAAATTTGTTTGTAGACATTATGAATAAGAAGCGGTTCTCAACTCATTATGAAACAGCATTAAAAAAAATAACAAGGAAATGCTGTTGTCTATGTATGACATTACTATGAAAAAAAACTCAAATCACCAAATCTCAAGCCTCCTCCAGGAACTTCCCATAATTGGACAAGAAAATTAGATATCACTTCTTAAACAAGTCAGTACAGCGAGAATCACATTAACCCTTCACCTAACCACAGATTAAATAACAGTTTTGTATTAGTAGGAGTCTACTGGTAAGATAATATCATGAATGACTCCTGCTGCATCACTGAGTTGGCAATGTGTGTGATCACTTTTATCTCTCAATAAATCTTTTCAGTAAGCAAATGAACAAACAAACCCATGCCCCGTGCTGACTGTACTTGCACTTGCAGATGGTATGTAAACACTGAAAAATGTAAATTACCCGTTCTTTAGAGACCTGACCAGTAATGGGGCTGATGAAGAAGAGAAATCAAAACAACTGTGAGTTTAAGATAGACTTTTAAAGTTTTGTAATTGATTTTTCTACAGTGTTACCATGTTTGGTGGTTTGACCCTGGCTGGTTGCCAGGTGCTCACCAAAACTGCTCTATCGTTCCCCCTCCTCAGCCGGACAGAGGAGAGGAAAAATGTAACAAAAGGCTCTTGGGTTGAGATAAGGACAGGGTGAGATCGCTCACCAATTGCAAAACAGATTGGAGTTGTGGAAAAATTAATTAATTTATTACCAATCACATCAGAGTAGGATAATGACAAAACTATCTTTCCTCCACCCCTCCCTTCTTCTTGCGTTTAATTTTACTCCAGATTTTCTTTACCTCTGCACCAGCAGTCCAGGGGAGTGGGCATTGTGGTCAGTTCATTATATGTTGTCTCTGGTGCTTCTTCCTCCTCAGGGGGAGGGCTCCTCACACTCTGTCCCTGCTTCACCATGGGGTCACTGCCATGGGAGACATTCCTCCACAAAATCCTCCAGTGTGAGTCCTTCACACATGCTACAGTTCATGAATTGCCCCAGTGCACATCCCTTCCACGAGGTGGACTCCTCCAGGGACAGACTGCTCCAGTATGGGCAGCTCTCTCTATAGGGGTCCAAAGGTCTTGCTTGGGACCTGCTTTCGTGTGAGCTTTGCATGGTGTTAGTCTCATTGGGATGCATCCAACTGCCCTGCTGTGGAGTCTTCCATAGGCTGAAGGTGGATATCTGCTTCACTGTTAACCTCCATGGGCTGCAGGGGGACAGTCTGTATCACCATAGGCTGCAGGGGAATCTCTGGTCTGGTGTCTGAAGCAGCTGCTTTCCCAACCTTCTTACCTTGGTACCTTGGCAGACAGAGCTGTTTCTCTCCTGTATTCTCATTCCTATGGTTCCCACCCCTCCCAACCCCTCTAAATATGCTCTTGTAGAGCTGCAGCCATCATTGTAGACAGGTTCAGCCTTGACCAGCGTTGGGTCCATCGTGGAGCCAACTGCCATTGGTTCAAATGGATGTGGTGGAAATGTTCAGTATCTTATCACAGCAGCCACCCCTGTAGCCCTCCTGCTATCAAATCCTTGCCACAGAAACCCAACACATAGAAAAAGTTCTGTAATACACTTATTCTTGAGGGAAGGCATACTATCTTGCCCAGATTAGCCACCTTTATGATTTTATTTTTTTTTTTAATAATTTGTTACATCTAAAATAATTAAACTAATCTGAGTGCAAAACTTTTGAATTTTTTTTTTCTGCTTTTAAAATGGAGGACCTTTGGTTTGGCATGTTCCTAAAACTCAAGATTTGTTTTAGCACACCAAGGAAAAATCACGTGTTTGAAAATCCACCAAAAAAGCAAGTTCATCAAATGAAACTCTTAAGTTTTAAATGCTATAAATGAACCACCCAGGCTCACGTGCTTCATGTGCTGCACTGTGTTGTGTAAAGCCGAAGCACTTCATAATTGTATGATTTCCCATCTACCTGCAATGTTGCAGGTTCTTTAAACTGCAGGTTCGGAGGTTCTTTAAACTGCAAGTGCAGTAAGTTTTCTTTTTTCCCTCCTTTTCTTTCCTCCTTGAGGTAAAGAAGGATGGGCAAGTCTTTATTCAGCTTCTGTCAATGCCATCCTTTCAGGCTGCTGGAAGAGGTCACCAAGATCAAATATAGACATCTCCCACTACTGTGGAGCATGTGACTTTGAACTCTTTCCCAGTACCTGCTAACCCATCCATAGGCAGTTTTAGGATACAGCCAAACTGAAGTTAGCGTGAGCCTTGCGTCGAAGGAGAGCTTTGAGCAAACGGGTGAATGCTTAAGTCAGCTGGATAAGGCTTTAAATCCAATTATACTTCAGTAGTTTGCAGTCATACTCACTGAGTCTTGGTAAAGCTTGGTTCCTTGTGTGCTTTGTTAGAGGGCTGCTGGATCTGACTGTTTGGGGCCGGTATGGTTTGGCTTCCTTGTTTCTGCCTGTTTTCCTACTGTATGTTGACCATTTCGTAGCCCTGCACAAAGCAGGAGGAAAAGACTCACCCTGAATTCCTGTGGTCATTTGTCTCATTGACTGATCCACAGCCACATTTTTGGTTCTGTTATTTAAAATGTCTGGATTTCCCTATGCACATGTTTGCTTTGGGTAGGCAGCCACAAGCCTCTTTGATTTCACTCATGCGAGCAGCCATGCACAGAAGCAATGCAAAGAATGAACTGAAGCTTACAGTCTGGTTCAGTAATTCATTAATTTAAGGCAGCCTGTTGTCTAATTTGCTTCAACTAGTTTCTAATCCACGATATCTTTCTTGTATTGTGATTTGCTAAGAGCTAAGTCAATTTTTGCATGTCTGAATTCCAGGAAAGGAATTTTAATGCAATGCAGTTGCATTGTGTACACAGTATTACTTAGAGCAGTCCATTTGCCTGCGTATCTTAGAGTCTATTAAAAAACAGGACTAAAAAATGCTACTTTTTTGGAGGCCTTCTTTCCTACCTTTTGATTGTCATTGTTTGCTCGGTTATAAAGTGGTTTGTTGACACCAAATATTTTAATAATTCCTTTCCAAGTCCTTGTGCCTTATGCCTCTGAGATGCTGCTGTAGTAATTAAACTGTCTTTTAGTTGAAATGCTTGCGAAGCGTCCAGTTCTGTGCCTGGCAGCTGGTGATGCATTATAGAGACATTGAGCTAATCGATTAAAACCGCAGAGACATGGGAGTTGTCTGACAGCACTGTACTAGGATGAAATTAGTTGGAATTGCATGGTGAAATTAAGGGGAATGCAGGTGATTGCAGCTCTTTTGGGAGAATCCTGGGTGAGAGGGACACTGTGCACTGATCCCTGTGTAATTAGGACAGCCATGTTTTAACAGTATTTCTAAAGTATTAAAATGGACTGGTAAATCAGCAGGGTTGTTTCCAGTGAACTTGGCATCCATCCACGGTGACTCAAATAACACAAAATTTTTCAGCTGCTAGGAAATGTGAAATTGGACTAATTGTATTCTAACCAATCTGCTACTGTGTTAGTCTGTAGCAGGTCGGGAGTATGAGTAGTGCATGTTTTCAGGTCTATCATTGGAGCTTAAAATATGCTGCTCTACTTGCAAGATGAACTTAAGAGAGTTTATGGTAGAATATTTCTTGAAATAAAGACAATGCAAGTATCAACAAATCAAATCACAGTTCATAAAGGCAGCTTGGATAACGCGAGTTTGTGAAACTGCCTAATGGGTCTGCTTTGAAATATTCCAAATGATACTCAAAGAGGCAATCCTAATTCTAGGCAGTCTAAGTAGAGATGTTCCTTTTCACTTGGAACTTGCTCTGCACAAATGCTAAGGAACCCATAAAATTAATTTCTGGAAAAATCATGGTTAGCTTTTCTAGCTAAAGCAATCAAACTTCCATTCTGTTTCATATTACTCTGATAATTGTTCTAAGCAGTGCTGGGCATAAAGGAATTCACTTTCAGCTGTAATTGTACATCTCTTCATTTAAGTTTGGCAATGCTGTTTGGCTTAACAGCTCAGCAGAATGGGCAGCTGTGCACTGTCTGTTTTCAATATCCAAACCAACCAAATTACTGCTGTACTCTCTTTAAAGCAAGGTAACAAAAGACCCATTAGACAGAAGGGGAAAAAAAAAAAACTTTTCCTGTGTGCCAGAGGTGTAGAGAGCACCCAGGACTGCCCTTTGAGGCCTTATGGAGACCATACTGGACTGCCGGCTGTAGCACTGCTGTACTTCAAAGACTCCTTCCGTGGAGCAACTTCATGCTCCCCATTGCTATCCTGTGGCCCGGCACCACAAGGGGCCCATGATGCCCTCCCTGGAATTTAGGAGCCAGGTCTATCTGGTGGACTCCAGCTGTTGCATTGCATGGGTGTTAGTGCAAGGGAAGCTGAGTAAGCTAAACTTCCATAAAACAAGAGCAGCCTCGATATCAGCAGAAGACAGATTGTTTGACAGTCAAACCAATAAGGTATACAAAGAAAGAAATAGAATTCAGCAGAGCTATAATTTCGTATGACTGCATCTCCTGAATGAAATAAAACCCAAACAGCAGGATCCCTTAGCAAATACATGGCAGTGCTCATTGGTCAAGGCCACTGTCAACCTTTGAGCAGTGGTTCCTGATGAGACTGGTACTTGGTTAGAGGTCAAATACTTTGTTCAAGGTCTGGATTAGAATAATATCTGGGAAATGCCTCTCCTGTCCTGCTGAATCTGGGAGTTAGTGGCCGTGGGTTTTGTGTTGTGCTTGTTCTGTATTCAACATAAATGGTCGCATCAAATCACTACTGAACTCACAGATTTCCTCTGTAATTAAATGCACCCTGAACTGATACTGCAACTGGTACTGTGACAAAACACAGTGGCTTTTCAGAAACTATGTATTTCATTTTATTTAGAAACAAATTTGTTTGAGGTCTTTCTCATGGTGCCTTACCTTTAAGCTGCCATATTTAGCATGTCTTATTTTCTTTTCCATTTTAATTCAAGCAGTCAAGATGTTTATTTTGGAAAGAGTTGCAGCCATGCAGAACCATGTTTCTCTCTGAATTAGCAGTATTTGCTCTTGATCCTATTGCACTGAATGTGTTTTATTGTGGTTTTGATCCGGGCTTGTGGGGGGTAAGGGGTAGGAGGTTGGGTGTATAGGGTTTTTTTTGTACTTGAAGTTTCATACACTGAAAAATAAGCAGTAGGAGCATAGCTTACATTGCTTATGATGTAAAATGGATTTTATTTTCACTACTATATTTTCCACATCTGTTATAAAGACAAAAGCTACAGCATATTTAAGACAACTTTTATGTAAGCAATGGGAATATATAGACTGAACTTCTCATTTTTTCCCCCCTTTTAATCTCCATTTTCTGCTCTACACATATTCGTAGAGCATATCTCTCCATTCTGCCATCACAATGAAATAACAATTTCATTCACTCTGACTATATCTTTTCTTCCATGAGAAGTGCCAGTAACTGGAATAAGAATTTGGCACTGGAAAGGGGAATTTGCTATCATCAAAGACGATGTCATGTATTTTTATTAAGCTTTATCGTAGAGCTCAGGCAGTTGTGATCAATGGTGCAGAGTCCAGTTGGAGACCTGTAGCTAGTGGTGTTCCCCAGGAGTCAGAACTGAGTCCAGTCTCATTCAACATCTTCATCAACGACCTGGATGAAGGGACAGAGTGTACTCTCAGCAAGTGTGCTGATGATATGAAACTGGGACTATTAGCACCAGTGAGACCTGGGCAGACTGGAGAGCTGGGCAAAGGGGAGCAACCTGTTGAAGTTCAACAAGGGTGAGCATAGAGTCCTTCATCTGGGGAGAAATTACAACATGCATCAGTCCAGGTTAGGGGTTGACCTGCTGGCAAGCAGCTCTGTGGAGAGACTAAAACTCTTACATGTAGCACGTGTTCCTTGGACTCTTCAGATCTCCATTTCCATGTAATTCCTGACCACATCAGCCACTGATAAGGGACCTGTACAACCTTGGATTAACAGCTTGCTAGATTCAGCTTATGTGCAAAGTTGAGATGTGCAGCCAGGTTTAGGCTGGAGGTTAGGAGGAAATTTTACATAGAGAGAGTGATTGCCCATTGGAATGGGCTGCCCAAGGAGGTGGTGGGGTCACAAGCACTGGAGGTGTTCAGGAGGAGACTTGATAGGGTGCTTGGTTGCATGGTTTAGTTGGTTGGGTGGTGTTGGATGATAGGTTGGACACAATGATCTTGAAGGTCTCTTCCAACCTGGTTTATTCTATTCTATTCTATTCTATTCTTCTCTAAAACAGCACTGCCAGTGGTCCCCATCCACACAGCTACTCTACTACTTCTAGAATTAGATTCTGTTATCTGCTGATCTTTCCAAGCTGCTTTTAATCCATATACTTAAATAAGCAATCCCAGACGGTTGTGGTCTAATGGCAGAGCATTTGAAGGATTCTGCGTGCAGTGTGCCAAGATGCATCTCACACCTGCCAAATTTGCCTTTGTTTTATTTTCTGCTGCCTTTCCATTTGCAGAGTCCTTTGGTTCAGTTCTATGCTGCAGGGCAGGCTGATTTCACACAAATAAGCTGAGGTTCTTGCTATGAACGTGAGATAGGTGCTCACTTTGTTCTCTACACCATGAAACAACAGCTATCGAGTTAACACTTATTGTTTGCTTGTTTTTAAATAGACCAAATTTACTTTTATTGACCATTTTCTGGATTTAATTCCAGGCATGTTTAATTGTTGTTATTTTTAGTTACCTTCACAGTCATGGGAGTGGCAGATGATAGACACTATGTTTCTAAGTACATAAAACTTGGCAGTTTTTTTTTCTTTAGGCAGGACACATTGCTGGTTCTATTTTCTCATCAGTGCTTTCCTTTTCCTCTGCTACCTTCTGTCCAAATAATGCCAAAGTTAGATCTCTATGTACTTTCTTCTAGGCAGAGCCTGCAGTGCAAAAAGAAATCCAAATTCTGTGTTCTCATCAGGGAAGAAAGCTTTTAAAGATTTCATTGTGACATGAGGACATTTTTTATAACTGAAGGAATACTGGCTCTCAGTGTTCCTCGGGCTTATGCAGCCAGGGCAGTTGAGTGATTGACTGTAGCAGACTTCCCTCTGGAATCAATTCCTTTTCCTGTGTACCATTGCAGTGTGGATGTGAGGTACTCCAGCAGAAGCTAGTTAGGAAACTTAGACGTACCTTAGAATCATAATTTTGTTTCAGTGATTTTTAAGGTCAGCTGTTCATCATCTTCTTATCATGGTTGTAGGACTAAGGAATAAAGAAAAGGGTGGGGGGGGACTGTTAGTCAGATATCAACCATTGTCACCTTAGAATGACTTTGTATCCATTGAGAAATGAAATGAATGCAGAAAGGAGGTTGCAATGAAAATACACTTTCTATTTCTACCAGAACATCAGGAGTGTTTCCTTTGCTGCCAAATAATATCTAAGCATGACTTACATTCTAAACTAAGGAAGAAAGTAAGACTCTACATTTTTGTTTGGTTAGCAGTATAGTGATAGAATGCCACACTAAGTGTTTCAACCCAAAATATGCAACTTTTTATTTAAAGGATAGCTATATTAATAGGTAAAATTATTGGGCTGCCTATATTTCTAATGCAGATTAAAAGGCAAGAATGGTGCAACACAGACTCTGTACTTGCAAAATTTCCTATTTTTCTTTCTCATATGAACTTGACAGATTAAATGCACAGTCCTGATAGATGAATGACTTAATCAGATTGCTAGCAATACCTTCTGAAGAAACATCTTTAGTCATCTAAAATTTGCTGCTATCAATCCCAGCCATCATTTTTGCATGGTTTAACCATATTACTAAACATTGCTGTGGGGGAGTAAACCTTTGTATTCTTCAATTTCTCATCCTTTTTTTGCCCCTTGAAACAGTTCCTGTAGGCTTATGGATGAAGAGGCATTTATTTTGATACATTACACCAGAAGATTTGCCTTCCAACCTGACTTAGTTCAAGATGTTACTGCAAAGACCAAAAGGGTTTGTCTATGTGGACCAAATTAATTAAAAATGGAAGTTAGGAAGAGTAGGTAGTAATTTATTACAAGATATAAAATCAGACTCTGTTAGATGATTTTTTTAAGCTGTTTCTTCTGGCTGAAGAATTAGGAAATCAAGTTTGAAGTTAAAAAAAAAGAAACTCAGGTAGACCACACAAGATTTGTCTGATCTTTTTCTAACCAGAAAACTGACTTTTTTTAGGGGGACAAAAAAATAGCATAATAGTCTTTCTGGAGTTTAATTTGCTGTAGTGCTGTGTGAGAAAATATTTATTCAACCAGAAAGTATAGGAATCGCTACTTTGTGTAGTGGGTAAGAAACTAAATACAGTGAGATGGCAGCAAAAGGGAGCTTCCTAACAGGAGAAAAGCTTTTGAGGAACTTCTCAAGATCTGAAAAAAGTTGAGCAGTGACACAAAACCAAGAGAAAGAAGTCAAGAGCTGAGTAATTTTGAGGACTAGAGTAACAGAAATGGAATGAAACTGCATAGCAGAAAGTGCAAAATGATGCCTCTGGGGATTAATAGTACTAAATTCTCTTAAGGCAAGGAATTCCACCAAATAGGAATGACTGAAACAGAGAATTTGATCTTAAAGTGCTTAAAAGGCACCACTGTGATAGAATATGTAGAAGTCAACTGTAAACCAAAGTCTGAGTGCTGTTTCCATGGTAGTGGTAGGGCTGCCTTAAGTTATATTAAATACTGGAAACCGGTGGCCAATACTTGTGGTGCCCCCAGCCAGAGTCTGTTTTGCTTCTTGCTCCAAGGTTCTGCCTCCAGGGTGTGCACCTGGGGTATTGTATTGGTAGCTTCAGTGTGAGGATATATGCTGTTTATGCCTGGTATGGAAGGGAAATGAGACATGGAAAGTTTTACTGGGAGTTCTAGGGTTCTAGTGTGGAGATACTCTACTGTTCCCAAGCAGGTATTGCCCCTGTGGTCTGGACACAGTGTCCTGTGATGAGAAAAGGGGAAAGTGTGAAAGATGCAGGTAAAGGCTTTGAGGAACACCAGGAGAATGGCTTGTTTATCTGGGGATGAGGAGGATATGAAATCTGGAAATTTGGATGAATTTGGATGGAAATTAGATGTGACTGAAAAAAGAAGGCCAGGAGGCAGTATGATTGCTCTCCATGGGGTGCTTAGAATGCCAGGGACTCAGCAAAATGTTTTAATTTGAAGGATTATGTAGTTCCAAGAAGAGTTTGGTATTAACTGCCCACAAATAAATTTAAGATGGAAATATAAGGGAAGATATCCAGCTGCTAAAGTAATCAGGACCTGAAAGAGCTCCAGCAAAAGGGGCAAAACATTAAGTCCTTTTCAAAAGGCAACTAATACGCTTATGAAAAAAAAAAATATGATGATTTGTGCAAATAGATTACCAAACTCAGTTAGCAAGGATGTCCTTTCCTACTTTTTATCCCTTGATTTCTAAGGCATTTAGCTAATAAAGTGTGTGTGTGTGTGAATATATAATTGACCATCTATGAGATTATTTCAAAGAAATATTTTTGGTTTTCTTGCACTTAAAAGTCCGGGTTCCCATCACACTCCTCCTGAATTCCCCTGGTTTTGTACAGGTGCAAAGCAGTTTCTCACAATGGCTCCTGCTTGTGTCTTGTAAGACACAGCAACTTTGTGATATGAATTTATGTAATCTACAGGATGAGTGCATCCCCTGTTAAAGTGTAGGCTGGACTCGGACTCCAAAGCCAGAGGGGGAACACACGGCTTCTGTGCTTAACTCACGATGCATCCTTAGCCTCCTGTTTTACAGTCTGAAAGAATCTTGACTTCTGCTTAAATAAGGGTTGAAGATGCTGTAGGAGAGAAGCATTATTATGATGTGATAAGTTCAGAACCAGCCACTGCATGTGCTGAGATTTTGAAATGTATTCCCTCAGCTGTGGTAGCACGTATCTGGCAACAGCATGTTTACAGAACCAAAGATCTCCTTTTTCTCCCAGACTTGTTATGTTTGTCAGCATGCATTTAAGAAGTTTGTTGAATGTGGAGTGTTTTAGGGGAGAGAAAATATAAATGATCAATATGGTAATAACACTCTGATTATTTTAATGGTGTATGTAACCTTATTATTACTTCCTCTGTTGTTAGATATTTCTTCTTACTTGTAGTTACCTGTGTGTTATACTAATGGGGGATGCAACACACTATTCAGTGCTCTTATATTCCTGAGATATTTAACTTTCTGTGCAGGTACTGGTTGTCAATCAAGGCTAATCAAACTGGCATGCTTAACATAATACATCATAAAATTTCACAGTAATGTCAACCTGTAATTCTGTCAATCTGGTTAACGGAAATGGGCTAAAAACAATATTGTCATTTTGTAATAACAGAGGGAAAGAGAACTTTAGAATAATGTTTTTGCTGTCTGCTATAAACACACATTTTCTTTAGGATTGAGTTGCTCTAATATCCAGAGTTTTGACTCTTCATTTTTCACCTTTCTCACTCTCAGATAATTTCAGCTTATCCTGAAATGGAATGGGGTGTTGCGGTTCTCCCTGTCCTGTGACACTGCAGGTGTCCAGGAGGAAGAAGGAAGGCATAAGTATTTTCTGTCCTTGTAACACTGTCAGGCACTGATTTATGATGTGACTGACCAAGATGGGTTGGACAATAACATTTGGGGAAGAGGATTCCCAGGTCTGCTCTCAGCTACATTTGTATCACTTGTGTGCAAGCAGTAATGGAAGTTCCTAGCACAAAACCCAAAGCAGATAATAGTGCTATTCCAACTGGTGCTCATAGGGACAGAAAAGTGCAGTCTGGCTGTTTGCATGGCACAACACAAAAATGTAGGCAGAAGAGTGTTAGGCTTCAAAATCTAGTGTCTTTCTACACTTTGCAGACCTTTGCAGGTTCTTTTTTTTTTGGTAAGCATGCAAGCCCTCATCTGACAAGGTTAAGTCTGTTGACAGTAGCTTGCTTTTCAAAGTTGCCTTTGGCAAAACTCTTAGAAATAATTGAATACTATTGAGTCGTCAGAAAGATATATCCTTTTGCTGTTATTAAAGTATCAAAACACAGAAGTAACCCTATTAAAATGAATGGGATTTCTCAGGGAGTAATTAATTGGGCCAAACAGGTGTTAGAGAAGCCTGTGTGGGCATAGCTAGTTCAAGAATGTTTGTAGCCTAGCCTTCTGTGGCGATCTTTATTTGCCTGCAGTAATTGATCATAAGATGTTTCATATGGTGAGGATGGAATGTCTTTGAAAGCACCAGGCAGATTTCTCTCTCCTCCTGGAAGCCAGTATTCTTTGAAATACCAAGCATCATATAATGAATCACCTAGGTTAGGTGGTCTTTGTTAGGTGATGACACTTGTGTTTGTAAACCAGGGAAAGTTTAAAGGGAAGTTTGAGAGATGGATGTTTAATGATCAAGAATCTTAGGTTGTAGATAGAGAAGCTAGAGGATGATAAATGAATCTGAAAGATCTGTAAATGAGACATAGTTAGGACTTGATGGAGAAAGTAACAACAATGAAGACTGGCAAAATAAGGTGAGAATATGGTGTTTGGAGAAGGCATAATTAACAATTAGATGACAAAATAAGGGCAAAATCAGAAGCAAGGAATTGTTTAAATACTAATCCTTGTGCATGGATACACCATCCATAGGAGTGCTTGAGGCTAAACAGGGATTGTAGTAACCAAAGAGAAGCAGAATGGAATTCAGTTTAATATGTGAAAATCCAGCATTCTTTAGCAAAGCAGTACAGAGAATCTGAGCCAATGATTTCTCATAACAGGTAGACAGCACTAATTTAAAGAAGAATCAGACAAAGGACTTAAAGCAGTACAATACTTTGAAGGTGAAGTTTACAAATTATATCTGGAGGGAAGAGGCAGTAGCATTTCAAGCTTACTTTAGTTGCAAGCATAAATGGATTTATTAGATAACATTATGCAGGGAACAGGCTGCTTGGGAAAATGATAGCTAGGTTCAGGAGCTATTAACCAGGAAATTCAACAGAGTGGTCTTGCAACAAGAGGTTGCCTCTGAATACAGAATAAGAGCTTGGAAGCAAATGTGCAGTCAGTGCAGACATGAAAGCAGTGAGAGAGCCCCATCCAGCCTCATGGAGTCTCCTTACTGTAATACTTATTGGCAGTAGATGATGGTGTAATAGACCAAACTACTTAGAAGCCCTGTAAAATAGCCTCCCCTACCTGCTGACCAAACGGGGACAGAACCATTTTTTTCTTCTCAATATCTACATATGAGAAGATGAATCAACAAAATAATTGCTCCCAAATATAGGTCTCCATGTTTTGCTTCTCCTTTAGGAAGGGGAGTGTAGGAATGCTTTGGTGTTGTTGCATTCATCCTCAACCAAAAGAAGTAAGCACTGCTTTGACCATCTAGCAAGAGGCCACACAGGAAGGGCTGTATGGTAGTGCAAAGAGGGAGGGAGAAAATACTTTCAAGTGTAATGCTGGTTTGCTTCCAATAAAACCCCTGCCTCAAAGTTACAGGAAAACTGTTTTCTATTAGACTCTACTGCTGTCACACAACAGTGTTGCAAGTTGACTTCTTTTAAAACAGCAAAATAAACCTGGAAAGAAGTTTCAGAGTTAACCTGCCTCAAGACTTTTCATCTGATAAGCCCAAAAAGTGACCCGAGAGAAAGGAACTCTTGGGCAGATCCCAAACCACAGCAAGGTGGAGCAGAGAAACTGCTGAAGTAAAGGTCAGTCCAGTGATGTATGCAGTGATGTAGCCTGGAGAAGAGGAGGCTCAGGGGAGACCTTATTGCTGTCTACAACTACCTGAAGGGAGGTTGTAGACAGGTGGGGACTGGTGTCTTCTCCCAGGCAACCAGCACCAGAACAAGAGGACACAGTCTCAAGCTGTGCCAGGGGAGGTTTAGGCTGGATGGTAGGAAGAAATTCTTCATAGAGAGAGTGATTGCCCATTGGAGTGGGCTGCCCGGGGAGGTGGTAGAGTCGCCATGTCTGGAGGTGTTTAGGAGGAGACTTGATGGGGTGCTTGGTGCCATGGTTTAGTTGATTAGATGGTGTTGGATGATGGGTTGGACACGATGATCTTGAAGGTCTCTTCCAATCTGATCTATTCTGTTCTGTTCTATTCTAATATGTAATGAAGTGGAAAATACTTACAGACCACTTGCCTTCTCTTGGAAAGGATATAGGAATAACAGTGACATCACTCTTAAAATGTGGGAAGAGCATTGGAGTGCAAACATGAACGCATTGCAGAGAGGCATAATTTTAAATCAAAACACTGACAAACCAAGACAAAACATGGAGTGCATATATAAAGAGACCTTCTGTAAAGCAATGTACTGCAACACTGTGTGCCACTAGAAAAACAAAGCTACTGTTTACAGTTGCAAGGAAAAGAATTTTTGAAGTAAAGCATAGAGTCTGAGTTACTGTGGGTGTGGGAATGCTAAGTGGTTGTCCTGGTTTTAACTCAGCTGGCAGCTGAGCCCTAGCAGTCCAGTTTCAGCAGAAGAGTTTCTCCTTCTCTGACCTGCTGTGGATAAGGAGGAAAGCAGATAAAGGCCCAGTTATTAGTTGAAATAAGGGGGGTTTACTACTCTGCTTCAGGGGTATCAAATTAGAAAAAGGAAACCCAAAGAAAACAGTAGAAAAGGTACAAGCGTACATGGCAGACAAAACTGCCACATGCAAACCCAAACTGGAAAAAAAGGGATGAACCTCAGCCTGGAAACCCAGGAAAACTAGACACACACACACAAAAGATGGAACAGTTAATTTTACAAGCTATAGAATGTATTACAAGTCCCATAAACCCCTACCAGCCCTTTTCCTGCCATGCAGTATGCATGATGTTATCATGGTGTAGAATATACGGCCCAGATTGCTCTGTTGCTCAGTGCCACTGGAGGGCTAGGGTAGCCCTTTTCCCCCCCATCTCTTGTACCTTCATCTCTCCTAGTCAGCTTAAACCAAGATGTTGGTAGAGAATTTCATGCAGGTCATTCAGGGAGATATAGGAAAGGCTTAGCAGAAGTAGGAATCCCTCCCCCAGCTTCTAATCTGTTCCTGTAGGAAAGATGACAGTCACCAAACATTTTAAGGCAGAAATGTGTTCAAGAGTATAGACAAGAGTACAGAGCAACTGGAATTTCTCTAAATGTTTTGGGTTTTCAAACATGTGAAGAAAAAGTAAATGCTAGGAAGTGAGGGTTTTGAAGCTGAAGGGTGGAGGAGGTAGCTTGAATATGCTCAGGAAATATATCCATATCCCATTACGGTATTCCAGAAGAGGTTCAGACTGTGAAGCCAGCTATCTGCAGCTGAGAATTGGTGAGAGTTTTCAATTCTCATGATTAAAATCTGTAAAAAAAATATATTGAATGAGTCAGATATTATTTTTATGCTGAAGCTCATTGTAGTAGAACTGAAGGTGGCAAAGAAATCACCTGCAACAGTTCGGTGCCGATGTTAGTTATACATGCTGCAGACATGTTTCAAGCCTTTGTCACTGCACATAACCTCCTCCAGCTGAGTCACATTTATTCAAGTGAAACCCTGAGAAAGCATAATAAGAGGAAGACAGGATTCCACTGACAGTATCATTGAGAAGGTAGCAGTTCTACTATTCCCAGGTTCAAAAAAGAGGTGGTTTAAATGAGCAGCACATCAGGGCAGGTTGCTGGTCTAGTCAGATAACATGCTGTTAATGAGGCTTAACAATTTAATAAAGAAGGAATGTTGTTTTCTTCTGTGCAGAAAGGATTATCTACATGGTAACTAGCAGTAACGTATTTTTCTTGCTAAAAGCAGTATTGGCAATGTAGTATTGCTGTCTGGCAAATGCTGAGCCAAGCAGCCAACCAGGACTATGCCACTGAGATCAGCAAGTTTGAAACCTTGTTTCAGTTTATAGGAAGACTGAGAAAGGAAGAAAAACCCCTACACTTAGTTTTTCCACAGCATCTGTTTTCTAACTGCAGCTCGTGCCCCTTGTCCTATTGTTGGTCATCACTGAGCAGAGCTTGCCTCCACCTGCCCTTTCCATGTTTATCAACAAGAATGAGGTAACCTCTCAGTCACCTCTTCTCCAAGCTAAAGAGCAACCTGAGCCAGTGTGAGGTGTCCCTGCCCCACACATGGCAGGAGGATTGGAACTAGATGGCCATGGTTTAATCATGGGGTCTGTGGTGACAGATTGGACTTGATGATCTTTGAGGTCTCTTCCAACCTTGGTGATTCTGTGATCTTTGAAGTCCCTTCCAACCAAAACAATTGTATGACTCTAAGAGGGAGTAGAGAGATTTAATTGCACTTTGAAAAATTATAGTGAGAAATTTTAACTCTCAAAAAGGTGCCTACACATGTTTGAATAAAATAATATGTATCCTGGCAAGTGATGTGGCACTCTGCTCCCTGTTTGGCACAACCACTGCAGTTAGAGAAGCAGACAGTTTTTAAGCTTTGGTAGGAACCATGTGCTAAAAGTTTCTGAATTAAAGAAAAAGAGAAGTCATGCACACCTCTAGGGAAGAATGAGAAAGCAGATCAGGAAGAATTTACACTGCCAGCAAATAACTATGTAAGACTGGAGCATCAATCACAAATTACTTCAATTATTTTGTCATTGAGTAGAATAAGAAGATACAAGGGAGTAGAAAGATGACACATTTCTTAAGCATGATTGGAATGGTTTTAGACACCAGATCAACATGAAATATAGGGTGTCTATTTTCCATCAGAACCAAATCTGTTTCAAGAAATTATGCACTAAAAATGCTTAATGTAAGTGTTGTGACCATAATGAATTTCAACTCTTATCTCTCTCAATTAAGGGAGAGTTGATATTTTAATTAATTAGTTGTTGTTGTGGTTATGTTATTAATTGTAATAATTATAGCTCTGATTCTGTGAGCTACTTTACACTCCTGGGCCTCTGCAGTTGAAGAGGTCCTACTGTGTTTCAGAAGCGTTCTGGGTAGGTGCAGGAACCGTCCTACAGGTAGGGAGGAGTATGGAGACTAGAATCAGTCCAACACAGCGTTACAAAGCCCACCATGGTATTGTGGTAGGTTATTCAAGTGGACTTCAAAATACAATGGAAGCAAAGGGATCCCTCCTTGGCCCTTCAAAGTCTAAACTTTTTGGCTGTGTTAGTTTCCTCTCAAAAAAGCCTAAATAAAATGTACATGTTTCCTAGGTCCTGGGGCAGAAGCAGTAGCATGTTTAGATATTGGTTATAATTGTTGCATGAGTTTGTCATATGTTTGCTTTATTTGCTCTTACTTCTGACTGACCATTCCTGAATGTGGTGGACAACATCTGACTGATAGCTAAATGATAGTTGAAAGTATTTGTATCTGATTTTTCAGGGGAAAAAAATTAAAGGAGAGGGAGGAAAACATCCATTTCAAGATCAAATATCATAACAGACCTTGGCTACCAGATGGGAACATATGCATACACCATATTATAAATCAGAAAACTTATCAACTAGCAGATTCTGTATTGGAGGATTTTCCCCTAAAAAGTGAATGTCTTAGACATATAGAAATAAGAAATGGCAGCTTAAACATTAGTCTTAAATCATGATAAATCATCAACTGTTGGCAATTTATCTAGTGTAACGTCAAAATCTGGAATAGTTTTGGAAGTGAAGATTAACAAATCAAGCTTTCTCCTGAGAACTCAAGTTTTACCTTCAGGGCACTGGGATGCCAATACATTAAGCTTCAGCGTTGCTCATGTGTCAAGCGTTGGTGATAAAATTCTTAATTGTGACATGATGAGGACCTTGTAACTTCACATTTATAAACTGCCCACTAACAGACATCCAGATGTTTTTTCTTTTTTTTTCCCCCCTTTTTCCAGACACTAAGATCTAACAGGGAAACAGTCCTCCTTCCTAAAAGCTGCTCAGATGAGGGCTGGAAACTCCTTAGGTGAGGGCCGAAAATGCCTGCTCTCTGGCTGGATAAAAGCGTTTTATCTCCAAGCTAGAAGTTCTGTTACAGTTGAGAAGGAGACTCAGCTTTCTGGAAGAATGCAGAGTAGCTCTGGAAAGTCTTAAAATTTACTCTGGTAGCTTTCAGATAAGTTTAAATGTTTTCCTATTTTTTTCCTCTTTCTTTTTCTGAGGTTTGCATCTCGGACATGTGCTGAGATTTTAAAGAGCATGCAGTGCAGTTCCTATGAAAAGTTTTAAAGCTAAGAAACTAATACATTTTTAAAATAGCATTGCTGTTAAATGTGTCACATAAAGAATACATGAAAAAATGATGTGATATATGAGCTTTATAGATCTCTCTTGTGATGGCCTGCCTTTTCATTTGTGTAATGCATCTATCCAAACTTCTGCCAATGATATCTTGTATGCCACAGCTTACACCATCTCGTATGGCACTATCAGACGTGCGCCATTATTCTCGTGTCTCTCTCAACAAATGAAAGGAAGAGTAATTTATTTTCTTGAACTGGGTAGGGGAGAAGTATGTGCACAGAGATAAATAAAACCAACTCAATCACTAAGTGCTGGTTGTGAGCAGTTCTGACCTGTCGGTGTTGGAAACTGCTGGCATAGAATGACCAATAACTCAGTGAAAAATAGGAAACCCAGCTATTATTACAACTAGACTCTGAAAGGCAGAAAAGAAATTCCATGTGGGATATATAAGAATATTTTGGGGAAATGCTAGGAGAAGGACAGTATTTTGATGATATTTTTTTTCCTGTTGTGCCAGGAGCTAAACATTTCGATGTAAGCAGCCCATAGCATGCTTCACACTTAACAAAAGAGTTTTAAAGTTCTCAATTTAAGAAGGATATTGAGCCGCTTGAACATGTCCAGAGAAGGGCAATGAGGTTGGTGAGCACAAATGCTACAAGGAGAGGCTAAGCGAGCTGGGGTTGCTTAGCCTCAGAAGAGGAGGCTCAGGGGAGACCTTATTGCCCTCTACAACTATCTGAAGGGAAGTTGTAGCCAGGTGGGGGTTAATCTCATCTCCCAGGCAACCAGCACCAGAACAAGAGGACACAGTCTCAAGCTGCACCAGGGGAAGTTTAGGCTTGAGATGAGGAGAAAGTTCTTCACAGAAAGATTTGTTGGCCATTGGAATGTCCTGCCCAGGGAGATGGTGGAGTCACCATCCCTGGAGGTGTTCAAAAGGGGATTGGACATGGTACTTAAAGCCATAGCTTAGTTAGTCATGACGTGTTGGGTGACAGGTTGGACTTGATGATCTTTGAGGTCTTTTCCAACCTTATTGATTCTATAATTCTATGATTCTCAGTAGCTAACTGCACAGAGGATATAAAATACAATATATATGAAACCTAACATTTTACCTTGAGCAGCTAGATGCCAAGGAATGAATATGGACAGTTTACAAGCTGAGGGAACCACCACCTCATTGGTTATGACGAGTTCATATTTTCATACTGTGTCCAGTAATGACTATGAGCATCTGCTGCTTATCAGAAAGAAAAAATATCATTGCAAAGAAGAACATAGCAGCCAAAAACACGGGCTAGCCAAAGCTGAACCTTATAACTGGAAGAGCTGGTGGAAGTTGCTATCGATATAAGGGTTGCTGTTTTATTTGTGAAAATGCTGATCCTTGATCCTTTGTAGGCTTTTCCTAAAACAGGGACATGTCTGTCTTGTGTTTCAAGCAAGTACTTGCGTGGTGTATTTTTGTGGATGACTTCCCCTAAGTGTTCCTCATGCAATAGTTCATCAAGTCCAACCTATCATCCAACACTATCTAATCAAATAAACCATGGCACTAAGTGCCGCATCTGGTCTCTTCCTAAACAATTCCAGTGATGGTGACTCCACCACCTCCCTGGGCAGCCCATTCCAATCTCTCTTTCTGTGACAAACTTCTTCCTAACATCCAGCCTAAACCTCCCCTGGTGCAGCTTGAGACTGTGTCCTCCTGTTCTGGTGCTGGTTACCTGGGAGAAGAGACCAACTTCCCTTCAGGTAGTTGTAAAGAGTAATAAGGCCTCCCCTGAGCCTTCTCTTCTCCAGGCTAAGCAACCCCAGCTCCCTCAGCCTCTCCTCATAGGGCCGTGCTCCAACCCCCTCCCCAGCTTTGTTGCCCTTCTCTGGACACGCTCCAGCAAGTCAACATCTTTCCTAAACTAAGGGGCCCAGAACTGGACACAGTACTCAAGGTGTGGCCTAACCAGTAGTTCTTTACATTCCTTGTAATGCATAAATCAGCCTCACTTGTGTTTGCTATGGAATTTTGTTATGTTCTATAATAAAACTATTAGAAGACAGTGTGAAAAGTCATAGGTTGTAGAGTGGTGAGATTTCCTGGGATCTGATCCTGCATACAATGCAAATGGATAAACCTACCACTGAAAGTCATGGTTTAGCAGAACATGGTGTCCATCTGCATGGTGGTGCATGACCAAGGACATATTTTAGCAACTGAAGATATTCAGCATCTGCTGTTAAACTGAAGAAAATTTAGAGATCTGTCTTTTCAGATCTCTATCAAAACACTGATGTATTTTTAGGATCACAGCCACATCCTCTTGAGTGTTTTCATATTCAGTTTCTGAATTGGAGTCAGACAAGGTCACTACATGTGTGAATTGCCTTGAAAGGAAGCCACAGCAATGTAAGAGAGAATATCCTGGTAATTCAGTAGGTGGCTGTCCATCACGAAGAGGGGTTTCAGCAGATGTAAGGGTAATACTAGACTTCATGGAATTACTGCCATTAGCTCTAGGAAGACACAAGACCCTGATTTTAATATTTTGTGGTCAGTGAAGCTCAGAGTTTTTCTGGAAAAAAAATCATTAAGAAATAATACAGGAAAGGAAATAAAGGAACTGCAGTGCAGACATGAGGAGAACAGAACTTGTTTGGGTGTGTCTGACAAGCTTTCTCTATGCTTGGCAAGAAGAACTCTTGTGATTTGATTGGACCTTCCTAGAGTTTCTAGTTACTGAGGTTATTTGCTCTCTACTATGTATCTCAGAAGCAAAGACAGCAAAACTTCTAACCAGTTTTAATTACTCCAGTATGCAAACCTACAGCTAAAGCCCTAAAGCACATCTCCTATAAAGCCACCATGACTGTGATGCCAGTCTGTGTCGCTGGCATGTTCAGCAACACGTGTATTACATATATATATCGCAGTATGACCAAGGTTGGAAGAGACCTCAAAGATCGAGTCCAACCTGTCACCACAGACCTCATGACTAGACCGTGGCACCAAGTGCCACATCCAGTCCCCTCTTGACCATCTCCAGGGACAGTGACTCCACTGCCTCCCTGGGCAGCCCATTTCAATGACGAATGAGTCGCTCAGTGAAGAACTTTCTCCCAGCTCCCTCAGGCCCTCCTCATAGGGCTTGTGCTCAAGGCCTCTCCCCAGCCTTGCTGTCCTTCTCTGGACACATTCAAGTGTCTCGATGTCCTTCCTAAACTGAGGGCCTAGAACTGGACACAGTACTCATTGGCCTAACCAATGCAGTGTACAAGGGCACAATGACTTCCCTGCTCCTGCTGGCCACACTATTCCTAGTGCAGGGCAGGATGCCATTGGCCTTCTTGGCCACCTGGGCATACTGCTGGCTCATGTTTAGTGGCTGTCAATCAGTACCCCCAGGTCCCTCTCTGTTTGGCAGCTCTCCAGCCACTCTGACCCCAGCCTGTAGCTCTGCATGGGGTTGCCGTGGCCAAAGTGCAGCACCCGGCACTTGGACTTGTTAAATGCCATCCCGTTGGACTCTGCCCATCTGTCCAGCCGGTCGAGGTCCCTCTGCAGAGCCCTTTTGCCCTCTGACTGACCAACATCTGCTCCCAACTTGGTGTCATCTGCAAATTTGCTGATGACTGACTCAAATCCCCTCATCCAGATCATCAATGAAGATACTATCAGCTTCTGGATTTTCTTTGCCTTCTGTCAATTAGAATAAGATGTATTTTAGGTAAAGAACACTGTAAAAGTCCAGAATATGTGTTCATTATGGTCTAAAAAGGATAACTATCATGAAAGTTGTGTGACTGGTAAGTGTATTAGGATATCTGAAGTTAGGAATGCTGTAATAGACATCTTTATAGACTTCCTAATGGTGTTAATGAAGAGTATTGTCAGTGGCACAGAAAACATTGGTTATTATGAGGAAATATTTATTATGAACCTAAACGTAGTGAAAGTTTTGATTATTTAGAAATAGATATATGAATTCTACAAAAACTCCCAATCATGTAAGAGAAGCATGCAAGCTTACCAAGCCTGAGTAGTTAGCTAATAAAATGGCATTTCTATTTATATCCACCCAGAATTTCTGTCAACAAAAATCAGAAAAGGATGGTAAGAGTAGTAGAGGTTCAAACCCTGCCTAACCAAACTGATCTCCTTCTATGATCAGGTGACTGCCTGGTGGGTGTGGGGAAGGCTGTGGATGTAGCCTACCTGGACTTCAGCAAGGCCATTGACACCATAGCACACTCCTGGCCAAGCTGTCAGCCCGTGGCTTGGACAGCAACACTCTGCACTGGATTAGGAACTGGCTGAAGGGCTGAGTCCAGAGAGTGATGGTGAAGGGTGCTCTGTCACCTTCACATTGAAAAAGTTTTTTTTCTCATGTTGAGATCAGTCTAAACTCAGAGGAAATTCCATTGCCCCTCATCCTGTCACTGGTTATCACTGAAAAGAGGCTGGCTTCATTCTCCTGACAACTACCCTTCTGATATTTGTAATGCTTAGAAGACAATGTCATGAACAGTGAGAGAGTGAATCCTACAGACTATGTTGAGCACAAACCTCTGCAGAAATGGATGGAGTGAAACCCATAGCTTCCCCACCCATGAAAAAGTTAAATACTTGCAAACATTACCCAGGTTTCAGATGGTTCTGTGTCTTCTAGAAAACATGGCAGAATCAATTTTTGTAGCTGTTCCCCACTGGAGATCAGATATAGAGCTGTACATGGATATAGGATATATCCAGCCCTCAGCACTGGTTAGGCCACACGTTGAGTACTGTGTCCAGTTCTGGGCCCCTCAGTTTAGGAAAGATGTTGAGTTGCTGGAATGTGTCCAGAGAAGGGCAACAAAGCTGGGGAGGGGTTTGGAGCACAAGCCCTCTGTGGAGAGGCTGAGGGAGCTGGGGTTGCTTAGCCTGGAGAAGAGGAGGCTCGGGGGAGACCTTATTGCTGTCTACAACTACCTGAAGGGTGGTTGCAGCCAGGTGGGGCTTGGTCTCTTCTCCCAGACAACCTGTGACAGAATGAGAGGAAACAGTCTCAAGCTGCACCAGGGGAGGTTTAGTCTGGAAGTTAGGAAGAAGTTCTTCATAGAAAGAGTGATTGGCCATTGGAATGTTCTGCCCAGGGAGGTGGTGGATCCACCACCTCTGGAAGTGTTTAAAAAGAGACTGGATGAGGCACTTAGTGCCATGGTTTAGTTGATTAGATAGCCTGGTTAATTCTGTATTCTATTCAGATGCTGTCTCCTGCAAGCCTTCATTTGAAAGCCTTTTCCTGCAAATGTTCATTTGACTAGCTGTAATTTACATAATAATCCTATTAGGAACCATTGAGCTCACTTGCATGAGTACCAACAACTTACTTGAGAATACTTTTTAAGATTTATAGTAAAAAGCAGGGGAAAGAAATAATTCCAGCTGTCGAAGGGCAGAAACATTTTCCTTAGGCTTTAAATTTCATCTGCATCATTGGTAGCCTTCATGTTCTGCAGTGGGATGAGAACCTGAGCAGATCCAGGTGTAGAAGCCACAAGGAGAGACTGAGGTAGCTGGATCTCTTTGGAGAAGAGGAAACTTTGGGGTGACCTTATTAATATTTATTTATATGTAACGGGTGTGTGTCAAGAGGATGGAGTCAGGATCATCTTGGTGATGCCCAATGACAGGACAGGGGGCAATGGGTGGAAGTTGAGGCATAGGAAGTTCTGTGGAAACATGAGGAATATTTTTCATTGTGAGGGTGATGGAATACTGGAACAGGCTGCCCAGGAGCTTGTGGAGTCTCCTTCTCTGGAGATATTCAGGACCCACCGGGTTGAGTTCCTGTGTGATCTGGTATAGGTGATCCTGCTCTGGCAGGGGGGTTGGACTAGATGACCTTTCAAGGTCCCTTCCAACCCCTTACATTCTGTGATGAGTATATGACAAATTGCCACTCCCTGAAAGCTAGAGGAAACAAGCCTTCCAACTTTAGGAACTGATGAATTCAATAGGACTGATGATACCCACTGACTCAAACAAAAGCAGGAGTAATGGCTTCCTTGGTGAAGCATAAGATAATGATGTGGAGTGCTGGTTGAGTAGGAATGTCTGGACAGATATTTATGAAATATAATTTTCTTAGTGCCAGGAGTGAAAAGTTTGATATATTGAGTCAGATGTATGGACAGCTGAAAGAGAAAAAAGTCGTAATTTTGGGGCAGGGTTCAGAGAAGACTACAGAGTATTTTAGTGAGCAACACAGCCTTAAGTGAAAGGAGATGGGATTTGTCTTGCTGTATGAAATGTTTTGCCTATCACATCAGCATTGCTTTTTCTTGTTTACTTTTACCAGGACTTGCTTCTGTGTTCTGTCCTGAGTTTTCTGTTTCTGTGGAGAGGCTAACCTCTGTTTTGTGGTGGGTAAACAGGACAGAGTCTGTGTGCAGTGTAGTAACTAATTAGAAGTGGGTGTTGCCTACAGGTTGCATTTTCCCAGGGTAACTTTTTCTCTTTTGGTGATCCAGTATTTCTCTTATTGAGGTTGGTGAATCCTTAGCAGGGGGTCTCACGAGCAAGGGCTATGGAAGTGAATTGTTAACCTGCCATTTTCCACAGGTTATTTTGGCAGAAATTTCAGAATAACCTTTTGGAGCCCATCAGTAGGTTCTGACATGTTAGATCTTTAGGGCATGACATTTTGCTGATACTCACACTCTTATGGGGCTCCAGGCTTTAAATAAGTGCTAGCTAAGACCCTTCCATTATTAAGTTCTGAAATCTCTTCCTTCATTTGGAGGAGCTTGTTAATAGACTTCTGGAGCCAGCTTTGCACGCTACCTCTTGTAACAGCATTCTCCTTTTCCTGTTTGCTCCTGCAGGTTAGGAGAGGGCTTTCAGGAAGGGGGATTGCCAAGTAACAAGTGAACAGCAATGCTTTTGTCACACTGCAGGCTGCTTGGAAAGGCTGGTGGGTACTGCAACTTCAGTGCAGTGGCTTTATGGTTGGACTCGATGATCTCCAAGGTCTTTTCTAACCTTAATGATTCTGTGATTCTTTCTGACTTACGCTGCTGAAGGCTGCCAAGAGGTGTAAGAATATGTGACACTCTAGTAAGAGCAGTCAGGAGTGGTAGGTCCTCTAAGGTGGTGATGATGGGTTTAATTATCCTGAAAGTCTTCTGTGATCTAAAATAAAAGGAAAGATCTATCAGCGCAAGGTCTACTTGAGCAGGGGATGTGGTAGAAAGTCAGGTGGCTGGTGAGACAAGCTGCTAAAACTGTGAACTCTCCCAGCTCTCTTGGCTGCTTTTAACAGGTGTGCTTGGGCTGTCTGGAGTTCACAGAGCCAGGTGATTTGTGATTGTATGCACCTTGTCTTTAAGAGCAGATCTCAGGTGGAAGCCTATTCCCACTTTGGGCCTGGTTTCCTGGCCTAAAGCAGTGGTGGATTTTCAGACTAGGACTACAGCGTGAACCACTGTGGAGGTAATTTGGGTACTACTGTGAATTACAAACTGGTGTAGCAAGATGGTATATGATACAGACCTTGAGACCATACCCCAAGTATGTTGTAATGTGAAGGTGATTCAGAGTGTTGTCTATGTGGGGCAGAATACAATCTTTTATATCAAAGAAAATTGTGAGATAAATAGGGGAAAGGAAAGTGAGTTCTTGGTAAGTGAAAGAATAGCAAAGGCAGAAAAGGATGACCATCTTTACAAATGGTCAATGAAAGATGTCAGTAAGAGAGAGAAAAGGCATAGTGCACTCTTAAGACAGAAAAAAAGATAAAGTTGCTGTTGATATGAATATAAAGAAGAAAAAAAAGAGAACAGAGTTGTTATAGAAAGATTAATAGTGACTTCAGAGTGTACACATTAGACTGGTATTGAAGAGTTATAACTTAGTTCCTAGTTCTCAAGCAATCATGGGCAATTTAAGAAGAATTTAGTTTATTTCTCTTTGACTCAAAAAGCTTCATTTCCTTGCCTACCACAGGGTATTTTGTCAAACTATTACTACTGAGTGGCTTTCATGATTTGATGACACTTTCATGACTAGTCAGTTTGCTCTGAATTCAGTGTTGACCCTTCTTGGTAGAGCAAGACGTTTGACTAGTTGACCTCTAGTAGTGCCTTCCAACCTGAATGATGCTTATGATTCCATCTGGAAACGGACAGTTCTAGTGTCTCAGCACAGTTGTCATGTCCAGCCATCCTGATTCACATCTTACTTGCTCTCATACATGTGTGTAATAATCTTCATTTTCCTGGTAATACTCTGAATTTTCATCCTGGTATGTGAGGCCAATATGATGTACTATGCTCTATTCTTCTAGTGCAGCTACTTTTATGGGAACATTGCACCTCTAATTCTTCATACTGGACAGGCTTTAGGACTTTGTGTTTTAAAGCTCTGCATTTCATGTGAATTCTCATCTTGAAGATTTTAATAGCATCCCTTGTGCCCTAGGACGAAACTAACTTCTGAAGCAAAGGCTGACTGGTGTCCTGTGTTAGCTACTGCTAAGTGAGAATGCCTGATTATTATTTTTTTATGCTGTTTTTTAATATTCACTTTCCTAAATGCTGTTTTTTTTGTAGCAGTTGTTAACATCAGCAATGTCTTATATTTTCTGTTCCCACACAGAAAATATATCTATTGAATGATTTCTGCTGGAGACTATTGTCTCATATATTTCTCCTGAACCATAGGATATTTACAGTGTTGGGAAAGGGATGCAGATAACCCCCAAATGGGATTTTTTTACTCTTAATCATACAGTTGTGTTACTGAGTTGAAAGGTTCCCAAAAGGAAGCAGGCTAGCTCCACAACACCAAGCTTTGTGCAGGATTAGAATACATAGAATACATAGAATAAACCAGGTTGGAAGAGACCTTCAAGATCATCGCGTCCAACCCATCAACCAATCCAACACCACCCAAACAACTAACCCACGGCACCAAGCACCCCATCAAGTGTTCTCCTGAAAGCCTCCAATGATGGCGACTCCACCACCTCCCCAGGCAGCCCATTCCAATGGGCAATCACTCTTTCTGTATAGAACTTTTTCCTAACATCCAGCCTGAACCTCCCCTGGCACAGCCTGAGACTGTGTCCTCTTGTCCTGGTACTGGCCGCCTGGGAGAAGAGACCAACATCCGTCTGATTAGTAGGGAGGTACTAAAGATTTTTTTGTGTGTGTTAAATTGTGACTAGGAAATATTACAGGTTAAATAAAGTAAAAATAATTGCTTTATTTAACCTGTTTGCTAGGATTCCAGATGGTTTCTATTTAGCAACAAAACAGAGGTCAGCAGAAAATGATTGCTTCATCCTCTTCTGTTTCTAGTTCAGCATGTCCCCTTATGAAATGCTGGGTTTAAACTGTCTTGTGAACAGGCCAACATACGTATGTGTGTGGGAATAATACCAACAGTCCCCTGCTGAAAGGAAAATAATCCTGTAAAACATCCCAGAATAGCCCTGACACAGCTGAATGGCTTCAGGGCATGCCCAGAAGGTGTTCAGAAAGGTCTTAGTTCTAAATGTATTTAGGCAGATGCATGAGCTGAAAAAACAGCAGTGAGTGCCTTTGTGTACCCCTGCTTACATGTAAGGGTCATTGCTTATTTTTCTTGTGTTTTGAGACTTTTTGTGTTTACTTCTGACACCTTGGGATAAATGTTTGGGTTGGTTTTTTTATTTAGTTTTATGAACCTACTGAAATAGTTTTATAGGGGTGCTCACAAAAGGCAAAAGGCCAGAAAGAAATATTTCTCTAAAAGATTAAAAGAAGTCAGCCCCACAGAGCCCCACATTAAAAGCATATCAGCTATTCTGATAGCTGAACATTAAGAAAACCTGTTATTTTTATGGGCCTGAAGTCGACTCTCTTGTACTTAGAGAAATTTAGGGAACTACTGCAACCAACAGTAGTCCTTGACATCCAATAAAGCTACAACTCTTTCAAACCCATTCATTATTCTGGCAGAACTGCCTCTGAAATACTTTCCTTTAGGCATACAACGTGTATAGTTTGCTCAGGTCTTAGGCAAAGGTTAAAATATTGTTATTCTGCTGATTTGAAGGTGAGCTCCTGCTGCTTGCAGTAGTAGAGTTTGGGAACTTCAGTGCCGTGTCTAATCTCAGAACTCCAGCATTTCATGAGTAGTAGGGAGGTTTTAGAGACCAGCTTGGCCTTTTAGAAAGCTCTGCTGATTCCGAGTGTGTGTGCATGTAGTGTTTGTGTGTAAACAAAAGCTTATTAAGTTTGGGGCAAGTATTTTAGGAAGGATTCAATGTTAAGCAGAATTAATAAACAACGTTGAAGATGGTGTTTCTCAGCCTTTAAAGGAAAGCTAAGAATGGTGATGTTTAAGGGGAAGGAAGGTAACTTTTGTTAGTGAATGAGAGCTGCTGAAGTCAGATGAGTCTGAAGACAGATTAGACTGCAGCGTGGGGCTGGAATTTAGCAGTGGTGTGTGGATGAAAAGGGTTTGAGTTTTGAACACAGAGTACAATGGAAGTGGAAATTGATTACTATACTGAAAACAGCAAATTCAGGAATGGCCAGAGAATTAATTGGCCTTGGACCCTTTTCCTAAGCAATGGTAAGAAGCAGTGACCAGGATGAGGAGAATAAAAAAGTAACTTGTGTTTTAAATTTGTGGGGGGGGGGAAAGTAGTAAAAAAATAACCTTTATTAACATTGTGTGAAACCCTGAATAACATTTTGTGATAACAATGGACAATGCATTCGTTAACATGCACATTACTGAACACACAGCTATTCAGAGTGAGCTCATGCTGTCACAAAGACCTTGTTCTGAATGGGAACCTCATGGTTTCAACAGCTTCCTGGGCAGCCAAGCTTGGCAGACTTTGACTTTTTCCACCTGTTTAGTTGCCGAGTTATTTGGAAATGAAAAATCTAATGGCGAACGGCAGTAAGCTTGAGAGAGTGAAAGGGGATTTGTGTTTGAAAATTTGGACAGCAGCTCATTGTATCTCTGTTCCATTCACTGTACTAGATTTGGAGTGTTCTCTTAACTTCCCCCATAGCGTTGCTATGCATTCGTCTTGCAGAGTGAGAGGCATCTCACTGGTAAATGCAGTCATCTCCTCTCTCTTTTCCCCTTGTACCTGCCTTAGTGTATTCTATCACTGGTGATAGATACCACGCTTCTAGACTCTGAGTTACAAATCTTGTGGTGAAAAGGACTAGCCCCTGTCCCTAGACAGAGTGCCATTAGCATTTGTTAACCTAGCCTGGTGGGGGTTGTTGATGCTGTGTAGAAAGGTAATTTGTGTTTGCCCTTCCTTTTAACTTGAGGGATTGCAGTTAGTTCAGCCCAGCTACAAGTCTACAGCGCTGCTGAAGGAAGCCAAATGTGTTACTGCAGGTTTCAATGCACACAGTCCTAAGGAACCTTGGGAATTTAGATCTTGTAAGCAGTTTTGCTTTTATTTTTAACCTGGTCTTCGATAACATACAAGAATATGATAGACAATTGAAAGGGTGAAGAGGAGTGTGTGTTGTGGATCTTCTCCATACTTTAGATGATGTATTCAGACTAATTAATCTCAGGTTGGCATTACTAACATGTTGATGCCCAATACACTGAAGTCAGTGGGAAAAGTCCCAGTGGTGGTAGTGGACTCTGATCAGCATTCTGGTTTTAAAGTTATATGTGATAAGAGATTCAGAAATAAAACTCTGAAGACGAGTTAGAGATTCAGGATGGTCTGCATAAAAATATGAAAATTGCACAAAATGGCATTTTGAGAGTGTTCCCAGATATTCTATGGTATAGAGGCACTAGTTGCACATCACCTTTATCTTCATGGATAAAGTTTGTGGCTTATTTCTTTGCCTCACAGAGCGATGCCGCAGTGTGGTGGCTTTGAGTAAGAGCTTCTGTGCTCTTTCCAGCTGTAAGTGGGTGTGACTTAAGCGTCTCTTTCTGTTCTTATACGTTGTTGTCAAAACGTCCTGTCATGAAAAGGATCCTGTTGGGTGCCTGTAAGTGTCTTGCACCTCATCAGCTGCAGGAAAAACTGCTTGCCAGTAAAAAGTAGAAGTGTGCAACAAGCTCATTGGGGAAATAGTTGTCTTCTGTGTTCGTTAGACTTAATCATTGCTCTGATTTTTGAAACTGTCGAGGTGTATCATAAATTTTATTTCATAGTTTTACTCTCTTGAGAGTAAAATTGTTAAAGGATCTATAGGCATCACAGAGTATCTTAGCAGTGCCTGCAGAATATAACAACTTTCCACTTTTCTTGAAATTAGGGAATCTCATACTAATGCCCTTAAATTATGAAGTGCAATTGCCAAAATAACATTCATTCAGCTTGATGGTCAGATATTTCATTCAACTCCCACTGCACAGAGGTTATCTACTAATATCCAGAAGTGAGTACATTAGTGTCTAGGGATAGAGGTAGACAAGCAAAAGACAATAAATGGATTGCAGCAAACACATGCAGTCCCCTCGAGGGCTGGAGTAGTTAGCAGCTGGAGGAGGGCCTGGATATAGAGATGGATATTGAAACATTTGATATTCAAGCAGATAAAATTAAGTTGAATCAAGTGTGCAGAAGATGAAGGTGTGAGTTGCAGCATTCGTGCTTCGATTGAATAATGTCAGAAAAGAAAGCTGTGATTTAATAAAGATTTATTTTGTAAAGTTACCTTGACCCCCTCAACTACATGTGACGCGTTCAGCTCCTCAGCGTAGCGTGAACATTTATAAGCAATTATTATGAGATTAATGGCGAATTTCACTAAGCGTGTCGTTGCTTTTCTGTTTAATGATAGAACAGAAGTTAATGAAAAATGCACAATTTTGACATATTGTGTATAAAATATGTCAGTTTGGGAAATGGGAATTAAGCACAGTTTGCCTTTGAGTCTATTGTGGGTAATATTGGCGGGAAGAACGCCGTAGCTGTGGGATGGTGTTAAAGAACACAGCGAGCAGTGAGGTTCAGAAGTTGTGCTTTTGGGAGAACCGCTTTTACTTCTGAGGGATATGCTCATATGTTTTTCTCTGTATGGGATTAAGTGCTCTTTTCATAGTGTACATTATATGCAATTTCTGTTTCCTCTCATTTTGAAGCTCTTTTGTGTTCTATATAAAGGTATATAGAACTTGTTCTATAAGCGTATAGAACAAGCTAGGCTGCATAAATTCTGTGTTGTGGTTACTAGGAGTTAAAGCCACGTTTAGGAGCCTTTTTCAGGAACACCTGAAAAGTTGCAGAATCAGAAATCAGCATTTTCCACAGCTGCTACTTGAGTGCTAGGATTGCACTGAATACTCAGGCTCCACCAAAGGAACACCAAAAGGACGGGACACGAAAAGGAAGCTCTTGGTTGCCTTTCGCTAAGTTTCCTATATGAGGGCTACAGTGTGCCTTTAGCAGATATCTTCAGTGTGGTTTGTGGCTGTCTTCCAACCACTGGTTAAAACCACCACATGACATACGAGGATTTTTCATTTGAAACAGCTATGCACCAACTCTTGTCTTCTGCAGTGATCTGCTGTATTCAGAGCACAAGAAGAATGTGAAGAGTTTTATTATTATTTTAAATCGACCAAAAGTAGATCAAAATCTCATTGTTTCAAAGCATGTAGTGAGAACACAATTATTTTTTTCCATTAATGGAGATTGATAAGTCTCCCAAATCTCTGAGGATTATTTCAGGAACCTTTTTTTTTCCCTCTTTTATGCTGACCTTCTGCTATTAACTTGGCGCAAAGCTTAAAATCAGTATTTAACATTTAATGGAAGGAACAAACCGATTCTGCAGTTTAACTCAACATTTGCAGTAAGATGACTTGTACCCTAATGGCTTGTAATTAATTTTTCTGAAAATCATATTTATGATAGTCTGCAGATTCAAGGCTTTATCTAATACATAATGTTCATTTTGAGCCTTTAATTGCATTTAAATTAAAATTGGCTTAGCAGGAAGATGAATTGTGGGAATGCATCAAACCACCCAGCATGTCCTGAAGATGTGAGCCTGAAAATGCAATTTGGTGGAGATGTGCAGAATCATTTGGAGTTCATTAATTTTTATTGCACAGGTAGTTTTACTAAAGTACGTTATTTTCTTTGAAATTTATATTTATGTTTATGTCAATAGCTGAATATTGTATTAAGCTATGCATCTATTAGAGTTTATTAAGCCAGTCTAATGGAGGTTGTTCATATTGTGTGGCAAGGTGATTTGTGTTTGCCTTTCCTTTTAATCCGGGAAGCGGTGTTTTAGTTCAGCTGAGCTCCAAGTGTCCATCCTGCCTAAAGAAGTCAAACAGGTGGCACAGTAGGTTTCAGTGTATGTGGTCTTAAAGAATCCTGGGAATTTTGATCTTGTAAGCGGTTTTGCTTCTGACCTTCTAAACCTTTTTACTCTGAATAATCTTTCTTTCTTTTTTTTTCTTTCCTTTTTTTTTTTCTTCATGTTGCTGAGGTTCTGACCCAGCCACTGGAATGAAGGGTTATTGATGTGTAACTCAGTTTTGTGGCATAATGTGGTGCACTTTGTCCAGCCAGCTTGTAAGTGATCTTTTAAATTGCAGATGCTGCCGAGGTTATACAATTTAATTATAATGTCACTTTACAATTATAAAGAAAAAAAGGCCTTTTGCATTGCTTAATGAATACAAATTGTGCACAAGTTGGAAATACAAAAGAATAAAAATTAACATTTGTCCTTCTTGCCAAAGTATTTACATTTTTACAGCCGATAAGTAGCACAATAATTCCATTACCTATATCCATTAAACATTTGTGCTTTTCATTTAGTGATTTGTATACAGTAGTTATTAATAAAATGAAACTGTCAGCATTCGCTGCTTTTGCCCATCCTCTTCTTACCCTTTTTTATTCTGTTGCAGACAGAGTAATTAGAGGTTGAAAACGCTATGTGCAAATGCCTGTTACAGGGATTAAATTATATAATCATGGTAATGATTTTCTTTAAAACTCTTACTGCCAACTGTAGCATTTTTCACTTCACCAGGTTGTTTTTTTTCCGGTGTGCTGTCGTATTTTATGAGAACCTGGAAATATTTCCCCATTCTGACAATCTGCTGCAAGTTACTAGTTTGTGGTCAGATACGATAGAAGCCCATATTCATTTAATACTCGCCAATCAGAACTTGACAGAGGTATTGCTTATTTTCTCATTTCATCACTGAAGCATGCCGGTGTAGTTTAGTCTCTAATTACTCTCAGACTGAGACGTTCCAAATATTCCCATGGTGGTAATATTTTTCTGCCTGGATGAGTCATTACGTTGTTTGGCAGACTGAAACACCAGCCTTTCCTTGTTGGAACACTACCCCTCATGTAGCACCACATCTTTTCCTCACTGCTGTCTGTTCCACGACTTTCATCCTGCTGTGACATTTCAAGCTGTACCGTACGAAAGCACATTTGCCTTCCTTCTATCTGAGTGATTGGACCGGTGCCAGCTCTTTCTTCAGGGCCAAGGACAGGGGACTGGGATAGTCTGAATAGAACTGCTTAATGATCTAATGGAGCGGTGGCTCTCTCCTGCTGAGAGATAGGGCTTATTTGTTTGCTGGTTAGAGAAAAGGTCAGGGAAATCCTTTTCAACAAAGGCTGTGACAGTGAGAATGTGCAATACCACACATTCCTGCGACTTGAATAACTTCATACATCAGGTGTTCCCCTCATGTTAAAAATCCTTTTATGTTTTCATTTCATTTCCAATATCCTGCAGATGGCAGAGAGATGAAAGTGATGAATTCTACAACTTGGTAATATAAAGCCAAATGTTGTTCCTTCTGATAGAAGGAGGCTTCATACTAGGAGTTTAACACTGGGGAAGGTAATGCGGAGGGCTAGCGGAGGAGGCTGCTTTTCCTTGTTGTCCTCGTGAAGCTGGTTATGTGACTTTCAGTGGCTTTATGCTTAATAAGGATGTAACTGTAGTTTGCATATTTTCCCACCAAGTCTGACAAAGACTGCAATTCCCAGTTTGGTCAGTCGAGTTAATTTCATCTAGACTTTCCACAGATTCTGAGAAGCAGCATACTTCTGGGGTGGGAGATGTACATGCACGGTGATGCTGCCATGGCTTTTGAAATTGCCCAGGGTGCTGCTTCGAGTGAAGGTTTGGGGCAGACCTGCTAGGTTTCCTCAAAGAAGGCTGAGGAAAGGGGCTGGTATGACAGGAGTGGCAAAGGCTGGCTCGGTGCCATCAGAAGATCCCTGTGCACGTGGGTGACCTCACTTGGCCAGGGATGCTGGCTTCGTTCCTAGAATGTGTTCACGATGCCGCTTAAAGCAGCCACAATGTACCCCAAAATCTGGGCCACAGGATTTTTTTCCTTCCATGCTTTAAAGCCAATGTCTGTTTAAAGTGACACAGTAGACCTCTGAACCGGATTTTCCCCATACATGTTTGTTCTTTTGCTGGTTGGATTATTTTTTTTTTGGTCGGTTTGGGTTTGTTTGATTTGTTTGTTTTGTCTTGAGTGCCAGGTGGGTTTGTTGTTTGTTTGCTTGCTTTGTTTTGGTTTGTGTTGGGTTTTGTTTGTTTTGTTGTTGTTGTCATCTTTTTCCAAAGGAGTTTTACGTAATTCCAGAGAGCACTCTAAGTGAAACAGATTAAGAAATAAGCAATTTTCTTTTTGTGTTGTCTCCTTGTTTCTTTACCTTTTTCCTAGGTGCTTTTGAAAGCTGTTTCTGTTCAGATAGCTTACACTGTGCCTTGCTTTTTGTTTATTTCTGTGAGGCTTTTGCAGAGAGAAAGAGACAAGCCATTCTTAAAATGTGAGCATATGGATTTAGAAACAGACAAACTGGCAGGTGGGGCTCAGGTGTTGATTTAGCACCTGACAGTGCTTTTTTTTGTTTGGTTTTGGTTTGCTTTTTGTTTTGTTTTTAATTGACAAGCTCTCGAGTTGACACTAGCTATTTTAACAAAACAACTGTAGGTTGCTATTTCTAATGCAGCTGAAGTTCAGCAGGAAAGATGGGAGTCAGCAGTGCCATAAAGGAACAGAATGTTCTGATTATAAAAACAATGATCCTAATCCACACCGAAGTTTTCAAATGCATACTTCTGCTGCCACTGATGTGATCCCAGGAGATAGATGGGAACTTGAACCCTTGAGGTTATTTCCTGAGTAAAGAGGATTTAAAGATAAACAAATCCACATAAAATTATTCTGATAACATCTTCATAGATCAGGAATAATACGTTTGCTAGTCTTAGAATTTCCATCAACTACTCAGAATCTTTACTTCAAAGTAAAAGACTAGGTGCATTTTGGGGAGACATGTAGCAAAATGCTAAGAGTACTAGAAAGAAAACCCAACAAGCAACAGCAGGAATTAATTAATGAACTATTTACGAGACAGTAAATAAAAGTCTGTGTGTGTGGAGGGAAGTAAAAGAGAAAGCAGGTCCCTCCACGTCACGGTTGAACTGCACTGGAGGTGGAATGTGGGATGCTTGCAGTCTGCTCACTCAACTGTATTTGACTAGGGCCGTCATCCCCTCAGCTTTCACAAGCACTGAATGTGTCAAAAATCTTTCAGAGGAAGTGTAAATTTTAACCAGCCTGCTTCTGGTTCATATTTAACGTTGTTTTAAAATGATTAAATCATATTGATTCAAGGTATTTCTTCATCAGGTTTTGTGGAGGTTAGCATAAATCAACAAGGTAGTTCAATGTGTGAGTACCTGTTAATTATGGTAGGGGTACAGTGCTGATTCATTAGAATTTGTCTCATTTAGCCCTACTTGAATTAAGGGTTTATAATTTGTGCATGCTGTGCATTTTTTAGATGACAATGGCTCTGTTTAAGGACAGATTTTGACCTAACTTGAGTGCTGCCAGCTTAGTCTAGAGGTATCCATGCCTATCCCAAACTTGTTTGAAAACAAACAATAGTTTCAATCTTTCAGCCCCTGGAAAGCGGGTAATAGCTTTTTATTATTGTGGTTTCTTGTGTTAGAGGCTGCGCCTCTAAGGAACTAATGAAGCTTTAATTTTATTGTTGCCTTCTTGGCATGATGTTTGTGCATTTATAACACCAGCTCCTTAACTAAAATTTCATCTAGAGATACATCAGAATTCAGTGTAATCCCTTCTTTATCATTTTGTTATCCCTACAAATTAGTGGAAATAAAGCAGGAAGATGTTTGATCTTAAGTAACTGGATTAAACTTCCACATGGAAGAAAATTGACCAAGAAAAGGTGTGTATCTGTCCTAAAATCACCTGTGCAGTACAGGTGCAGCATGAGTTGTCCTCAGTCAGCATATCTAGTCGAGGATGCCCCGGTTTACTACAGAGGGGGTTGGTCTAGATGACCTTTGGAGGTACCTTCCAACCTGGACTGCTCTGTGACTCTGTGATTCTATAGCCGTCTTATTTTCACAATGCAGCATCAGACTTCTAAAAAGACTGCTTTAAGTTTTGGGTTTGTGTTGGTTTGGGTATTTATTTATTTATTTACTTAGTGTGGTGTTGGATTGTCTTGATTTCTTTCCCCTTCCTTTAATCTAGGATAAGAATTTCTGACTTATTAAAGAGGCTGGTAAAACTGCACATATTGAAGAACAGATTCTGTAGTAGTAGTAGTAGCTGGCAGAAATGTTAAGTGCTTTTCACAGTCAACATTCAAACAGATTATCAGATGGCATATTTCACCCTGTTGTTACTTTAAATGAAGTGACCATGAAATCAACAAATCTGCTGTCAGGTGCCTGTCACGAAGATAGTTCTCCCTGTCACACAATGCCTCACATAACAGGTAATGTGTTTTTAAGAATCAGTCCCGTGTCACCTCATCAAGTCCTTGTTAAAAGATGAAATAAGACGGATGGTGTTGTCTCCCATGGAGTTGACTGAAATTCAGCAAAAAGCAGGGGATGTTATAAGAAAAAAAAGTAGCACAGATGCGAGTAAGATGCCTCTGACTGTGCCATTACTGTCTTCTACCTCTGTCCTGAAAATGATTATTCACTTTTCCCTGCTTATTCCTTTTTTTTTTTTCTGAGACTGAGAATTAATTGGGTCAAGTTTAAATTCTCTGATAAGGACAGGCAGAATTAATCCTCAGTCATCAAAGAAATAAGGGCTCAGGGTGGTGGTGTGCCAGTAAGCCACACATTCACTTGGAATGGTTAAGACCTGCTTCTGTGCCTAACAGAGATAATTAATTATGAGGTGTTGCTAACAATAATTTGGTTCAGGAATCTGAAGTTTGATCATTAAATTCAGGGCCAGGAATGAACTAAAATTACCATATTCAGGTTTTCTCTGTATACTTTCATAACAGTTCTCCCAAACAAACAAAAAAAAAAAAGAAAATTTTTGTCTTGTTCATGAAATTTTAATTATAGCATCATTCTCAGCTTCTCAGTGTAAGAAACTGTCAACCAGCTTGAACTCTGCTGAGACAGATGCTGCAGGGTTTTTGTGGTTTAGTTGCTGGGTTGTTTTGTGTTTGGTTTATTTATTTCTTTCTTTCTTTAGTTTGCTTTGGCTTTTAAGACTTGCCATTTTTTATTAAAAGAAAAATAGGAGGGAAGTCACCTTAGTGATATATCAACATCTGTTGCTGTAATTTGTTCTTTCATGGCTAGGTTGTAAACATTAGTATATTCAGACCAGTGTACACACACACACACACAAATAACCTTTCCTCACTGCAGCTAAATGTAGTTTACTTATTAAAAATCTTTAAAGAGATGGCTCGAGGTGAGGAGAAAGTTCTTCACAGAGAGAGTTGTTAGCCATTGGAATGGGCTGCCCAGGGAGGTGGTGGAGTCACTGTCCCTGGAGGTGTTCAAGAGGGGACTGGACGTGGCACTTGGTGCCATGGTCTAGTAGTCATGAGGTCTTGGGTGACAGGTTGGACTTGATGATCTTTGAGGTCTTTTCCGACCTTGTTGATTCTGTGATTCTGTGGTTTATAAATGTTGTTTACAGAAGCAAGGAATGGGCAGGGGGTGGAAAGGTTAGCTTGCTGGCCAGCAAAACTAGTGGGCTCCAAAGATCTGCTGTAAACTTCTTCCAGGAGGGTGAAGAGGGAGGGAAGGGATCCATGCTCCTGGCTCATCCCTGCAGGTCTCCTGGCATGCCTATCCAATGTTTTACTCAGGGGAACACACCTATCTTGGGCTTGGAGGAAGTGACATTTAAAAACTGCCCAACCTCCTTAGACTCCTTTACCCTCCAGTGTCTTAGCCCATGGGATTCCTGCAAGTGTATCTCTGAAGAGTATGAAGTTAGCCCTGTGGAAGTCCAGGGTTGTAATCCTATTTATAGCCCTGCTTCTACCCTGTATAATCCTAAACTCCACCATGTCATGGTCACTGTCACCAAGGCTGTTCCTGACCTTAATGTCCCAAACTAGTCCTTCTCTGTTAGTTAATACATGGTCCAGCAGTGAGCCTCTCCTTGTTGGCTCCTCTACTGCCTGCATTGAGAAGTTATCATTAACACATTGCATGACCTTTTGGACTGGCTGTGTGGGGGTGATTTAAGTCAGCCATGAGTACCAAGGATTGTATACTAGAGGCTACCTCCAGTTGACTGTAGAAGGCCTCATCAACATCTTCTGCTTGATTTGGTGGTCTATAGTAGACACCCACAACAGTTTCATGTTTCACCTGGCTTTCCACATCCCGTAATTCTTACCCACAAGCTTTCAACCTGTTCTACCTTCTTCCCATGGATAGAACTCGATACATTCCAGTTGCTCTCACACAGAGAGCAATGCCACCGCCTCTCCTTGTTGATCTGTCTTTCCTGAACAGTACATAGCCCTCCATGACAAGACTCCACTCATGGAAGTTGTTCCACCATGTTTTAGTGATTCCAAGTATATCATAGTCAGGCAGCCTAACACAGATCTCCATCTCCTCCTGCTTATTCCCCATGCTCTGTGCATTATTATATAAGCATTTCAGAGAGGGAGTTACTCCATTAGTTTTCATTCTTGCTGGCCATTTCAATGGCCACCAACCTACCAGTGAGCCCTGGATGTGCTGATGTTTCCTTGTTGGCTGTTACTGCCACATGAGCCCCTGGCTTATCTCTGTGAAACTTAGACTGTGTTGCTGTGTCTCCAGCATGCTTCATGGCAACAGGTTGAAGGCCCTTACTAGCCTCCCCCACCCCCATCCCTCCCACCCTGGTGTGTCATCCCTCAGCCTGTCACATGAAGGCCTGGTAATATCATTATCCCTCTTTCCTGTCTACTTGATCATTCCCTGGTTCTCCTGTGAGTCCTAACTCCTCGATAGCTCTTGCATCTTCCCCAACACATGGCTCATTATCCCCTACCTCCCCTGAAGCAGCAGCGTGGCTGGCACACTACCTCACAAGCATCCCAGGCTCATTCCCAGCCAGCATGGTTTTTCCCCTTCCTCCCCTTTTAATGTAGCTTAAAGCTCGATCAATGAGCCCGGCCAACCTCTGCGACATAAACCTTATCTGCCTTTGAGAGCAGACCTGGCATCATTCGAGGTGACCCATGGTCAAAACACCCCAAATCCTGTTGGAGGCACCAGGCTCAGACCCAAGAATTGATCTGGTGAGTCCTCCTCAGTCGTTCTGGGTTGGTCCCTGCAACTGGGAGGACAGAAAAGAACATTACCTGTGCTCCTACTTCCCTGACCAGTTGACCCAAGGCCCTGAAGTCTGTTTTGATAGCCCTTAATGTATGTATTTGAACCAACCATAGAATCATAGAATTGTCTGGGCTGGAAGGGACCTCAGAGATCGTCTAATTCCAACCCCCATGCTATGGGCAGGGACATTTCACTGTAGATCAGGTTGCTCACAGCCACATCAAACCTGGCCTTAAAAACCACCAGGGATGGGGCTTCTACCACCACCTTGGGCGACCTGTTTCACTGTCTCACCACCCTCATGGTGAAGAACTTCTTCCTAACATCCAATTTGAATCTACCCACTTCTAGTTTTGCTCCATTCCCCCTAGTCCTATCATTACCTGACATCCTAAAAAGTCCCTCACCAGCTTTCTCGTAGATCCTCTTAAGATGCTGAAAGGCTACAATAAGGTTTCCTCAGAGCCACCTTCTCTCCAGACTGAACAGCCCCAACTCTCTCAGTCACTCTCCATAGGAGAGGTGGTCCAGCCCTCTGATTATCCTCATGGCCCTTCTTTGGACAAATTCCATTCTTCCTTTCCTACCAATTACCTGAATACATTCTGAATGTACTTGTGTTGCAGACATTGAGGATACTGGGGTGCCATTTTTGAGTAACCTCAAAGAAGCACAGGTTGGGATTGCATGGGGAAACTGCAGTCAGGTTACAGGGAAGCGAAGATGAGGAGAAACATAGAAATACATAGAATAAACCAGGTTGGAAGAGACCTTCAAGATCATCGCGTCCAACCCATCAACTAATCCAACACCACCCAAACAACTAAACCATGGCACCAAGCACCCCATCAAGTCTTCTCCTGAAAACCTTCAGTGATGGCGACTCCACCACCTCCCCAGGCAGCCCATTCCAATGGGCAATCACTCTTTCTGTATAGAACTTTTTTCTAACATCCAGCCTGAACCTCCCTTGGCGCAGCCTGAGACTGTGTCCTCTTGTTCTGGTTCTGGCTGCCTGGGAGAAGAGACCAACATCCGTCTGTCTACAACCTCCCTTCAGGTAGTTGTAGAGAGTAATAAGGTCACCCCTGAGTCTCCTCTTCTCCAGGCTAAGCAACCCCAGCTCCCTCAGTCTCTCCTCGTAAGGCTTATGTTCCAAACCCCTCACCAACTTTGTTGCTCTTCTCTGGACACCTTCCAGCAAGTCAACCTCCTTCCTAAACTGAGGGGCCCAGAACTGGACACAGTACTCGAGGTGCGGCCTAACCAGTGCAGTGTACAGGGGCAGAATGACCTCCCTGCTCCTGCTGGCCACACTGTTCCTGATGCAGGCCAGGATGCCATTGGCCCTCCTGGCCGCCTGGGCACACTCCAGGCTCATGTTCAGTCTACCGTCAACCAGCACCCCCAGGTCCCTCTCAGCCTGACTGCTCTCCAGCCACTCTGACCCCAGCCTGTAGCACTACATGGGGTTGTTGTGGCCAATGTGCAGAACCCGGCACTTGGATGTGTTCAATCTCATGCCGTTGGACTCTGCCCATCTGTCCAGCCTGTCGAGGTCCCTCTGCAGAGCCTCTCTACCCTCCAGCAGATCAACTCCTGCCCCCAGCTTGGTGTCGTCAGCAAATTTACTGATGATGGACTCAATGTCCTCGTCCAGATCATCAATAAAGACGTTAAAGAGCATGGGGCATGCAAAACCTTTACTTGGGTTGATACTTGGAAACAACTTTTAGTGCATTTCTCTTCTTTGCCTGCTTAAGCTTTTGTCATGATGTAGGAATGGAGAAGTGATGCCTCTTGGATTAGAAGTAGAGATGGTGTAGAAACAGCAAGAAGTATTAACAGTGTTTTATGTATTGGCTTCCCTTGTGCTCCATATGGGCAAATGCTGCCACTTTGCTATATTAAAATTGGAGACAGAGCCCAGCCAAATCTTGCATCATGATTATCAATTTTGCTTATTGTCAAAGCCAAAAAGAGGTTAGAACCATTAGATACCTTTTCAGGATTGCCACAAATTATTTCACCCAAATAGTTTACTGTTGCTGTTCATGTTCTGGCAGAGAAGTAGCTGCAGCTCCATTTGAAAATGAGCATAAATCTGAGCAAAAGGAATAGGTCTGGGACCAGCTTGACCCTAGTCCTTGGCTAAAATTCTGTTTTTCAAATACATGAATAGAAATCATAGAATCATCATAGAAGGCTAGGGGTTGGAAGGGACTTCCTGAGATCGAGTCCAACTTCCCTGCAAAGCAGGGCTATTTAGTGCAGGTCATAAAGGAACATTTCCTGGTTGGATTTTAGTGTCTCTAAAGAAGGAGACTCCACAACCTCTCTGGCCAGCCTGTTCCAGTGCTCTGTCACCCTCACATTAAAAATGTTTTTCTTGTGTTGAGATGGAATTTCCTCTGAGTTTACATCCATTGTCCCTCATGCTGTCACTGGTTATCACTGAAAAGAGACTGGCTTCATCTTCCTGACAGCTACCCTTCTGGTGTCTGTAATGCCTAGAGGTCAATGTCATGAACAGTAAGAGAGTGAATCCTTAGAATGCGCTGCCCAGGGAGGTGGTGGAGTCACCATCACTGGAAGTGTTTAAAAAGAGACTGGATGAGGCACTTGGTGCCATGGTTTAGTTGATTAGATGGTGTTGGGCGATAGTTGGACTTGATGATCTTGTAGGTCTTTTCCAACCTGCTTTATTCTGTATATAGGACCTGGAAAAACAGAGCAGACAGCATTGAGACCAGAAAAATCTTCCATCCATCTAAATATGAAAAATCAGAGGATTTGGTTATAAAGTTTAAACAGCAGGAACCTTATTCTAGGAAAAGTCACATAAGCCAGAGAAAGATTCCTTCTGGATAAGATTTAGTAGGCTCTTCACACGTCTCTGAAACGTGGAGCTAAACGTGATGAAAACTATTCCAAGGTCCTCTACATTTGCTTGCCTCTGAAGAATACTGGAATATTTACTACCTTCTTATTTATGGTGGGAGGAATTCAGAGATCTTCAGACAGCTCCTGGACAGTGACAATGTGAGCTCTTAGCTGAAGACTCAAATCCTACTGCCTGCAGCTGCAGTTATAAGGGCTCCTCAGTTTAGGAAGGATGTTGACTTGCTGGAGCGTGTCCAGAGAAGGGCAAAAAAGTTGGTGAGGGGCTTGGAACACAAACCCTATGAGGAGAGACTGAGGGAGCTGGAGTTGCTTAGCCTGGAGAAGAGGAGACTCAGGGGTGACCTTATTACTCTCTACAACTACCTGAAGGGAGGTTGTAGACAGGCAGAGGTTGGTCTCTTCTCCCAGGCAACCAGCACGAGAACAAGAGGACAGTGTCTCAGGCTGTGCCAGGAGAGGTTTAGGCTGGAGGTTAGGAGGAAGTTTTACACAGAGAGAGTGATTGCCCATTGGAATGGGCTGCCTGAGGAGGTGGTGGAGTCACCATCACTGGGGGTGTTCAGGAGGAGACTGGATGGGGTGCTTGGTTGCATGGTTTAGTTGGTTGGGTGGTATTGGATGATAGGTTGGACACGATGATCTTGAAGGTCTCTTCCAACCTGGTCTATTCTATTCTGTTCTGTAATGGATGATCTTGTTCTCCACTTTGTTCCTGGTTACAGATTTCTGCACTCTTTGTTGTGCCATCACGAGTGTGTGATGACATGGTTAGCAGATCAACTAACCAGTCCAGCTGAAGACTATTCCAGAGAAATAATGTCTGTCTCCTTAATTACCCAGCACAGCTCACTGCACAGATGTTTGTGTGCTGCCACAAGGTCAGAGGTAGAAACAGAATCCAGATGTGGGTAGGTTGTTGAGGTTTCGAAGCACAGCCCAGATGTGGCCAGGCTGGTGAGGTTTCCTTTTCCAGCAGTTTGAAAGTGATGACAGCTGTATATGTGCAGGAGAAATGAAGACAACAACACTGAAGAACACTGGATCTTATTATCTAGTGCTTTTCTTTTCCCTGTGATATTTCCGAACATATTATGTGCGTAGCTCTCTGAATGATTGCTCCACAGGAAAAACTGACATGTGCCTTCAGTGAGATTTTCATCTAACTCAAGGAAACAGGCAAGTTACAGAATACAGAATTGCCCAGTTTGGAGAAGACCTTCCAAGATTGTCGAGTCCAACCTATCACCCAACACCATCTAATCAACTAAACCATGGCACCAAGCGCCCCATCCAGTCTCTTCCTAAACACCTCCAGTGATGGTGACTCTACCACCTCCCTGGGCAGCCCATTCCAATGGCCAATCTCTCTTTCTGGGAAGAACTTCCTAACATCTAGCCTAAGCCTCCCCTGGCACAGCTTGAGACTCTGTCCTCTTCTTCTGGTGCTGGTTGCCTGGGAGATGAGACCAAGCCCCACCTGGCTACAACCTCCCTTCGGGTAGCTGTAGACAGCCATAAGGTCTCCCCTCAGCCTTCTCTTCTCCCCAGCTCCCTCAGCCACTCTTCATAGTGCTTGTGCGTCAAACCCCTCACCAGTTTTGTTGCCCTTCTCTGGACAATGTTTTATTTTACTTTTTTGTACTTCTATCTCAAAAAGTAATAAAAGTTTGCTATGCTAAAAGCCTGTTACTAAGAACCAATACGTAAGTATCATTAATCATTTCCAAAAGTGCAGGACAGGAATTTTAACATGGATAATGATTTAAAGCCCAAAAATAATCTCTGACTTTTAGAATCTAGGTTCATCTGGAGTCCTATGTCTGGGTCATCACTACCATTCCTGTGGTGGTTTTAGCTTATGCCTTTAAAATTTGTTCTGAAGATTTTAGACCTGAAGGATCTCGAGTTGCCAAAGGATGGGATCCAGGTTACCAAGGTTGATACTCTGTTCTACCGTGTCAGTCCCAAAGTTGCCACAAATGTGAGGCATGTTTTCAGAGAACCTGCACACTTCTGATTCAGTTTCTTAGACACAGACGTGCAGGTACCCATGTTAATTTGGGCACAACACTTCCTGAGAGTATTCTAGGCAGACCAGCAGCCTTTAAAGAAAATAGGCATTTAAATATCTCTTTGAATTTGTTGCTCTCACATGGGAGTTGTGAACTTACTCTTACTTTAGCTTAGTGTAGTTTGTGGTGGCTACCACCAGGCCAAAGTTTCATTGTTTGAAGAGTTATTTCAAATTCTATAGGGGAGTCAGGAGAGTTCCCATCAGGTTTCTTTCATCTACTTTTCCTCCTGACTCTAGGGGAGCAGGTGGAGTATGTCTATACTGGACATTCAACTTGTTTCTGAACAGGAATATACAGGGAGCTCCTCTGCAGTCCTTGGTTAGTCTGCTCTCAAACAGAAACCTCTTGAAACTTGGAAACTAACTTTGGTAGCTCACCAGTATAGAACAGTTCATATAGATGGAACTGTCTGGGTTAAGGCTGTTTGGCTCTAGTTGCTAATAGAAATAGTATGGTCCTTGGGTAACACTTGGCTGTTGAACTTCTCTTTCCAGAGTGGTATTATTTTATGTTTGGCATCTCACAATGCCTACAGGTTGTACACCCTTAACTGGCATTTCTGTATGTGGAATTTCATATCATCCCACAGTAGCTGAGATGTTTTTCAGTACAGTGAATTGTTTTCTTACAAAGGCTTGTCTTGATGCAGCAGTAAAGTCTTGTAATGCACAGAGATCAGATTCAATACCTATGAATTATTATCTCTATGGGATTTCTCTCTCTAAGTACTCATTCTCATCTCCTGCAAAGTATTCTTGACTGAAGAAACTCAGATCTAGAAACAATCTATCATTTGAGTCCCCTGATTGTAATATGGATTGATATTCAGCTTCTTGCACAATTCAAGCTAATGCCCCATCTCACTGGTTTATTGAATCTCAGCACTGGCTACATTGATGTTTTGAAAGTAAAATTCAATTGGAATCATATCATAGATACAAAATTATTAACATGGTGGTGTTTTTTTTGTTTGTTTTCACCTAGTTGTATGTCTAATTAACTTCTTGGAATCACTTATGCTTCATGGGCTGTTTATTTTGGCCCACAGGGTTAGGATTTACAGAGGACTAGGAAAATTTTCTGAGTTCCAAAGAAGTATGCATGCTATCAGACTGAACGAGGTGTTATGCCAAAAGAGTTAGATTTACACAAAAGTACTAGCAGAAAGGTAAGTGGTGTCACCATAATATTAGCTAGGGACAACTTGCTTTCAAGGAAGGTCAGACCTTTGCAGATACTTTCACATGAGAGTGTCAAAAGTCAGTGACTGTTAGGATTTTCAAGGCATTCATGTGTTTTTGAAGCTTAGTTGAATTCCTGTTCTCTAATTTTAGTTCCCTAATTTACTCTAAATATCTGGTCTAATTGTATGGTCTTGTGAAATTAATCAAAGTGATTTAAGTAATGGAAGCAATCTACCTCATGACTCCCAAACACTTGCTGCTTTTTCTTGATGTACGTGCACCGGAACCAGTTAGAGGTCTGTCTTTTCATAGATACGACTGCAACAGGACAAGATGGTCCATATCAGTTTGTGGAGCATGGGATCAAGCTCACAGTCTTAGATACTTAACAGAGCTTTATACACAATTTCAGGTTGATTTAGGGCCAATCTTTAAAAGCTTTAGAAGTCAAGTTCCATTCAAATGGTTTGTGCCAAAGTATGGAATTTCTTCTTATTATTTCTGCACAGCAATGTTTCACTTCTCATAGCCCTGTGCTCCAGAGCACTTTCCTCATTCACACTTACCATCTTATGGATGAAAAAACAATATTGTGAATCCTAAATTGAGTGCTTTTTTACCATTCCTGTTGCAAGACCTGTTTGTTAATTCTAAAAAGAATTAGTCTGCATTCTAAAATGTGATGGAACAATGGAATTGCACTGTTCACTGGATACATTACCTGCTTCACAAAATGCATGGTTTAGCTGTAGGAACATGCAGTGATGTTGAGTCCAGGGCTACAGCTGCTGTCTTACGTAAAAAATTATAAGTACTTGGATTCTTAATGCTGTGATAATGACAACAGCAGCAAATGAGCTCAGAGGCAAAAAAAATGATGGCTATGGAAGGTGCACATACATGCTGATTTTCACTTAAGAACTTAATTATTGTAAATAGAAAACTATAGCTGATGTTACCTACCACATAAGTACATAATCTTGAATTTCTTCTCTTTCTCTGGGGCATCTCCTGCTGGCCCACGATGTCTGCAGACAGCTTATAGAACACATTCATTTTACCCAGTCTGAGCTTTCTCTGCTGCTGTTGTGCCATGAATTTTGTTCATTTTTACAGAAGTCACACAAGACACTGAATGAAAGGACAATTTTCTGTATTTTAGTTTCTACTTCTATTTTCTTTGCTTTAAAATGGTCAGATCAATTTAAGCTTGATTTAAGTGAAATACTCCATGGCTCACACTCGGCAAGTATTCAGCCCAAAAGCAAACATTTACAGATGCACTGATGTAACATCCCCACCCTCCAAAGTACATAATGGGGATACTGTTCAGCCACTATCCTGCAGGCACCAGTGTACTGCACAGTGCATGTATTCACTGCAGGGGCTCTGATCTGCATATGCAGTAGTTTCTGTATGCAGTTTCTATCGGCGCAGGAAAAAAACCTCAAGGAATAAAGAATGAGAGAGAGCCTTCAAGTGTGAAGTTATGGAGCTTTTCTTTTCTGGAGAAGAGGTTCATAACCTGTTTTATTGCTGAACAGACTTTTAAAAAAAAAAACAACCAAAACCCAACAAACAACACTGAATGAAGGAACTGGCCATGTCTGAGGGAGGAAGGAGCAAGGCCTGTGGAAATGAAATCAATCTGTTGATGCAGAGTCCTGCCACAGGGGTTTTCCCCTGAAAGGCGTTAACACAGACACAGTGTTTTGGTAAGAACCAAGAGCAGAGTCAGACTAAAGACCAAAAAGGACAGCAGCCGAGAGAGAGGTAGTCACAAACTGTACTGAATTAAGACTTAATAGCTACCTCTGAAGATAGGCTAGTCATGAGGCTTTGATCTACCTGCCTCCCTGTATGTACATGTAATCTTGGATCTTGATTGAATATTCCCACTCTGATTTTGTAATTAAAACATCATTTACACTGAGAATAATTAAGACAACTGTACATTTGATTTTAAAATCAGTTTTGAGTATTGTGCCTTGTCAAGCTACAAGAATGGTTCCTGCAGCTTCACAACTTAGCATTAAGAGGCAGACAGTGACCGCAGGCACCTGAGCGGAAGGTTTGACAGTTTGATAAATTAGGAATGACACTTGCCAAAATGGCTGTCCTTCCCTCAGCCTGCCAGTGGAGCATTTACACACTGTTAATTGAATTGGCAATTTGTGTAACAGTACCTGCCCCTGAGCTTTTGTAATGCTGGAGCTGCCATTTAGCTCCGATAATCCAGGACTTGGGAATAAGGACGAAAAGCTTCACATGATATTATTGCAGATTTAAAATGACAGTTGGGGACCTTGTTGCCAATTTCCCATTAAATGAGAAATAATTAACAATAGCAATAACAAAGTCTTATAAAGCTGCAAAGTTAAATTGACTTTTCAGCAGTAGTATGGTTTGAAATTGCTTCTAGTGTGATTATCAGATTGCCCTTTCAGTATTATGCACCCTAAGTAGTATCATCTGATGGTCTGAATAGGCAGTGTTTTCAAAGCTACCCTTTCTTATTATTACAAGACTCTTCTGATTTATCTGTGGGGTGGGTTTGGTTTGGGTTTTTTTTAATTTCTTCTTGCCATGTAAAAATTGAGTTATGTTATAATATTTCATACAGATAAAGAACTTAATGAAATATTAGAGATTCTGATTTCCGTAGTCATCAGTAATTGAGTAATGGCAGAAACAAAATTTTCAGTCATAAATTAATATTGCTAATTATGAGGTTCTCTTTTGTACTTGCAGCTCATAGCTTCACTGTCTTTCTGTGTGTTTCTGTAGTGTACCTAATGCATTAATCTGAAAAGGCAATTTGCCTGCAAACTATTTTGTTTTTGCTCAGGCTTCTTATGTTTTATAATCTCTGTGATTACTTCCTAATCATTTGATGTCCAAATACCATTGTAACCAAAGCCCTTATAAGAATTAGCCACCAAAGACAAGAGTCTTTGCTGCCTTAGGGATGATAAATAATTTTAAAAAATCTAATATTTGAAAGCAGCCACAGTTTGCTGCATGTTAGAAGGTTAACTTCTCTATGCAGACTGGCAGCTCTTAGTCTTACCCCAAGAGTTAGACCTACAACTTCAAGTGATGTAATGGAGAGCAGGTGAAGCTACTTTTCCAAGATGGATCATTTCCTCTTTAACATCTTCACTGATGATCTGGATGAGGGGATTGAGTCAGTCATCAGCAAATTTGCAGATGACACCAAGTTAGGAACAGATGCTGGTCAGTTAGAGGGTTGAAAGGCTCTGCAGAGGGACCTCGACCGACTGGACAGATGGGCAGAGTCCAATGGTATAGCATTTAACAAGTGCAAGTGCCGGGTGCTGCACTTCGGCCACGGCAACCCCATGCAGAGCTACAGGCTGGGGTCAGAGTGGCTGGAGAGCTGCCAAACAGAGAGGGACCTGGGGGTGCTGATTGACAGCTGCCTGAATATGAGCCAGCAGTGTGGCCAGGTGGCCAAGAGGGCCAATGGCATCCTGGCCTGCATTAGGAATAGTGTGGCCAGCAGGAGCAGGGAAGTCATTGTGCCCCTGTGCTCTGCACTGGTTAGGCTGCACCTTGAGTACTGTGTCCAGTTCTGGGCCCCTCAGTTTAGGAAGGACATCGAGACACTTGAACGTGTCCAGAGAAGGGCAACAAGGCTGGTAAGAGGCCTTGAGCACAAGCCCTATGAGGAGAGGCTGAGGGAGCTGGGATTGTTTAGCCTGGATTAGAGGAGGCTCATTGCCCTCTACAACTACCTGAAAGGTGGTTGTAGCCAGGAAGGGGTTGGTCTCTTCTCATAGGCAACCAGCACCAGAACAAGGGGACGCAGTCTCAAGCTGCACCAGGGGAAGTTTAGGCTCGAGGTAAGGAGAAAGTTCTTCACTGAGAGAGTCATTGGTCATTGGAATGGGCTGCCCAGGTTGGTGCTGGAGTCACCATCCCTGGAGGTGTTCAAGGGGAGACTGGATGTGGCACCTGGTGCCATGGTCTAGTCATGAGGTCTGTGGAGACAGGTTGGACTTGATGATCTTTGAGGTCTCTTCCAACCTTTATGATACTGTGATTCCCATTGTGAGAATACCTAAACATTCATAAGATGCCCCAAGTGCTAGATGAAACAGGGAACATTTCCCATGCAATAAATAGTCTAAGAAAGTACAGATTTAATCATATGCATTCTTGAAAATATCTTTTAATTTGATTACTGTGATTTTAGGACTGAGAACAGCTATGTAGTGGACAAGGACAGAAATATACACACACAGAGAAGAATAGGAGGCTCTGGAGAGACCTTATAGTGACTGTGCAGCACCTGAAGGGGGCTTACAAGATGGATGAAGAACGACTGTTTACAAAGGCCTGTAGTGATAGGATGAGGGTCCATGGTTTCAAACTAGAGAAGAGCAGATTTAGAATGGATGTTAGGAACAAGTTCTTTACCATGATGGTGGTGGAACACTGGAACGGGATGCCCAGGAAGGTAATTGAGCCCCCATCCCTGGAGATATTAAAGATGAGGCTTGACAAGGCTCAGGACAATCTGATCGAATTGAGGATGTCCCTGCTGACTGCAGGAGGGGATTTGACTAGATGACTTTTAGAGGTCTGTTCCAACCCAAACCGTTCTATGATTCTATATCCCCAAAGACAACTGACAAAGCAGAGGATGATGCAAAATAAAATGGTCCCAATCAATAGGCCTATACTAGCAACAAATCTCATGTGTGTTTAATATTGTGCTACAGTGTAACATTAGTTGTAGAAGCTATAGTGGCTGTAGAATTGCCTAGGGGATGAGTAATAGAAACATGAAACAGGAAAAAGAAATAGAGAGGTGAGCAAAGACATCTAATGTGGAGTTAAGGAGCAGGAGGATTCATGATGAAGCTTACAGTTCAAATTTTTGTGCAGAAAGGGATATTTTTCTTTCTTCTGTAATTGGTGAAAAGCAATTTATGGCATTAGAGAGTTTTGTTCTAAAGAAGGAATTCAGTAAACCTGTAGAAAAATTTGGATGGTGCCCAGCTTAAAATGAAAGTGTACAAGTCAGGCACTGGAAGGAGTACAGAGGGGATGTAGAAAGGCACTGGCTGCTGCTTGGCTGAGAGCCCAGTGCCATACAGTCTGCTACCCTAGGCAATGCTAAGTCAAAGAGAAGTGGCTGATGCTTCCAGCCCTAGTGGCAAACTCATGCCATGTATGGCAACACTCTAAAGGAGAGGCAAACTTAGCAGAGAATAGGAAAGGGAATGAAGAAAACAAGAAAATAACAGGGATGGGAGTTAGGCTTTGCTATTATGTGCATAGTTGTAGGTAGAAAGGAGAAATTGGTATTACTTAAACTGAAAGCAAAGCTGGACTGGGAATTTATGACAGTGGATGAAAAATGTAGGTAGAAAATAGGTTTCTGAATTTCCTACAAAGAAAAGCTTTAACTGCTTGCTCTTTTTCCTCTACCAAGCCTTTCCACCTTGAGGCATCAAAGAAAGGGAAGAAGTAACTGTGCCTAGATTGTAAAGTGGTATGCTTTTGGTTTTTTCTTCTACTTTTTTTCTCCCCCTCTTTTTTTTTTCCTCCCCCCACATTCTAAACATCTGCAGTCTATCACTGCTATCTTTTTTTCATGTATAAAGGAGAGAGAGGACCACTTAGAAGGATAACCATGAGCCAGCAATGTGCATTTGTGGCCAAGAAGGACAGTGGTATCCTGGGGTGTATTCGAAAGGCTGGAGGATGGTTAGTAGGTTGGGAGAGGTCCTCCTCCCCCTTTACTCTGCCCTGGTGAGGCCACATCTGGAATACTGTGCCCAGTTCTGGGCCCCTCAGTTCAAGAATAACCTCAGGGAACTGCTTTGAAAAAGTGCAGCACAGAGAAAACGTTGATTAAAGGTGAGGAACATCTTTCTTATGAGACAAGGCTGAGGGAGCTGGGGCTCTTTACCTTGGAGAAGTGGAGACTGAGGGGTGACCTCATTAATGTTTATAATGTCAAGGGCAAGTGTCAGGAGGATGGTGCCAGGCTCTTCTCAGTGATGTCCAATGATAGGACAAGGGCAATGGTGCAAGCTGGAGCACAGGAGGTTGCACATGAGCATAAGGAGAAACTTTTTCACTGACAAAACACTGGAACAGGCTGCCCAGAGAGGTTGCGGAGTTTCCGTCTCTGGAGACATTCAAAACCTACCTGGAAGCATTTCTGTGTGACGTACTCTAGGCAGTCCTGCTCTGGCAGGGGGGTTGATCTTTTTAGGTCCCTTCCAACCTCTAACCTTCTGTAATTCTGTGTGTAAACTTCCTAATACCTTCAGGTGTATTCCCAGAACAACTGGGTTACTGTGCTTCTTATGTACCTATTTGTCATAGAGGGTTTAAAGTCTGCTTCTGGAACCTTATGAATAGAATAGAATCCAATCACTCTTTCTATGAAGAACTTCTTCCTAACATCCAGCCTAAACCTCCCCTGGTGCAGCTTGAGGCTGTGTCCTCTTGTTCTGTTGCTGATTGCCTGGGAGAAGAGACCATCCCCCACCTGGCTACAACCTCCCATCAGGTAGTTTTAGACACCAATAAGGTCTCCTCTGAGCCTCCTTTTCTCCAGGCTAAAATATGGTCTGGTTCCAACCCCTGCCCATTGAAGACATACTTCACTAGATCAGGTTATTCAATGCTCCATCCAACCTGGCCTTAAACACCACTTTTCTGAGCAACCTTTTCCAGTGCCTCACTACCCTCACAGTGAATAATTTCTTCCTTTAATCTAAATCAACCCTTTTTCAGTTTCAAGCCACTACCTCTTGTCCTGTTTAGCTTATCTGTGCCCCTTCCTTCTGACTTTTCAGAGTTTGGTGGAAAGCAAGTTCAATTTGTGTTGTCTATATCTTTCTAAAACTCACCTCAGAGCCTTTTCTCTTTCCTGTTATTACAGGATTTCACACACACCAGGAGCAGCCTGCTTTCTGATTCATTTTCACTTAGGACTCAGCAAAACACAAACCAATTATGTCTAATACTCAGTATAGAATAATTTAATACTTGGACAGATAGCTTCATATTTTCCCAGTCCTAACTGAAAAAGAAAAAGACAAAGTCTCCCCATACCTCATTTTTCTCTTGGTTGTTTATGCCTCCCTCGGAAGAGACTGGAGACTCCCTGGGGAAGCTAACTTCACAGTTTGAGCTACATCGACTTATGACTGGCTCTTATCCTATGAAGTGTGGTGTAAAACATGAAGGACTCCATATATACATTATTTATTGTGTAAGAATAATTGGTGAAGGTGTATGCAAGACAAAGAGGATTGAAAAAGTTCTGAAAAGATTTCAATCTATGTGTTTAAGTCAGGGCAATCCCAGACACCAATGTAGGCTGGGCAGTGACTGGTTTGAGAGCAGCCCTGAAGAAAAGGCCTTGGGGGTGCTGGTGGATGAGAGGCTTAACATGAGCTGCCAGTGTACAGTTTCAGCCCAGAAAGCCAAACCACATCCTGGGCTACATCCAGAGAAGTGTGGCCAGCAGGTCAAGAGAGGGGATTCTGCCTCGCTAGACCACTCTGGTCAGACCCCACCTGGAGTGCTGTGCCCAGTTCTGGAGCCCCTATTACAGGAAAGATATGGATATGCCATAATGTGTCCAGAGAAGGGCCCTGAGGATGATCAGAGGACTGGAGCACCTCTCCTATGAGGACAGAATGAGAGAGTTGGAGGTGTTCAGTTTGGAGAAGAGAAGGCTCTGAGGAGACCTTATTGTGACCTTCCAACTTCTGGAGGGGGCTTTCAAGAAAGCTGGTGAGGGACTTTTTAGGGTGTTGGATACGACTGGGTGGAATGGAACCAAGCTAGAGGAGGGAAGGTTTAAATTAGACATCAGGAAGAAGGTCTTCACTAATGAGGGTGGTGAGACAATGGAACAGGTTACCCAGGGAAGTGGTGGAAGCCCCATCCTTGGATGTTTTTAAGGCCAGGCTGGGTGTGGCTCTGGGCAACCTGATCTAGTGTGAGGTGTCCCTGTCCATGGCAGGGGAGTTGAAACTAGATGATCTTTGAGGTCCCTTCCAACTCTGACAATTCTGTGATTTTGTGAGCAGTCTAACGAGTGTTACCTTTAGTGAAAACATTAAATTATGTCAGTTTAGGACTTAATGTTCTCCTGTCCTTATTTCCATTTTTATGTCAGTTAGTGAGAGAAACTGCTAGTCTTGCTAACTAAAGAGCAATTAAAAAAATCTAACTGCTCTTCAGGCCTACCACATAACTGTTATTGATGTTCAGTGTCTAGTGAAATTCTCCACAGTGAGTTTGCAGGAGCTTGTAAAGGAATTTATAACAGCAATTGTTATTTTATCCCAATTTTATTGCGGAATTGTGTGTGATAAGCAATGCAGATAAGAGCTGAGATGATGTTTGTAAAAATGTTTTTTAAAGTCATCTTAAAAGGTCTGATTTAGGACTCCCAAAACATTTTGCAAATAAACAGTTTTGCATCAGGTAGCCACTGGACTTGCATGGCATTTTCCACTCTTCTGCACTTAAGCTAATCCTGCCCTCTGACTATTACCTCTGACTATGGCTCTCTACAACTACCTGAAGGGAGGTTATAGACAGATGGGGGCTGGTCTCTTCCCCCAGGCAACCAGCACCAGAACAAGAGGACACAGTCTCAAGCTGCACCAGGGGAAGTTCAGACGGGATGTTAGGAGGAAATTCTATACATAGAGAGTGATTGCCCATTGGAATGGGCTGCCTGGGACGGTGGTGGAGTCACTGTCATTGGAGGTGTTCAGGAGGAGACTGGATGGGGTGCTTGGTTGCATGGTTTAGTTGATTAGATGGTGTTGGATGATAGGTTGGATGTGATGATCTTGAAGTTCTCTTCCAACCAGATTGTTCTGTTCTGTTCTGTTCTGTTCTGTTCTGTTCTGTTCTGTTCTATTCTATTCTATTCTATTCTATTCTATTCTATTCTATTCTATTCTATTCTATTCTATTCTATTCTATTCTATTCTATTCTATTCTATTCTATTCTATTCTATTCTATTCTATTCTATTCTATTCTATTCTATTCTATTCTATCACTTGTTAAGAAGGGCACCAGGACAAAAAGGTGTTAGGTATTAGGTAATAGGTTGGACTTGATGATCTCTGAGGTCTTTTCCAACCTGGTTGATTCTGTGATTCTATGATAAGCCTAAAGGGACTTTCACTTAGAATCCTTGTTTTGGAGATACTTTGTTGTGTGTGAAATAGCTTCAGAGTTATTGAGACGTCAAGTAAGTATTGGGTGGGGGGGTGGAGGGGGGGTTGAGCCTGGGAGTGAAGAGAGCCTGTCAGAATATGGGAATTCTTGCTCATCCTGTTCAGTTATTTATACGTATTCCAGTGTGAACAGGAGAAGTAGGTACTACCAGAACTTGGAATAGTTAAGATTCTCTCAAGGGAAAAGTGAGAAACTTTGTTTATTTTTATCTGAACTAGAATAGCTTTTTATTTTTGTGTCATAAGGAGTTGTGACAATTGAAGACTGAAGCAAGACAATTATTCCTATAACTTTGTGCATAAATTGTGATGAATTTTTACTTACCCTTGCGACAGAAGCACGTTTAGAAGGGATGAATCTTTACTGTGGCCATATATCTGAACCACCTTTGATGCTGAATTTTGAACATAATCTGAAATTTATAGTTTTAGCCTCGACTAAAATATGATCACAGTTCTTCCAAGAATCACAAGCAGCTAAGTTTTCTGTAAATGCTCTCAGTCTAAATTTCACAGGATTTCCTTGTTGCTCTGCACCACTCCAACCCCTTAAGCAGGGATTAATACAGTTGGGTGCTACCCAGTCCGGTTTAAGGAATTTTGGTTCTTAATCCAAACCTCAGACCCCATGTTTGGTGATTTCAACTCATGCTAGTAAGTTTTCATTTAGCAGAAACGTTTCCACAGTAAAATATTTACTGTGACTTCCTCGTGTGTGTGGCTAAGGCTTGAAAAACGTGAACTTCGGTTGTGTTTTGTTATTTTAATTGTGGAAGTTATTGTTATTGCCTAGGAAATGATAGAGAGTTTGCTCACTTCATGAAGTGCCATTAATTGTATTTGCTGCAAAGAGAAAAAAGGTGTCTTGCTGAATATCTAGTTTTGAAGGGCATATGGTGAGAAAATAGAAATTCCATGTACATGTAAATGATTCAGCAGACCACAGTAGGAAACTAGAACACCACCAGTTCCTCAGGATGATGTGGTGGTAAAGGTGGCTGGCTCGGTGGTGGTAAAGGTGGCTGGCTCGGTGCTGAAAACTCTGTGGGTTTGGCTTTGGTGTGTGTGTGTGAGGATTATACTGCAGAATAATTATTGAAATTCAAACCTGGATAATAATCACATTGAGATCTTATTCTTAACCAGGCTTACAAAATACTGCTTTAAAATCACACTGATAATTTTCAGACTTCAATGTTCTAAGAGTCTGTAGCGAGAAGCCTTGCATCTACTGTTTTGTTTCCTAGTGGAATGTGAGAGCTGCTTTAACTAATTGTAGTTTCAGATAAACAGAGTCTTGAAGATTGTGTATTCTTTCCCTGCTGGCACAAAACTTATCTGAGGTTTAGTGTGAAATATCTATAAAAATACCATTACAATATATGACCCTTTTGCACTCACTTTCAGTGAGGCCTTGGCTTCACTCCCGAATCTTCAAATATTATATTTAGACCCCATTAGCCTACAGATTCCAGTAAGAGAAGGTACCCTTTTTGCCTTGGAAGATTGGATTCAGGCTATTGAATTATGTAATAATTTTTGAACATTCTACTGATTGCTGTGAACAGTAAACATAATGCACTTTCAAAGGTGTTGCCCTTTGCTACAAAACAACAAACATAATTTGTTTGTACATCTATAATCACCAGGCATTGCAAAGCATTATTAAAATATGAAATTTGGTGTGTTGAAAATGGTTTTGTGAGGCCAATTCAGTAACAATGTACATTTCAGTAGTATTCATGTTGCTATGTTGATAGTTAAATAGTTTGTAAACTGGAGTGTTATTTTATTTTCTTCTTTTAGTTTCTTCTGTTGATAAAGTTCATGCTTCAGAGCATGATGCAAAAACAGGGCTACAGGTGTCATTTTTGTACTACTTTAGCTCTGTTAAGGAAATTTTTCCCCTTAGTAATACAGATTTGTAGTATTGAAATGCTTTTCTGGATGTAACAGTTGAAGATGTAAAACAAATTCATCAACTCTCTCAAAAGAATGGCCTACATTCCTTTGAAACAGTGGAAGAACTTTGGATAGTTCATGACATGGTTTTGTTCCAAAACATCCAGCAGGAATTCACCTGCTACGTTATTCTGAAGGTATCAGTATACAGCTACAGTCTCAAATGCCTTTTGTGCCAAGAAAGCTAATTTTTATATTTTTTAAATTAATCTTGCCAAAATCTGGATTAGCTATGTCTCATCCCTTTAACCACAGGCATGTAAACCTCAGGATAGACAGCTGTTTGGATGTTGCAGACTGGGACTCATGCCCTCAGCAAACATATTTGATTCTCCTACATGGTCCCTTGGCTGCTGGTACTCATGGCCATATGCTTTGATGGCATTGTGCCTGCTTGCTAGTTGGTCAAACTGTTTCATTAGGGCTTAGACGCCAAGATAACAGGTTGAGTTGGGCACCATCGATGACAGTATGCATTCTATCACTTCTGAAGAAACCCTTCCTCAGGGACAAGATGCCACGCTGTACAACTTGCCTTTTTTACGTTCATCTTTCTTGACACTTAGATGTTCCAAACACCCCAAAAAGAAGAAAGGAGGAAAAGACAGATTGAGGAGAAATGTTTGGCTTTCAAAGAAGTCATTGTCATTGTAGCTGCGACATAAACTCGTTCAGTTCACAAGGGATTTAGAAATGCATGCAAAATGAATGGTGTACAAGCCCTCAGGCAATTCACATTAATTCAAGCTTAAATCAGACAACACCACAAGTGGGCAACATGCAAAAGAGGTAGAAGAGTCACTGAAACATTCTGTAGTTCACCTTAAACAGCTGGAAAAGGACATCGTAATCGTCCTAATGTTTGCAAGATCTGATAAGGTCAGGGGAGAAAAAGTTAGCATCCTCTCTGGTTCAGTGTCATCCTCCTACAAACTTTGCTTTCTGTTTATATAGTGTAGCTACATAAATGTATTCTTCTTCACACAAGTGAGTGTGTTGTTATTTAGACACAGAGTAAATGCAGAACAGTTTTAGGAATAGTCATCAAAAAATCAAGAAAATTCATTGTTTCTCATATGTCAGCAGGAACTAAGTTACAGAAAATTATTGTCCTGAATTGATTATACCTCCAGAATGAGCTGGGGAAGAGGCAGCAGCATCTTAGACAAAGTAGTTGTTCAGCGAGCTTGATCTCCTGAAATGTGAGATAATTTATATATGGATTCAGATCAGGGAGCTGCCTCCAATGATGCTTATATCTCAGAGCATATGCATATGGCATATGTAATATCACATAGCAACATTATTGAGACATGAAAAACTGGCTCTGGAACAGTGTTGGGTTTGCAGCATTTATACCACAGTAGCTGTTGAAAGTTGGCAAGAGTGAAAAATCTCAGCATTTGGGTTTGTTTTTTTTGCTGACAAACACTAAAAGAATTGACTGTGGTCTATAGAAAGCAAATATAAAAATAATTGGAAGTGGGTTTTTTGCCATCAAAAACGTCAATTACATTTCTTTTCCCCCCTAGTTTCCTTCCACAAGTTCTGCTGCATTGCACTCTGGGACACTGTCTTGGCTGCCATGTTGCTACGAATTTGCTTGTTTCATTTCAAATAGTTTTGGAGAACTCTCATCACATGAAAGAACAGAGAAAGTTGTCAGGGTTCCAGAAGCATATACTGCTGTAAATGTGTTATAAAACCTTAGTGCTATGTCATTTCTAATTAATACAGGCTTATTAAAACTGTCATGACTCTCAGACCATTTTCATTGAAGCAACTGAGAATAAATCGGACAGAAAGGCAACAGATGAAGGAGTTTTAAGCAGCTTAGTGACCTAAATCACTTGTTAGTCCCTGTCTATTCTTGGATAGGTTATACAGTGCACATTTTTTTTTCTACTGAAAATGAAATATTTGGATAATGAAAGGGGGGAAAATTCAAGCCAGGCAGTTACTTTGAATTAACTTGCAAGACTGGCTATAATGTTTCATTTTGTTTTGGTTTTGAGTGCACAGAGAAGACAAATAGTGATTCTCAAAGTTACAAGCTCTGCTACTTGGTGCCTTTGTTATTCTTCAGTTTTCCCACTTTATGTCTTAATGCTTATGTTGCTTGATGCTAATATAATTCCGTGTTTCAGTTTAACTCCCCCATATATACTGAAAGCAATCCAAATGTACTAAGAACCAAACCTGTTTGCTTTCTTTCATGCCTCCTCCACTGTTAAGCAAGTAATTCATACTTTTACTGCTTTGCCAACGAGAGTTTAATATGGATTGTAAGAGCTGAGCTTTGGTTTTGGTGCTGGATTTTTTTTCTGCCTTTAAGTAAAATCAATATAATAAGATTGTTTAATATAAAGGATCAGGAGAGGTCTTTCACTGTTGCATGATTTTGTTAGATATCACTAGACACTGAGTAATGTAGACTGGGAGCGATGACAAAGTGTGAGAGCCAGGAATGGAAGAGCTGTGATCTTGGTACTGCTGCTGTCTTTTGGCAAGATTTTGTTTAATCCCAGTTATGGGAAATTTCAAGGATTTGTGATCTTTCAGAGCTAGCCTTAGACCGCTGCCTTTACCTTCGTTTATCTGTGTGTGAAACGTTAATTATGTGCAACTAGTTTTGTAGTGATCTCTAAAATTCCTGGATGAGAAACACTGAAAGAGTGCAGGGTAGTATTCTGTGTAATGGCACCATCTGCTTTGCAGCAACTGTGGAAGTCATTAGAGAAGAGGAGAAAACAGTTCATAATTTCATAGTAAGCTATCCTTTCTTTCTGGTTTAGCCTTTGTGTGCTTTTTTAGCACTGCACAGGTAGGTTCTTATGGTCAGCAGTGTTTAAGGGTTAGTCTCAGCAAGAGTTTCCAGAGCCTGCTTTATAATTCAAACTTACTCTGTGGTAAAGTGTTTGATCCAAGTCATTTTGAGCTATGAGATCTCTATGGGCTTATGGAAGAGTATTAATGAATGATGATTACTAATGGGCATATAGGGTATGAGTAATATATCAATGTGTGCTTTTTTATCATGTAGGGTGCATATGAGAATGGTCTCTGTTTTGGGGCATTCTTTGTAACAGTATAGAATCGTAGAGTCATAGAATCCATAAGGTTGGAAAAGACCTCAAAGATCATCAAGTCCAACCTGTCACCCAGCGCCTCCTGACAACTAAACCATGGCTTCAAGTGCCGCATCCAATCCCTTTGTGAACACCTCCAGCGACGGTGACTCCACCACCTCCCTGGGCAGCCCATTCCAATGGCCAATTACTCTTTCTGTGAAGAACTTTCTCCTCACCTCAAGCCTAAACCTCCCCGGGTGCAGTTTGGGAGTGTGTCCTTTTGTTCTGGTGCTGGTTGCCCTGGAGAAGACATAGATAAATATATTTGTGTGTATATGTATATATGAATGGGAACTTTTTAGTCCCAGTTGCTGCAGCTTTTTGAATGACTTCCTTGCCATGATTGCAAGAGTAGTGAGCACAGTAAGTCAGGCAAATTTAGTAAAAACACAAATAATGAGAAAAACAAATTAATGTCTCTTGAGAAAACACTCCAAACACAAATGAGTTTAAAAATATTATATGTATTATATATACTATCTCAAGTTAAATCTTACGCCATCTATAAGAGCTCTGCAAAGGCAAATTCTAAGCGTTAAAGATGTGGAAAATGAGGCACAGGGAGGTGAAAAAAAAACAATTATTGGATGCTTCCCAGTAGGCCAGTAGCATATTTAACAAACATAAGGAGTTCTCATCACTAGGCTACTGCTTTGTCCTTTAACTTTGCACATAAATTTATGTTTCTGCTTCTCCTAAGATGAAAATGGTGGGTTTGAGAGTCTCCTTCTCTGGAGGCATTCAAAATCCACCTGGATGCGTTCCTGTGTGGCCTGCCCTAGGTAATCCTGCTTTGGCACGGAGCTCTGGAGGTCCCTTCCAACTCCTAACATTCTGTGATTCTGTGAATTTAACTGAGCTTCTTTTAAAACAAAAAGAAAGATCCAAGGATATAGAAGACTTAAAAATTTATATTGCCAGCAAAATGAAGTAGTTGCTTGCAGAGAAAATATGTTTAGGCTGTGCTTCTACAAATGCTGATACTTAATTATTAATATCAGCAGAGCACAATCACATTTTTGTTGGATTAGTTAAGGACTGCTCAGAGGGTTAATACCAGCTTTATCCTTTTAATACAAACTTTATGTTGGCTGAAGGAAGACAGGACATTCCTCTATAAAATCTCAGGACTGAAAGTTAAGCCTTCAAAAGAGTTGTTGACCAAGGTGACTCTGCAAAGGGAATCTGTACCAGTGTTAACACCTTCTGTCATGTGGCCACAGCATGTTGCTAGAACTTGGGTTTACTGTGCCACCAACCCCCACTGCTATGGCTGCAGGTACTAATGGGGTCCTGATTCAGCAGAGCAGTGAATGCTTAATGCGCTCCTGTTTAGCAAACCTTTTGCTTGTATTAAGTGTGTGCATGTAAGCTACCAACCAATGCTCTGAAGACATGGAGTTCATAGATCAGAACCCTTGTTCAGGGTTATAAATTTTTGTTTATCAGTTTTTGTTTCTTTTGCTTCTCAAGTATATTAGGTATAAAGGTATCAAAGCCATTTTAATTCTGAATAAGATTGTCCAGACAGCAGAGGTTAATGCAATTTGACAAATCCATTTTGCGTTCTCACATTTAGTTAATTTGGATTTTCTTTACCTCTTCCACACAGTTCCACTCTCAAGACTGAGTCATTAAGAACACTTATGTTTAGCTAGAGCATACAAGTATTTTTGTCATTAAAAAAAAGAAAAATAATACTTGTGGTGTTGTTTTAAAATAACTTGAATGAATCTTGACTTTATTATGGAGCTGGGTGTTCAAATAGTGCATTAAAGCACCACACACACACACCCCCCCCCATTGAGAGATGTTTAACCACTTTTCTCTGGCAGGGGTTTCCTTTGCTGATCACCAGTAATAGAATTTTTGACAGAAGTGTTTTCTTATCTTAGCCAAATTGTAAATGTATCCCTTGGATAATTTTATAAACTATAAAATACATACATATGTGTTCATTCCAAACTGCTCCTGGCTTGTAAACATTTAGTTGGAACTGTAATAGCCATAACAAGTTAAAATTAGAAAAAGGGAAAAAATAAAACCCCAACACCCTTATTTTGAATAATTCTACTTTTGAAACTAAGGAAATCATATGAAAACACAAACTGTATATTACTGTGGCACCTGCTGTTCTTCAGGTGTTTATAACATGGCCATAAAAATTCACTCCAGGCTGAAACTTGGTATTTAAAAGTCTCAACTCAGCAGGATTTTAAAATCTGATTTAGTTTAAATTAGTTTGACTCTTTTTCAGTTATAAAAAGGAGGGTGGAGGAAAGAAATTTTGATGTGTCAAATACAGTTTTATTCATTCCTCTAGCTGAAAAAGGTTTTGCTTTATAAAGATATCATTTGCAGGTCATTAGCCTATAGCATGGCATAGGGAGTCGGGGTGTCAAAGGGGGAAAAGAGAGAGGAAGAATTACCATCCAAGGGTTTGGCACTTGCAAATGTTTAATATCTTCTGTGAGAATATTTGAACATGGATCCTTACTGAGCTTTCATGAAACTGCATTCAGGATATACAGCTTCTTTCTTTCTTTTTTTTTTTAATTGAAGAAACATGCTTTCATTCAGAAAAGTCAATAACTCATAGTTTAAGGTCGGTTTTGTCATATGTCAATGACTGGTGGATGAATTATGTTCAGACATAATTGATTTAATACTTTCTAGCAGTGACATTAAAGAGTCTGAAGCAATCTGGGGTCTAAGCTTCCTCTGTGTTTTACTGAAAGCTGGGCACCTGTAATCCCTATGACTCATCTGACAGTTCCATCCTTCTCCTGTTGTATTCAGTGCATGTAAACCCCAACACCAATTTTAATTAACTGAGAGTCAAATAGAAAGGTTGACATCATTTACAATGCACCACCATTTGTACATTGCATATATATATACATACACTCGTAGTGCCATAGTGGCATCATATAAGGACCTTCAGTTGCAGCAGAACCTGGTAGATGTCTGGGCTGAAATTTTCCAGTTGCCAGTGGTTTTAGGTCTCTTTGCTCACAAATGCTTTGTGCCGCGTTTTCAGCTGTTCTGAGAAAACACAACTCCAGATGAAGCCTGTATACACTGTGTCTGCCAAACACTGTTGTAGGTCAAGCGTTTGGGCTACAAAAGAACTGAGGAAGCCAAAACTGGATGGCAGGGTTTTTTTGAAACTTAGCTAGCAAAGATTCAAAATGACTAGTATTAATTTACTTGAAGAGAATATGCTGTGTGGCATTCCTCCTTATTTTGAATGCTGCTATACAATGGAATTCATTCCCATAGGGTTATTTTCTCCTATCTGTCACTCAAAAAGACAAAAAAGAGGTACATAATGTTACAAAAGGGCTCTTGGAAATGTTTATGCAGAGTTCTACTTTTCATCACTAAACTAAATCTAAGGACAAGCTCACGGAGAATGTGTTCGTTCTTTCCCAGATAGGGCCTGTGCATGCTTTTGCTTTAACATTCAATCCTGAAGCGTGGACATGTTCGCTTTTAGTTCGCCTTGCAGTACATAACCGAAGAGATGTGCCTGATGCTCCGTGAATGATTAGCATTTAGTGATGTTGCCCTCATTGTGAGGTACTGCCAAACCATGATTTGCAAGTACTGAATGTCCTGAACTGCAGTAGGATCATTTTGATACTTCAAGCTTGGCATTATCTTCATGTCTCAGGGTATGTTTTAAATCCAATTATCGCATCTGTCCCAACATGGCTATTTTACCAATAAACCAGACACATTTATTGTTTCCCTCTTTTTCTTCTTCTCCCCTCCCCACCCCTCCACCCCATTGTTCATGCTTTGACAGTTCTGTAAAGTTTATTTCTCCCCGCTGCTTAGTGCCTTTTTATACTGTTTGTTTTTCTCTACCTCCAGCTGGGATATAGTTTAATGAATTATTTTTCAGTGTGCATGATATGGCTTTTATGGCCTGCCTTTGGAGATTGTGATTAATACAATTTTCTTTTATTTTTTTGCCCTGACCCGCTTCCCAGCGCTCAGTGTAGCGATCGTCGTTGTATTAAGAACATTGAGGTTATATTATCCATGTTAAGCCTGGAACATATTTTCATTCATTCTCATTTTTAGTCTTCTGTCTGGATTTTTATTTTTTTGTTTCAGTCCTGAAACTTTTGTTTCTCTGCCAATATCTGTACAGTTGTTTTGCATGGCAGTTGGATAAGTAAATTCTCTGCTGCTAGTGAGCTGTTTGCTTTGGGGTTTTTCTATAATGATTTTTGCCATTGGAATGTGCTGCCCAGGGAGGTGGTGGAGTCACCATCCCTGGAGGTGTTCAAGAAGGGATTGGATGTGGCACTTGGTGCCGTGGTTTAGTCATGAGGTCTGTGGTGACAGGTTGGACTGGATGATCTTTGAGGTCTCTTCCAACCTTGGTGATTCTGTGTGATTTGGCATCCAGGTTTGTGTCTCTTTTGGGTTTGGTGCTGGGTTTTTTGGGGTTTTATTTGTGGGGTGTTTTTTTTGGTGGGGCAAGTTTGGTTTGTTTGTTTGGGTTGTTTTCCAGTAAACTTAGGTGGAAATTTAGAGAAATCATTCAGCATGTCAGCCAAATTTGAATCCAGCTGTTCTTTAAACAGGCAGGAACCTCCCCAGCTATGGCCAGGAATACACTAAACTTTGCAAAACAATCCTAATGGGGAGGAGAAAAGGCAGGAGAGAAGAGGTAGTGGGACTGAATTCCTCTTCTGAAAAATTCACAACTACTGACGTGGATTTTCAGTTTTCATCTTAGCCCTTTGACAGTTTTTCATTCAGACACTGTGAAAATATTTTCTTATTCATGCAGGGTTATTTTGATTTACCTCTTATAAAAAGAATTAGGTCAACTGTTAGTTGGAAAGGCTACCTACCCTTTACAAACAAAGGGGGGAAAAATAAATGCAGAGTCAGCATTGCCAGTTCTAGCATGCTCTTTCCTTCATTGTTTCACAGATACATTCAAACCTGACAGTGAGCTATAGGTAGGTTTGAGAGTTGGACTTAGACTGGCCCATTTTTCTTGCCTTGTTGCAGAAGGAACTGAAAAGCATGCTGTTAACCGATATATGCTTTTCTGCTGAGAGCTGCTCCGAGACCACCAGCTTGTGTTGTAGGTCCCAGGCAGAAATATGAGCTCAACTCACACTCCAGCTTGGTAGAAGATGATTCTCCACAAGTCACCATCTCTAATTCCAAACATCTAGTTTCTTTCAGCTTATGAATGCCATCTTTAAGTGATTCCATTTCAAGACATAGCTATCATTTCCATCTTCTTACTTAGAATAACAGTTATCCCTTTACCCATCTCTCAGAAAAATGCAGCACCCTCTTTCATATTTTGTGACTCTAAATACAGAGTGGAATGAGGTGGGTGAGAAATTTCTTTGTTTGGTTTAAATTCTCTTCAGTAGTTTGCTAACACTAAGTCACTTGCAGGAGAATCACTTTGGGTTTTATGACTTTCCTGGCAACAGCAAGATTCATAGACTCATAAAATACCAGGTTGGAAGGAACCTCAAGGATCATGTAGACCAACCTTTCAGGGTAAGAATATAGTTTAAATCAGATGACCCAGCACTGTGTCAAGCTGGGCCTTGAAACTCTCTAATGTAGAGGAATCCACCACTTCTCTTGGGAGTTTATTCCAATGTCTAACAGTTTGAATGGTAAAAAAAAATAAAATTCTGGCATCCAGTCTGAATCTCCCCAGCAGTGACTTCTAGATGTCACCCCTGGTCTTTGTGTGACTCTGAAAAAAGGGAATCTCCCTCCTCATGATAGCCACCCTGTATGTACTTGTGCATGGTTGTGAGATCTCCCTTGAGCCTTCTCTTCTCAAAGCTGAACAAACCCTGTTCTCTCAGCCTTCCTTCATATGACAAGTCTTCCAGTCCTCTGATCATTCCTGTGGCTCTTCTCTGGACCCTCTGCAGCCTGAAGATGTGATCTTTTTATGTATATTTAATCAAGCCAAACTATAATTTCTTGCTTTAATGACAGAGGTAGTAATTCCTTCTTATAGAGACATTCCAGTTGCGGGTGTCATTGTCTCAGTCTTTAATTTGTACCACTAACACTTAATATTTCTTAGACTTTGTTATTGTCATGTCAGCACTGCCCATACCACTGTGGTTATTTCAGCAGTAACTGTAGTGTTTTACTGAGCAGTAGTTATATCATAGAATATGCTAATACAATATAAAATGGTGTATTATCTACTGTGTGGTCTTAAGAGTAATAGGAGACATGAATGCCAATTAAATAATGTACTAAAATAACGATGATCTTTTCTCTGCGGTCGGCTTAACCGTATATAAACAACATTACTTTCTCATGATACTGAAGTGATGGTTGTATAATTATGTTACTGTGAAAAATGAAAGATGCATCAGAATGCTGTAAATAAATAGATCTGAAGTCAGCAGCGAAACATATTGGTGGAGGCATAGCCCCTATGTGTGAGGTTCAGCAAATAGAGGAAATGGGCAAGACAAAACCACTCAACGACACTTGAAAAATGTTTTTATAGCTCAGATGAGTACTGGATAAGAGATATTTCACAAATAGGTGTATTGATGAGCAGGAAAAAATGCATGTTGGTTTGTTTTTTTTTTTCCCCTACATATTTCTGAGTCAATACTGAAATCTACTATCAAAGTAAAAGTTTTGTTTGTCTTTCTACATACTAATAGAATAGAATAGAATTTACCAGGTTGGAAAAGACCTTCAAGATCATCAAGTCCAACCTATCACCCAACACTATCTAATCATTTAAACCATGGGACCAAGTGCCTCATCCAGTCTCCTCTTAAACACTTCCAATGATGGTGACTCCACCACCTCCTATTCCAATGGCAAATCACTCTTTCTGTGAAGAACTTCTTCCTAACATCCAGCCTAAACCTCCCCTGGTGCAGCTTGAGACTGTGTCCTCTTGTTCTAGTGCTGGTTGCCTGGGAGAAGAGACCAACCCCCATGTGAATCATAGAATCAATAAGGTTGGAAGAGACCTCAAAGGTCATCAAGTCCAACCTGTCACCCAAGATCTCATGACTACTAAACCAGGGCACCAAGTTCCATGTCCAGTCCCCTCTTGAAAACCTCCAGCAGTGGTGACTCCACCACCTCCCTGGGCAGCCCATTCCAATGGCTAACAACTCTCTCTGTGAAGAACATTTTCCTTACCTTGAGCCTAAACTTCCCCTGGCGCAGCTTGAGACTCTGTCTTCCTGTGTTGTGGCTACAACTTCCCTTCAGGTAGTTGTAGGCATCAATAAGGTCTCTTCTGAGCTTCTGTTAATTTCTAAGTCAACACCTGGGATTTTCAGCATAGTTAACTTGGATATTGCTAGCAGGGTAGTCGACAAGTAACAGGGATTTTGATTTTTTTGTTTGGGTGTGGGGTTTTGGGTGTGGGTTTGGTTTTTTGTTTTTTTTTTTGGTTATCCATGCTGTTTAAAACCTGAAATCATCTTTAAAGCTAGGCAAAATATGCTTAGTTTGTGGGTTTGTTTTTTTTTTTACTGGAGAATGGAAGTATAACCCAAAAAGTAGTGAATTTTGTTTACGATTGGGAGAGTCTGCATCAAAATCCTGCATCTTTTCTTGTCATTTTTCTATTTGACAATGCTTATGCACTGAAAATTGAAATATTTCACAAGTTAGAAAGCTGTAATTCTTGTGCAAAGTACAAAATCAGATTTTTGTTTTTCTACCTTCAGCATTCCTGGGAAGGTTTTTATCTTCGCTGTGCCGTGTGCAAAAGAAATGACTATGGTGTCTGCAGGCCATGGATTAATCAAGCCTTTTTTTGTGTGTGTGCTTTCAAATTTTACCATAAAGCCAGGTTGTAAACCACTTTCTATGAATCAGAAGGACAAGTTGTATAAATTAACTGCTCATCATTTGAGTACAGAGGTCTTTTTCGGCCAAAGTAAATAGCTGAGAAAATAAGGCTCGAAATTAGAAACAAAAAAAGAGATTGGTCCTATATAATAAAATTTCATCACTGATTTCTTCAGGTGAGGTCAGTTTCCTTCTATCAGAAATCACTCAGGAGAGCTCAGTTATCTTCTATCTTTAACATATTTTTTTGTCCTCTTTTAATTTAATACAAGAATTCATTTAATTCCCAGCAGTGGTGGTTTAGTTATCAAGATAATTCCACGTTTAACAGCTGCAGACCTTCTGTAGTCAGTAGCCAGTCACCTGTGTTGTAGGTTGTTTTACTTTAAATAAGCTGCTGCTATTATTTTCTGTCACAAAAATGATATTTCTTTTTCCTTTCTGCATTTGACAGTAAACTTTGTTAGTTATGAAACCAGATCATACTGTGTATTATAGGAGTCACTTACTATTAGTCTCACTTTTTATGGAATTGAATTTGCCTATTTTCTTCACTGGTGGGAATATGAGTTTATTGTTTTGGACTCCTGCTCAAAGAGAGAGGGGGATGCTAGTGGCATAACTGGAGGGAATTTTTATATCCTTTTCCACTGTATCTTTGCAGGCTCATTGAAGGACAGGAGATTCTCCTCCTCCCCCACCCCCCTTCAGTGCTGCTTCATTTTATTTATTTTTTTTTTTCTCTCCTTCCTCAGCAGTGGAAATCTCACACTTTTGGCACTTTGACACATCACTGACTGTTGGAGAACATGGAGCCTCTGTTTACTGCTGGTTCTTGAGTCTTAAATAGCCCTCCGCTGCTATTATTACACCAGTAATTACACTTAATGTAACTGCATTTCCAGTACGCTTGGCTAAGCTCTGAAAATTAAGTAGAGGGTACTTTGTTATAAAATTCACTGTAATGAGCTCTGGTGGGACAGGGCCTGTTAAGTTTGAAATGGCCTCAGGCCATTTCCAAAGAACTTCTTAAAATATTTCACATCTATAAAAGTTCTCTAAGTAGACAAATAGCCAAAGGTATGGTTGAGCAGAAGAAAAAAAGCCCCGCAGGCCCCCAGTATGCACTGGATGAAATAGGAACAATTTTTAGTACCGAACCATTAAATTTATTTTCAGCATTTATCATCTCAAGTAATTAGTTAAACAGAAAGTTTTCTGGCCGACAGCATGTAAATTTTAGGTGATTGGTTGACACGGTGGGTTTTATGCCCTCTTGCTGCTTTTGGTTTCTTAATCCAGACCATGCATTCATGAAACTGGCATAAATTTAGGACTCCCTCTGGGTTTACATAAATTGGTTCAAGAAGGGGTCACACCTCTCAGTACAAAAACCTTATAAGAACTGCTGCAACTATTAGCCAATTAGCTTAATGTTACAACTAACAGCCTGTACTGAGTACTGATCTCTGGTATCTGCCTAAATAAATGACTAACACGCCTTCAATTCCCTCAGTGTTCTTCGGATATATGACCGCTGTAATGCTTTGAGGCTAATAAAATCTCAGATTGACTAATTTATTGGGTAGCTTTACCAAAACATCCAAGTAATCCTTTATATACTCATTTGAAAAGGATCCAAAATGAATTCTCTGAGGACTAAGTGGAAAAGTCTCCCTGGGATCAGCATCACTGAGCTTTAGGTACCTTGGCACAAATCAGGTGGAGGATCTTTTGTGTTTTTAGTGCAGCAATTGAACTATATTTTGTACTTAAACTTTAAGCACAAGGTAATTAGAGCCCCCCAAGCTTGAGATTCATGCAACTTTTTTTTTTGGTTTGGTTTTTGTTTTAATTATTTCTAAGAGCCTCTGTCCAGGCTTGCCAAGCTAAGTATTTGACAGATGTGAGTTGTATGTGGAAGCTCTGTACCAAACCTGCAGGCAGGTTAAAATCTTAAAGCTGTTCTCTTTGGTTTGAGATTTTGAATGTAGAAATGGCTAGAAAGTCTGTTTGTTACCAAGGGTCAGTCTGCAGCCTTTTGTGTCAAGAAGAAATACTCACTAGTCAATAATCAAATACACTGTGGCCATTAAGTACTGCACCTGTTGTCCAGATGGGCTAACAATAAACATGACACAGTTAGTCATGCTTGCAGAATAGGGTGGACAGAAGGCTTTGGGGGATGTTTCTAGGGTCTTCCTCTGCTTATCTAGACCTTTACATCTATACTGTTATACTGTAGGGAATATCTATATAGTGCATTTCAAACTTGGAATCACTCTGTAAGTTGTTCCAAAGGACTTCATGTAGTTTTGTGTTTCTTTTGAGACTATTGTTTAACAAAGAATGGAGCAATAAATCTCTTCATGTCGAGAAACATGAAATACCGTTAAGATTATTTGCATTTAAAGTTAGAACAAACTTTGTTTTCTCTGCTAAACATCATCCACAGCTGACTATTTTTAGGGCTATGAAATATTTTACTAATTTAGATGACCTTGCATTATGACAAGTTATTGAACACACAATTGTGTGCAGTGCTGCTGTGTGAAACACAGACTCAAAATTCACCTTCCTTGGTAAAAGAGGTTTGGATCAGAAATACTTCAAAAGTTATAAAAGCCTATGTACCATTTCTCTCCTAGGAACATCCTTTACTGGGTTAACAGTCTGGGGAAAGGAGAGATTTAGGGAGTTTATTTGCACTTGAATAGGCATTTACCCTGCATCCTGTTTAAAATATACTCCTTGCCCTATCAGCATCAGTATTTAAAGTGGTGTGGTGAGTTTACCAGTGGGCTTAAATTTAAAATGAACCATCTAAGTGTTTTTTTGGATCAGGGAATGACATGCTGGGGACACTGCCAAAGATCCACTTCACTCACAGTTTCAAAAAAAATAGTTACTTGTTAATTTATTTGCTTATTGAAAGTAAGCGACTAGAGGAAAATTGAACTCAGCTCCATACTCTGTAAGTATGTAGAACTAATAAACCTAAATAATTTTATTTCAGTATGCTGAAGGACAGAATTCAGAAAGCATTAATAACTCAGTTCAAATGTTTTCTGGAGTTGCCAAAAAGGCTCGTTGCTCAACACGGTAGTTTTCAGTTAGTTTAATGTAATATGATAGGGACTTTTCACTAGGGTGTCTAGGGATAGGACAAGAGGGCATGGTTCTAAGCTGGGGTTGGTTCACACTGGATCTTAGGAAGAAGCTCTTCAGTAGGAGAGTGGTGGGACACTGGAACATGTGGCCCAGGGAAGTTGTGGATGCCCCCTCCCTGGGTATCCTTAAGGCCAGGTTAGTTGAAGCCTTGAGCAGCTAAGTCTAGTTGAGAGGCATCTCCGCTAGATGAGAAGATAATCTCTACAGTCCCTTACAACCTAAGCCATTCTAGGGTTCTGTGGACTGGGAGTGTTGTACGGGGTTGAGTGTGGAATGAGCTAGGAGTAAGAGAACAGTCTCAAACTGGATAGTCTACAGATGTTGAGTTGCTGGAATGTCTCCAGAGACTAAGCTGGGGTTGCTTAGCCTGGAGAAGAGGAGACTCAAGGGTGACCTTATTGCTCTCTACAACTACTGCAACATCTAAGGGATGTTGCAGACAGGCAGAGGTTGGTCTCTTCTCCCAGGCAACCAGCACCAGAACAAGAGGACACAGTCTCAAGCTGTGCCAGGGGAGGTTTAGGCTGGATGTTAGGAGGAAATTTTACACAGAGAGAGTGATTGCCTATTGGAATGGGCTGGCTGAGGAGGTGGTGGAGTCACCATCACTGGAGGTGTTCAGGAGGAGACCTGATAGGGTGTTTGGTTGCATGGTTTAGTTGATTGGGTGGTGTTGGATGATAGGTTGGACATGATCTTGAAGGTCTCCTCCAACCTGTCCTGTTCTGTTCTGTTCTGTTCTGTTCTATTCTATTCTATTCTATTCTATTCTATTCTTTGATAATGGGGCCTTGAAACTTTGAAAGAGTGATGAGTAACTTCTCTGCAGTGTGCTTGTAATGAAAGCTGTGGTGTTGGTGTTTAGTTTTGGTTTTGTTTAATTCCCTCCAGTACCCAGCTTTTTGGAATAGTGTCTGAGGTTTCAGGAATGGGGGTGTATGTGTACATGTTTAGTAACACAATTCAAATTTCCAACCATTTCATCTTCATATGAATCTGGTTCAATATTTTCCTTCCCAGCTATGGTGCCTTCTGGAGCTTCACGTGCCTGAGACAGTGATGCATTTCGCCTCCCACTACACAGCTTTAGGTCTTCTGATTGTAGTGAATGACTTTCTCTTAAGGAACTTGTGCATGGTTGAAAGGGCCAATGCAAATAAGGTAGTGTGAAATAGGAAAATTAAGGGAAGAAAGAAGTGGCGAAAGCAAAGATGAGTTGAGGTAGTGTAGAAGACGAAACTGCGATGGGAAAAGGATGCACTCAATATTTTCCAGGATTTTTTGTACAATTATTTTTTCCTCATTAAATTTAAACAAAATAATTTCTTAAGAATTAATTGACAATTCTTTAGACAGAATATGCTTATACAGCAGTATAAATTAGCTCAGGGACTGGGAGCAGCTCAGCCCTGGTAACACAGGGATGAAAAAGTTACTTTGTCTTACTTCTTGGGAAAGTTTCGCAGCCTTTTGTAGCACAGCTAGACCTTTGTCAATGGCTACATTAAGCTGTTTACAGCTAGGTACTATGTGTCGATGATTCAAAAGAATGTTTGAACTCTGCAGAACAAATGGATTAGCAACACAGGTGTGTTGTATATGCAGGTCAGAGTGCAGCTGAGTCCCTGCAGCCTTGTTAGCTCTAGTGTTAGCAATGCTCAAGAGGCCATCTGAAGTGTCAACTAACTAGTGAAGTTGAAAACATCACCTCAGTGGAACTACAGGTTTCTGCCTGAAAACAGGGGTGAGGTACAAGCCAGCATGGGAGCTGCACCTTGAGTTAATGCTGCAGTGGAGACCACTACTTTGCTTTTTGGGAAGTTTGCAAACAAGGTACAGCTTTAAAAATCTGTTTAGATTATCCCTAATCCTCCCTTTCAGTTTTCATTCTTTAAAACTTTATTCCTTTATTAAAGTTGTTTTGGGTTTTTTTCAGTGTATGCTTTCTGCCATCCACTTTTCCTTTTTTTTTCCTGTAAAGAAATAAATTTTCTTTTTTTTCTGAAGTCATCAGTCACCAAAATAAGGCTTTCACTTCAGAGAACAGACAGCTCTGTCCATGAGCTGTCACAGCAATGCCTGCCTTTTCCTCTTCCAGCCATGCAAGTGCCTTTTCATTTCTTGAATTCATCCTTTTCTGTAAAAAGAGTCACTACTAAATGAGAATTATTCTCAGAGAAGTTTGAAGTAGAATTTGTCATTGATACTTTTGAAATAGGTGAGTCAGTTTTGGTCAATAGTTAATTATTCTAGTGCATTCTCCATCTTATTTGTGGAAAATAGAACATACCTTTGCAATTGTGTTGGTTAGGAGGAGACTGGATGGGGTGCTTGGTGCCATGGTTTAGTTGATTAGATGGTGTTGGATGATGGGTTGGACACAATGAATGATCTCAAAGGACTCTTTCAACTTGGTTTATTCTATTCCATTTATGAGGCAAAGCCTTTGTATTGAAAAACTTGTTAGTCAGTATTCACAGAAAATAACTTACAGCAGTTCTGACTTGACCTCCTACAGCATTATTGAGGGAAAATACAGTTTTTACAAGTGAATGTCTCAGATTTTCTTGTGGTAACAAAATAAAGTATTGTTTCCTGTACAGCAGGTAATTGAAAGGAATCCAAAATGCTCTTAAGGTAGCATATTCATGCTGAAAAATGCCAGAATGCAGACTGTGTTTCATGAGCTTACTGAAAGAAATAGGAAAACCAGTGTCAGGCATTACTCATTGGTTTTTCTGCAGGGTGTATAAACACTGTGGGTGACAGGAAAGGAAGAGATAAATGGTCTTCTGAGTTGAGTTTGAGCAGTCTTCATTCAACTCTCTTGTCATGTATTGTAGTTTAAGTATCATATTGTATTTTATTCTGGGGGGGGGGAAAGTATTTTCTATTTTACTCTGGATGGGGAAGCATTTTCTATTTAATTTGTAACTCAATCTTATTCTTTTTTTATGGTTGTGAAAATCTAGTTCTTCAGCTGGACTGAGGCAGCTTGAGACTGTGTGTAAGAATTCAAAGGCAATGCTGGAATACAGCAATATCTGAAGAGAATTTCAAGGATATTATTTCAGCAAAATCTCAGCTCACAGACTACTGAGCTGTTATATCCACCAAATTCTTTCTCTTTATAGCAAATGCATATGTGTATTACCTTAGATTTGGTGGGTGTATATTAAGATGTCGTTGTTGAGAAACTATCAAAATGCAATACATTAGCACTATAATTTTAAAGCTCTTTAAAAAAGAAAAAAAAAAAGAGAGGGGAAAAAAAGGATTATATTTAGCAGTGCTCATAGAAAGTGAGAAAGAGCTGATTTAAAGACTTAAGAGTGTTATCTTGCAAAATGAAACTTTGCCCCCAAAGCTGAGGTAACCATCTGTGTTAAAATCTGATTCAAGTACTGTGTGGGAAATTAATTCTGATGCCTTTAAGTTCATTTGCAAAAGAATACCAAAATATCTGGCTAGAACAACCCATCCAACTTTGATGGTTAAGGTGTTCAAGGTATATCTTGAACTGCGAATGCCATGCTTCTGGTGTTACCATGGGACAGCCTTGACTTTTTGAGGTAGCAAATGGGAATTTTAGCTGCAACGTAATGAAAGGAATATTTCCCCTCACTGCAGAAAGAATCTTGAGCTAAATTCCTGATGCTAATGAATGTGAGTCTGCAGAAGTGACTCTTGAGCCTATACACAACATTGTCTTTGGCTGTAGAGAATTTACTTCCTGTTTTCTCATTACTATGATCTCACTTCCATAACCATTCTAGCTGTCTTCTGATCAAACTTTTCTATAGCTCCCTGGGAGGCGTCTCCAAATGTGAAGGAAATTGAACATTTCTCCCATGGCTGTTTAGAGAGATCCTCCTGCATAGAAAAGGGAAACCCAGCAATTGTATGCTGGAGCCGATCACAGTAATAACATTAACTCCTTAGTTCTAATTTATTTTCAAGCTCATTCATTATGAAATGCATGAATTCTTTTAACCTCAGCAAAAAAAATTAAAGTCTGTATCACTATTTCCGGTAATTTCTCCATGCTAGTCATTGAGATTTCAAAGAGATTCTGTTTCCACACAGACTACTGAAGGGACCTCAGTAGCCTTTATTTTATTTATTCATTTTTAAAGTTAAGAACCCAAACCAAAGTGCTGGGAAGTCTTTCCCTTTACTACATGGGCTTTGACTTTATTTATTTATGTTTAATGCAGCAGTACTGCTGAAAACTGGTGATTCTATCTCCATGTTGTAAGGACTTAACCAATATACTGATGGGGATGACCACTTTTCCTGAAGGCTGCTTCATTAGGACTTGGTAATTTCCACTGAGGGTCATTTTTCAACCTTCAGCAATTCTGAAATACTACTGTAGCTCTGGTAAAACATCTTGCTGAGATTGCCCTTTTGTTTTTCCTAGCAAGAACCAGTTGCAATAGATTTTAAGCATTTGTTGCAGTTGTGCTACAGCTGGTCCTGTATAATCTCATTACATTTCTTCAGTTACTTTTTGAAATCACCAAATTCTCTTTAGCTGTGCTTTCTTGCAGTCTCCCTTATGAACAGAGAGTTGGAAGGCAAGCAAACATAATTGACTAGTGGCACAAATGGTTCTTACCAGAATCCTCAGTTAATTACATAGTTCAATTTTTGGCAGATGATGCAGGGTTTGTTTTTGTGGTGGTTTCCCCCCCCAAAAAAAATGTGAATTGATTGCAGACTTGTACCCAGTCCTCAGTTCATTTACGAATCTTCATTGTATCTGGTTTTTTTCTGACTGCATCTCAAAAAGGAAGAAAGGCACATGGCATAACAACAAATCCCCCACCTACATCCAGCCGTCATAAAACCAAGTCTGTAAAAGCACTAAAGCCCTAAAATCACCTTGGAACCAGAAACAATTTAAAATAGTGGTGCACTTGGATTTGTTTCAGCATGCCGCCTGCTTTGGCAGGATAACGATGCATTCATCAGTAATTGCCTGGTCATATCATAGCTAGATTTTGTATTCCAGTGGTGGATGTGACTCTTACAGTTGCCAGTGGCAAACTTTGATGTATTTTTGAATTGTTAGTATTCACTTGACATGAGGGGGTCAGTTCTTTTCCGATGTTCTTAGCCTGTGATGGTATGATGGATAAAAGTGAGTATACTAGAAGTGTAGGTGACCAAAGCCTACAACTGCTTACATCATCAGGTGCAGGGTTTTCTTTCTCTTCTACTACCATGCAATGTTCTTTAGCCCTTGTTATGAATTTAAATTACTATATCAAATATAAAATTTGTCCTTTTTTTTTTGGTGTCTGATACTGAGTGCTGAATATATTACCTAGTTCAGTAACATCTAAAGCTGTTAGTTTCTAAAATTACATTCAACTTGCTGTCAGAAGAGGTTATATGTATTCCTCAAGAAAATTCAGTGGGTGGTTGTAGCCACATAGCAAATGGTTGGCTTCCTGTGCACAGTTGTGAAATGCCTCCCCTTACCATCACACTTGGAGTGCTCGTAGCCCTCACAGCATACAGTATCTTAAGCCATTAACAACTAAGTATTTAAATCTTCAAATTTACATCTGTTACTCCACCAATAGTAATGAGAAGCTGATGCACAGAATGCTACTGTAAAGCATCTTATTAGTTGCTTTCTTTATTATTTTTCTTTGGTTTGTTTTGTTACCACAAATGAAATAAGTGGGTTTGGTCTGTCAGGAGTTGCATTGTTCCACTGAGCACAGGAAAAAAGTTAGGTTTGTTTATAAAATGATGCAGCGAACCCAGCAAAATAGAGGGAGAAGTAAGGCAGGAAAAGATCTATGCAAGAAAACAGACTTTTGTATAGGAGGGTCCAGCTATGGAAAGCTAGATATGTTTCAGTGTTAGTAACAAAAGGGAGGATGTGAATCACAGCTTGCACATTTACAAAACACCACTGTCTAAGGTACTAAAAGCCAATTGTACAAGCTCTAAGGAAGAGCAGCTTGCCTATTTTATTCACAGAAGATTCTGAAATAACGCTGCCAAGATTTAAGACAACAACAACAAAAAAAAGGAGACATAACAAAGTAAGATTTCTCCTTCTTGATGTTCAGAAATATATTATAGCCTGCTTCATGTAGATCGAATGGCTTTTGGTCCCCTTGACATACTAGTGGCATATGAAAGCCCTGTGGATGGATGGGGCATTAGATTGGAAGCAATAAGGTTGTGCCTGACTTACCTCTGCATTTGTAACAGATGTTACAAATGTCATAACATGAACCTTCGGGATCAAACTGGAAAAAAACCCAAGACAACAGATGTAGGCCTCTTAGTTTACCAGCAAGTATAGTCTGACACTATATAACACTGTTCTGACTTGATGTTAATACCCTGTCCTCCTCCTGAGAACAGAATCGGTGACACAAACCATTTCTCTAGCACTGAATCTGGAAAAGGGTGACAGCAGTTTTCTTCCCAGAGGACTTTTAATAGTAGTTTTAAAAACAAGATAATAGAGCTATTTCTCCAATAAGTATCTTATTGTTATAGCTGAATAAGTAATCCATACTCATCACTCGTTTGAGGGGGAGGGAACTGAATTTTCAAGAATTCTTTCATCCTCTTGCAATATTTATGCATTTGTCTATCAGTAAGGCCAAGTCTTGTAGAGTGGACACTTGTCTAAAACACTGCTATATTCCTTGGGGTATAAGCCCTCAATTTACCCCACCTTTGTGTGTCACTCTCCCTTGGCTTACACATCTGTCTGAACTTTGCCTCTTTCTCTTCCATACTTCTGTAGATTTATTCCCCCCCCTCCCCCCCCCCCATCTCTTTGCAACAATTTGATTTCCTGGGAAGCTCCTATCTCACTTTAATTATTGAAGCCAATTTTGTTAGAGCTACAGTAATAAATAAAGCATCTTTTACTTGCAGCTGTCTCCACCAGCACTTTCTCAGCTATCCCATCTAATTTTTCACAGTTTCTTACACATTTTTTCTGCTTCTTTTCATATTACCCCTTATTTATGACTCATCCTTTCTGGACTGAAATGAAAAGCTGGTTTCTCTCTCTGTAGGACTGCTGCCATCTAATAGTACTGGCATATGCTTGAAGAATAGGTGGAGTTATCTGCTTCTCATTATATCTGTCTGTGATAATGCAATTTAAATGAGCAATCTTTAGTTGGGTCACAACTGTTATCCTTAAATTCTGTATAAATTCTTCCTTCTTATAGATTTTTCAGGGCCAAAAAGCCACTTTGCAAATATTTATAAAACAACCAGTATAAAGTGAGTTTGAGTCTGGGAGGTAGCTTTAACTCAGTTGTATCAGAAACGATGGTCCCTCCCCTCTATGTCAGTGTGTTTTGCTGCCCTACAGAGAAGCTGATGGCTAGAGTGAGCATTAATATTTACCTTTAATTGCCTTATGGGCAATGTATCTATTTTGGACCTCCTGCTATTGATTTTAATGGAAATTGTGTGGTCTTTACTTTCTACATTATCTGTACGTGGTGGAAGCTGTGTGAAGCACCTTATCCTGTTTCTCAGGAGTTTAGGCCAATGCTCCTGTATTTCACGGGAGGGGAAGAAAATGAATGCAGGAGTGCGGGCCCTTGTATTTTCTTCTTGTGCTTCAGTTTAAAGCAGTGGTGATTTCTCTCTGCCACATCACTCCCTCAGGTGCTGCCATTCTTGAACTGGAGGCTTAGCCCTCTCCCTGAAGAATTTCATTGTCAAGGAGAAGAGTGGGGGTTCTCCCATGAAGAATTTTAATCACCCTGTCTGTAGCCCTTTTGAAGGACGCACAATAGTTCCTATAGTAACTACTACAGTGTGGGAGAAAGGCCAGTGCTCCCTCCCCCAGCCACAGATGGAGAACTCTTTGCTTAGATGACTGAAAACTCTTGCACAGCAAAGACTTCATCCTTCACAGTGAAAAATCTCTGAAGCAAATTCTTAAATTGTACAAGTAAGTGCTAATTAAGAAGTGTGAGTTATCAAGTAGAGAACACCAACATCTCAAATGTACTTACTTTTAAAGTGTTTAACTTTCAGTCTTGGGGTTTTCCATTTTAAGGAGTTCAAAAAAGAAGACCCACCCACCCTACCCCCAACCCCCAAAGAACAGATCCTGTGGGAAGGAGCAGACCTATAAACCAGATGAAAATAATTGGAAAAGGAAGAGGCACAAGCTCATGGAATAGACAAAAACTTACACTAAGACAGCCACTTACCTAGTTTATTTTTTCCATTACCTTTGGTTCTGTTTTTGAGAATCTCTAGATTCTTAGATAGAATCTCTATCTTCAGATCCATTGGTTCCAATCCAATTAACAAGTAATATAACACTTTCTGCTTTTCTGACATTTTGATTGATACTAAGGTACTAAATCAAAGAAAGTTTACGACTGTTAAGGAACTTGCATTTGAAAGCAAATTTTACTACAATTTCTTTAAAAACCTACAGCTTTTGATGAAGCATCAAGGGTGAACCACTGTAAATAATAAAACAGACTTTTCATTGTGTTGCATAACTTTTTCTTTAATTAGCCAGTATATTCTTGATAACTACTTACTTATTCTGTGGAAGTTTTGACATACTTTCTCTGCCATGGATTCCCCAGTAATGAATACATGCTCTATACCACTGACCAGAAGATGGACATCTACTATAATAGGCATTTGTGTACACAAAAAACTAGATTTGAAATACCATTGTTAGCTTTGCAAGTTGATTATCATCTATTGCATTATGCATCTTACATGTAGTCCTTTGTGACAAATTTGTTCTGATACTTTATTGCTGTGGTACTTAGTTGGTAATGGCACAGTGTTAACGATTCCCATAGCTTTACTAAACCAAGATAAAATACCTTTCCACATATGCTGCAATTCCATCTGAGATTTATTTCTCCTTCCCATCTGTGAAGGTGGATAAGAGAACTAAAGTTTGGATCATATGATGTCTTCTGGTGAGGTAGACTGGTGACATCATTTAATTACTTTGGATACCCTTCCCAAAAGAGAGGGCAACATCTCTGCTTACATCATGCTGGTTGACTGTCATTCATGTCACTTCAGATCAAGAACTTGAATACATATGAGCTGTACCTTATGTCCTCAACAGGATTAGGGAGAGGAGTTCAGTCTTGCTGGAGATTTCTGTCAAAACTTAGAATCAGTCATAAATGGGCTAGCAAAGAAAAATTAATGGAAAAAAACACCTTGTACTTCACAAGATATTAATCAGGAAGTAGAAGATTTGTTTAAAACAAAACCAACAAAAAACCCCAAACCAAAACAACAACCAAAAAAACCCCAAACAACTTCTGTGAATATTAGCATACATAAATATTGATCTGTCTTTCTGAGCCTAATGTGGCTGTTACACTTTGTCCTTCCCTGCCATTTCATCTGCTGTTCAGTTTAGCCCCTCAGTCAGTGTCCCTGTCTTTTCTAAGACACAGCTTTTAAGCATTTCCAAATTACTTACAGGAATGCTCTAAGATTTTACTATGTCAGCTCCCCTCTTCCTGTAAAACCACCTTGATTATTACATTCACCTGCATTGTTCTTTCCATAAGCACTCGGGGATGTTCCTAGAAATAACAAAAGATACATTTCCTTGTAGAATTTATTTTACACCCAGGCAAATGTATTCTAAATTGTACTGTGATTACTTTCTTCTACCTTAATAAAATGTTAAACTTTGGAATATACTTGTAAGGTTACAGCCACACACATGCTGTGAACTGCTTTGCACATAGTCATCTGAGATGATTCAGACAGCTCTACTTCTTATGGTCTCTCCTATAAAATAATCATGCATTTTATCAATACCTACAGGAGGAAATATTAGCCAACCCTTTGTGAAAGTTCTATGTACTTAGCTTCACACAATTTTGTGAACACGATGGGTAATGGAGGGGGGTGGGGTTTGGTGAGGTGTTTATAAGCTTTCACATTTCTGTAGATCTGCTCAGGCTTTGCCAACTGATTTCTGACTTTATGGTCAGTCATAATTAGAGGTTTTCAGGATAAATTAAAAAAACAAAACAAAAACACATGAAAATGGGTTGTATTTTATAACTCTTCAGACAGGAGATTACCTAAAAGAGTGTAGCAGGATGGCCCTATATCCACCTCTGCTTCCAAGCGGGGCGAAAGGTCTTTAGACCAGAAAGGTCTTTTCCAACCTGGTTAATTCTATTCTAATTCTATTCTATTTTAAATACAAGAAAAGTCAGCAAAATTCAATACAAGAATAAAAATAAGGATTTTGAGACTAATTTAGAAAAAAAGTATTTGTAAGTGTATAATAATTTGGGGGGGGATTGATGAGAAACTTCAGTATAGCTTTTAAAGCTAGTTTTCAAGCTGTTAAAAAAAAGCAACAGAATTTTGGTCTGAATTTTACCAAACTTTCCACAAAACCAATGCTTTTGTCTCACAAATGTATTTTGGAGGGAACTTACTACTGTGCTGGTAAGATCTGCTTTTACTCCTAGTAATCAATGCATTCTGCTTCCATTTAACTAAAACTCTGTCTTTACTAGTAGAAAGTCACAGTGAACCTCAGTCTTGGTTAATTCTGTGCTCCAGTAATCTAGAAGTGAGTTTAAGAGGAAATCCTCCAGAATGCACATAAGTCTTAGATAGTCTACAAATTTCTTTTCCAGAGCTTCCTAACACAATTGTGAATACTCTTGAGATTACATTAAGCACGTATAGACTGCCCCCGAGACACTGAAAGGGGTGTGGTTCTTCCTTCACCTTGTGCATAGCCAGATTAGTCATTGGGGGAGGAAAGCTTAAGAGGAATTAGTGAGTAGTTAGATTTTTTTTTCCTTCTTGGCTTGTAATGGTATATTCTTATGCCAGGAATAGGTGTGTCAGGCTGGATAGTAAAAGTCATAGTCCAATCCTATGGGAAGTAAAAGATTTTGATGCACAGATTCCTCTGCTCCAGCACTACCAAGTGCATATGTGAAAAGAGTCTGCCTGTCTTCTTGTCACTGTTAACTGTCAGTAGTTAATACAAATATTGGTTTTGTCAGCTTTTTTTATTAACCACAAAAATTGTGTATTCAAACCTTAACCTTTATCGAGTAAATGCAGACAGTACAAAATATGACCACATGTGAGAAAAGCCTGTTTAGAGATGTTTGTTCATACCACTAAAAGAGGAGAAGCCTGGAAGGATGTAACCTGGGTTTGGAGCTTATTTCCTTTGTGACTCCTGTTCCAGCCTTCTCCACATACTTCAGCCTTCTCCACATCTTCATTTCCCCTACTTCTGCTACTCCAAGGAAGAAATTTCTTTCATGCATGCAGTAGTTTGTTACTGTCAAGAGCTTTCATTTAAAACAAAATCCACACTTTTTTTTCTTTTTAAAGGATTCACATGCACATTTTTAGGTCTGTGAGTTTTGTTGAGCTACTTTGATTTATAGACATGATAGAAATCCTAAATCAGTTGCTTTCCAAGATTTCTCTGAGGAGCTGAGCTATGGCTGCTTATGGCTTCATCCACAGGGTGAGAGATTTAGAGGTGGCTGGCTGTGGCTTGTGGGATAGAAGCCATATATGTATAGTTTATGTTTTGAAATCAAAATAACATGAGGGCCATCTTCTTAATCCAACTGTCTTTCTTTTATCTGTTGTTATGTCAAGAATCCATTCAGTACAAATAAGAGGTTCTGTGATTAGACTGCAAAATTGCCATGTTTTTGAAAGGTTATCAATGTGATATACATTTGTGTGCACAAAATTGTATATTTATTCTGATGTAGCTAGGTATCCAGAAATCTTGAAAGCTCAAGTATGGAATCAGAAGATCAAATAAAACAAGTTTACCTAATTCTAGATTTATCTCAGTATTCTTGTCTCATTCCTCCAAATGTGAAGAATGATAGTTAGGGCAATGGGGGGTTGGTCTCATCTCCCAGGCAACCAGCACCAGAACAAGAGGACACAGTCTCAAGCTGCACCAGGGGAAGTTTAGGCTGGATGTTAGGAAGTTCTTCCCAGAAAGAGTGATTGGCCATTGGAATGGGCTGCCCAGGGAGGTGGTCAAGTCACCATCACTGGAAGTGTTTAGGAAGAGAGTGGATGAGGTACTTGGTGCCATGGTGCCATGGTACCATGGCACTGAGGTCAGGCTGACAGGCCTGTAATTCCCTGGCTCATACAACTGGCCTTTCTTGTTGATGGGTATCATGTTGGCCAGCTTCCAGACATCTGGGACCAGCCAGGGAGAGGTGAGCCAGGACTGCTGAAAAATGATGGAGAGCAGCCCAGCCAGCTTATCTGCCAGCCCTCTCAGCACCCTAGGATGGATCCCGTCTGGTCCCATGGACTTGTGGGGATCCAAGCGGCTGAGGAGGTCTCTAACTACTTCCTCCTGGATTACAGGGGAGCTATACTGCTCCCTGACTCCATCTGCCAGCTCAGAAGGCCAGTTATCTGGAAGACAACCTATCTAGCTATTAAAAATTGAGGCAAAGAAGGTGTTAAGTACCTCTGTCTTTTCCTCATCTTTAGTTACAGAAAAGATGAGAAAATGCAAAAAGAAGCAAAATTGTTTAAAAGCAAAATGATTTGTAATTGGAAGGCTGATAGAGAAAAAAGTATACTAAGACTGAGAAAAAGACTAAATACCTAAAAGACTAAATAGCTAAAACTTGCAAAAGAATTATATGCTGATGTGTCTGGTTAGTCAGTGTACTGACTGAAGTTAAAAAAACCCAAGTTGGTCTATTACCAGTTTGAGTTGCAGTGTAAAGCAGTTTTGAAGGAGACTTTTAAATTGTTAGCATCTTTAACTGTCTTCAGAGAAAAGAGGAAGACTTACAAGATGCAGGCTTTCCAGCAGTCACCATTAGTATTTATGAGCTATTGCCTGAATCTATTAGCTATTGGCTGTGAAGCCACCTGTTTGCCCAGTATAAATAGCTTAGAATTTCCTGTAAGGAAATTGCATGAAGCATCAATAAAGAATGATACTACATTTTTAGGTCAATATGACTATCATTACTAGGCATTTATCTTTTCATACTGATGTCATGCTTGACAACCAGTATCATAGAAGACTGAGAGATTGTTGCTGTGTATTTTGTTTTCACTGGTGTTAAATTAGCCTGTTCAGTAATGGCAGTCATCCATTCTGCTTATTTTAGTGGATGCTTGGTATTTTGTTGCTCTTACTGTGCATTGTAAAGAGAACATGTAAAGGTAAACTAGGACTGTGATGGTTCCAGGGGCATTAGAATAGACCATCAGGGTCTTTGTATGTAAATGTTTTTGTGCATGCATACAGGGTGCAGAATGGACTTCACCTTTTCTCTCTGCTATGGATATGTTTGGCTGTGTCATTAAGACAGGAAAAGAAGGGAAGGTTCCTAAAGCCCTGTCCCTCAGCGCTTTAGCTTTCTCTGGTTATGTGGCAAATAAAGCCTAGACTTAAGAAGAAAACTCACCTGGTAGTATGAACTGATGTTTGGTTTTACTCAGAGTGGATTGCTGGCTTTGTGCTCCTGTCGTAGAGAGTTTGAACAGAATGTTTGTTGTATGATTTCTCAGCCTTTTCTGTAGTCATTGCTGCCTTTGAAACATAACTGTATTAATAATTGCTTTGTATTTCTAAACTATATTATTTAGAAGCTGAATTTTCAAGTACCTATTCCAGCAACTTAACACAGATATCTGTTGCCTCTGTTTAGCAATAACTTTGATATTTCAGATGTGTTTACAAATGCTGACTTTTTAATGCTCTCTTTACTTCATTTCAGTTTCAAGTAAGATAAATAACATGCTCAGATAAATCTTTTATACCTCCTTAGTTCCTGAGTGATCTTTAGTTCTTACCCCCACATTTCAAAACATTTACTCTTTCTCAAGAGTGTTTTTCATTAAGTTCTGCGTGCTGTCATCACCACATACAGAAAAATCCCTTCTACAGGGACTTGGATGTATTGGAAGAAATTATTTCTCTTCAGAGTTCTTAGACATTTAAATAGATTTCTTTTTGGGTTTAAATTATCCTTTTCTCTTTCAGATTTGAACCACCAAAAATGACATACCAACTTTATTTCCTATGTGCAAGACACATCTGAAATTTAAGTTGGCGTGTAAAATGCAAAACTCATTTAAAATAACTACTGTCAAATGGTTGGGGTGTGTGGGGTGTGTGAGAAATGAACGTGCAGACCTTGCAACATAACTGTTTTTCATTCAGTTATAGGTGCCCAGCGCAGGAGGAGTCCCAGTGCCCTTGCCATTGAAGTATTTGAATCGCATTTGGGAAGTCACATTTTGCAGGTAAAAATGAAATGGCTTTGTCCAAGAAAAATCAAAGTACACCTGCTAGTCGTATTTCTGCCAATAATTGGAGCGGTATTCTTGTCAGCGCTTACATTAATGAGATTTTGGGTTTGTTGGTGGTTGTTTTGGGTTTGTTTTGATTTTTAAGCTTATATTTCCTTATTTTTAGAAAGCCCACGTTTGGAAGAATGTTAATGAAATGGAGGGCAAGTGTTACTTAGTTGAATCAAAATATTGCTTAGGACTGTGCAGTAGGCATTTGCTTGTAGAATACCTCTGTGTATGTGTGTGTTTGTGAATGTATGCGTGCACAAACCAATATTTTGTGGGGGTGATTGGATTTGCCTTGTGTCGTGTATATTTCAGGGATTTCCCCCTCCCCCTTTGGTTTATGAGCAGTGCTCTCCTCCCTGATATCCCAGTCATCACAATCACATATAACAAATGGACAACAATCTGCACAGAGAAGAGAATGAATAGCAGCATGCCTCTTAGGCTTCCTCAGCTATGAGTTAAAAACTAATTTGGTATTTGTCAAAGAATTCAGTCACACTTGAACTCCAGGAAGACTACATTCACAAAAGATGACCTGATGGAAGCAGAGTTGTTGGTCTTTTTTAGGTCAGGGTTACTGCAGTTTTCCTAGGTTGCAGTAATCAGATGTGGAGCAAAAGCATTTAAGAACAACATGTGATATCAGTGATTTGTCAGCAGGGCAAAATCCCAGCATTAGGGAAATAAAAGCCACACAGATCCCTGTGTGTCTTGAATTGGGGAGGCTGAAACTGGACACAGTATTCCAGGTGTGGTCTTACCAGCACAGAGTAGAGGGGCAGGAGAACCTCCATAGACCAAGTGTGGCACTGAATAACTGCTCTTATTTGGCAATGTACATAGCTTCTTGATGGAACTCTATTGCTTGGTGTATTATCTTTTGAGAGGTGCAAAAGAGGTAAATTAAGATATTATAATGGAAAATATTCCACATAATTTGAAATGATTAAGAGCTATCTCTTTGTACTAACACATCTGTGGACTTCAAAAGCACTATGGATAACATGAGATTTTTTCAGCTCTCTAGTAACTAAATACAGACTAGAAACAAAGGTAATTTTAGGAAAACATGAAATTAACAAGTGGAAAGAATTTCTCTTTATAACAAAAATTGTGAATGAAGTGATTTACTTAGTGGTGCTCTCTTGGCAGAGGTCTAGAAGAAGATTTTTTTTTTCTGAAAGCAAATATATATGTTACAGTTACTGTATCAAATATACCCAAACTGGAATGTATAGTACCCTGTCTGGATATTGTGCAGAAGCACAGTTCTGCCAACTTGTAAGTGGAGAAAAAATTTAAGAAATAGCAGTTTTGTAATATTTCAGGTTTTGTTATTGGTCAGTATGTTGTTTTGCATGTGTAAGCATTTACACTATATCCCCTAAAGGCATGTTTGTTGCACATGGATTATAGCAAATAGCTAGATAAAAGCTCATTGGGTTTATGTTATACCCACATTATTTATATATATATATAAAATTTAGATGTATTTATTTTATATATGTATATATATATAAAAATTATATACATTCCTTAGGTATTGGACATGACTCTTTTGGAATGACATTAAAAACCAGAGCCTAGGATGGCCTCTTTGCAAACTACTTGACATTTGAGTTTTTAATTCACTTCACATTCAAAACAAAATCAGTAATTTTGTTACTTCTTTATCTAGATTCCCTTTTGCTTTTTTTACCTTTCGTACTTACATGTGATAAATTAAGGTGGTTGCAGGCTGTTAACTTTTATCATAGTAAGAGTGGGGTAAAAAAAAATATAGAGAACTTGGACCTGTGGATTTTCAGTCAAAATTACCATCAGCATCATATTGAATATCTGTTGAGGTGTGGCCTTTTCAGAGAGGGTGGTGCTTTTAGCAAATTACTCCCATTAATCTCTCAATTGATAATAGAAAGTTCCACCCTGACATTTAAAAGAGGATAGACTGTTGATGATGGATAAAGGACAAAATGAATTAATAATGATGTCAAGTTTATCATGATACATTAAAATCTTGTCTTATTTTAGCAAAGTAATCAACACTTGGAAGCAAAGTCTAGGTCATGCATTCAAATGCATCGCTTCTATCAGGTCTGAATGAACTCCAAAGTATTGCCCTGTGATCTTAGAGGCAGAAAGATAATTTCCAGAAGACAACGTTATGTTTAAAACAGCAATCAGATTGCACTGTGGAATACAGTTTTAAGAGTTCTCATTTACTTCTGTGCTCCCAGAAATTGTTTTCAAAGCAGTATTGTTTGCAAGTGAAGTAAAAAACCTTGATTCTACCTTGGGAAGACCTGTGTTTGATTCTTAAGTTTAAGGAAGTTGAAGTGATAGTTTGTTTTATCCTTTTTGCTATTAATATTTTGAAGACTAGGTTAAGTGTAAGCTCAGGGTCCTGGGTTAACACAGCCTACTCTCAAAAAGCCCCCCTCTCCTCCTCACACAGACAGGAGGGAAAGTAACACACACACACTAAAAAAAAGCAACTCTGGGTTAAGATAAAGAGTTGAGAAAAAGAGTTTTAGTGGAAATGATACACTGCACAATTACCTTCACCTATGTGCAGAAAAGAGCAGCAAAATGCAGAAGCATCAGCAGCAGAAACCAGCGATAAAATGCTTCCACCCACCCAAGCATACAGTGGAAAGGACCAACACCCCAAAACCAGCAACCACAACAGGAAGCCTCTCATGTTGTAATATGAACTTCAAGCCCCATGATACTTTGTTCAGCCAGCAATTTGATTTTTAAGATGGTATGAGGGCAGCTTGGTATTGAATATCAACAGCAGACTCATCCCAACCCATGACACTCAGAAATTAAGGAGCCTCTCTAATCGTTCTAATATTTTAATACTTCAGAGTTTGACAGACAGATAAGAAGCATAATGCAGCATCTTTTAAAAAAGTGATGTTATAAAAACAGAAAGGGAGGTGCACCTTGTGATATTTTACATCTTGAGCTTACAACCAAGTAGCCCCAGTCAGTCCTATCAAAAACTTTCAAAGCCCAAACTGATTTCTGTATATCGTGCTGAAGAAATTCCCATGGTAGGCTTGAAGCAGAAGACCCTATCCATAAAACATGAATGCACAGAATCTTCACATCAGGGCAAAAAGTCATGTGCTTTCCAAGTAATAGCACCTAAATCATGAAGAGGAGAAATGCTTGTAACAGAAGAGGAAAAATAGGTAATAATCAATATGTTCATTATATTATACAATACATCTTTATTTACCAAATCGGGTGCTGTGTTGTCTTCTACGTTCTTCTTCTCAAAAGTGGTGTTACAATGAGGATATACTTCAGTAAAGACTCCTTCAGTTTTAACTTTCTTTATATGTATTTTATATTTGTTTATTAAATCCAGCCAAGAATGTTATTTCTGGTACCTGCTATTAAAAATTTGGCTGAAACTGGTTGTAAGAATTAGCAACAAGATTTATTTTTTTTTTTCAGGGCCTTTAATTTTTTTTCTGTAAATCCATTGCTTTTGAGAAGGTGTGGAAAAGGGTCAGCAACCCCACATTCTTCATATAATCAAGAATGATCAGGAAATGTAAGAACTAAATATAGAGAAAAGGGAAAGTTAGTGAATATATTTGCATATGCAAATTAGCTTAATTGATACTGCTTGCCTCTACAGGGATTTTTCATTACAAACTGGAGTGCTACATTGTTCAGCTCATATTGAGTAATTTAGTAACTAATGAGACCAGTTTGCACTAATTTGCATATGATAAATGAGCTTAATTGCAGTAAATAACTTGGAGGCATAATTACTTAATTTTCCTGTGTTGCATGGCTTTTAAGTTCACGTATGAACAACTCAAGATAATTTTGCATATTTAAATTAGTTGCTTTTAAAATTCTTGAACAAAAAAAGAGCACACCTTACAATTTGAACTGTAAAACAATTAGAAGTAGAAGGTACCATATTTTCAAATAGCATTTTTGATATTTTTGGGGTATAAATATTTCTTCCTTTCAAAGACACCAGTGCCTTCTTAGGGAATGAATGCTTGGGATTACACACATTGAGATAGTTTTTCAAGGCAGCGTGGAATGGAAAGATCGTATCAGTAATTATGGAAGAGGTCTGTATCTGAACTGTGGGGAGCAGTACACATTTTGTATCCCTGCACACAAGAGTGAGAACTTTCACAGTTGCACTCTTTGCTTCAGGAGTGCCTGTTCAACTGTTTAGAAAGTGTAACACTTTCATACAGCATTGTATTATCTTGCAAAATTACTTAGAGTCTAGTTTTCTTAAGTTGTCTACACTGTCCTAGCTCTACCTAGTTTTGCGTGAGGAAATCAGAGGTACTGAACAGCGTCAGTGCAGCAGATGTCTCTTGGTTTGGTTTGGGTTTTGTTTTGTAAACTTAGGGATAAGCGTTGTCATGAATAACCATTATTACGATAAAGATTCCTACTGTGAGTTCCCCAAAACCCAAACCGTATCCCAAGTCAAAACAGAGTAGATCCCATTTCATTTCTGCTACATCCCTAAAGTTATTGCCCATTAGATACTTCTGATATAAGCAATGAAAGCAAACTACTTAACGATACAGGGGGAAAATGCTCAAACAGCCTAGCTACCAATGAGACAGGGATAAAATTGCTCAAACAGCCTAGCTACCAATCTCATGAACAGTTCAGTCTCATAGTGATATCTCTTTGTGCACCTGTGATTTACAAGTGGGTGACAATGACTGAATTCTCTCTCTGATATAATTGGGCCCACCTACCTTGCTAGAAGCTTTTCCCAAGTCTTGGAAATGTTATGAGATTTTCATTTCCCTTTTACTTTGTATTGCACCTTTTTTCTCCCATTAAGAAAGAATATTGTGATAAACAAAGGTGTTTGTAAACACAGTGACAGATTCAGCAAGGGAAAACAAGGGAAAGCCCCACAGTTTCCTACTAAGATTGAAGGAAATGTTTGTGCCTTGACACAAACATTGTGATCTTGTAAGCTGTATTCTTCATCATCAAGTCAAGAATCACAGGGCACAAACTACCTAGATTGGGTGGAGTGGTTCACAGGTTAAAGAGGATACCTGTAATGGATGTGCAGTTGTATCAAGATGACCCAACAAAGTCATCTCTAGTACGTACAAGGCTTGTAAGCCCTTCTTTTACTTCCTAGCAGCCTCTGTATCAGCACAGATTTGATCATGTAGTCTTAAAAGGAAAGTGGAATTTGAACTACTTGGAAGTCACGTACGGCTCAAGTGCTGCAGTTCAGTTTTATGCCATGTGATGGATCCAGGCTTTCCACAAATAAAACCCATGCTGATATTTTACAAATATACTTTACATCCTATTTACTCTATTGGAAGTCTCAGCTTGAAAATGGAACTTCATGGAGTGTTAATTGGGTGTCATGACTAGGGGGAATGGGAAAAAAGTAGAAATGGGTAGATTCAGATTGGATGAATTTCTTCCCCATGAGGGAGGTGAGACACTGGAACAGGTTGCTCATGGAGGTGGTAGAAGCCTCGTCCCTGGAAGCTTTTAAGGCCAGACTGGATGTGGCTCTGAGCAACCTGATCTAGTGTGAAGTGTCCCTGACCATGGCAGGGGGGTTGGAACTAGATGATCCTTGAGGTCTCTTCCAAGCCTAACAATTCTATGATTCTAATTGTCTACGCCTCTATTCTGTGGAGAAACCACAGTGTATTAGACCCATTGGTGTTACTTCAGCTTTTCAATAAACAAATCAACCATCCACACCCTGTGGACATAAGAAGCAAGATTAATTGCTACCATTGTTAACAATTGAAGGAAATCCCTCATTCTAACATTGTTATGATTATTTCAATTACATTTCTTTTATTTATGCATCCAGCACTGTAATCGTAAGACTAACATGCAACTCTATAAATATATCTTATGTGTCAACATAATATAGTACTGTTCTTCAGAGTGGATCCCTTATTAATTGTGAGGTGAATGTGCAGGGTGAAGGCAACATTTCTAGTTTCTAGTGAATCCTTACAGGTGATGCCACTTCCATATAGAGGTGCTTAGTCTATATCTGAGTTACCAGGTTATTTTCTGGAGCAAGTCAAATAAAAGCTCAAAGCTTGAGTTTCCTCAGGAAGAAGGAAAATTAATAGCAGTACCTTTACCTGTTTGCAGGTAGCTACTGTCTCATCCACCTGCACTCAAGCTAAAGGAAGCTGTGTCTGTAACAGCTTTCTAGACCCTGATCCCATCCCACTGTCTGTACTGTGCAATAGCTGCAAATAACAGGGTAAATCCTACATGTCATACTCTCAGAACTACTCATGGTCACATGAATGGTCAGCTGAATACTGACAAATGTTGTGACTATCTCAATTACAAAGTAAACCAAAAGGCTTTCCCCCCATAGTCAACTGCAAACTTGGAAGTTGTTATTGGGGGGGGATCTTATTTTCCTCAAGTTAATACAGGTTTATCATTCAGTTTATAAATGAATATTATCAAATACAAAACTTGTGAAAACAAATACCCAATGTAAAGGAACATTAATATCAGAGGGGTTTGTTTTGTTTGCTTGGTTGTTTTTTCTGTTGTCCAGAAGGGTCTTATCCTCCATTTCTGTTACTACTTTTACAGCACTATTGATGCTTTATAGGACAATGGTTTTCTATCAAACTTGACCATACAATTTCACTACACTACTTGGAAGATTTGGAAGATGTTACTATTTACTTATTTATTATTTATTTATTATTACTTATTATTTACTTATAGACTATTTACTTATAATAACTAGATTAGAATATAATAATATGATGACATTGTTAATTTTTTTTTCCCCTAAAACATATCTTTCTGAGGAGATTGCAGATAAAGTTTTCCATTGTATATATATGTTCAGCATACAACCAGTTTAGATTGTGCAACACCTGTGAATCACTTGGGTTAAGGCAAAGTAGAGATCAATGAACAGAGCGAGTTACTTACATTTTTGCAGTAATGAACAATTGTGGATGAAGGTATAAGGGTTACACACAATTAACAGTGTCACAGAGAAAGAGAAGTTTCACCTGTAGTGAAAACAGGTAGTAATTCTTTGCTCTGCAAGCATGCTGTTAAAATTGGCCAAACAGTATGGCTACATGGCTGGCAAGGCTATAGCTGAGCAGACATCTCATTTCTTCCAATATTTGAATTATTACAGGGAGCCCCACCAGGCAGGAAAATGAAAAAGTGGGGAAATAAACAGGAAAGCATTGGACTGCTATAAAATATTAGGGAGAAAATTTATCTTCTCATTTGCTATTTTCAGTCTAAGTGTTACATAATGAGGTTATCTTTGTATAACTCCAGTCAACACAGAAACAGTGACGCTAGATTAAAGGTGAGGAAGCAGCAGATGGTAGCGCTAATGGAGGATTTTTCCAGGCTGTAGAAGGTGTTAGCAGAAAAGACTTCTACTGGCTGGGAGATTTGTGAAGGGCAGTTGCTAATGATGATGGCGGTGGTACACTTTGTGAGGACAAAAGAGGCTGACTGTTCAGTTTAATGCAGTCTCCATTGGATTAAAGTGGTAGATTACCATCTGCCCTCTGGCAGGCAAAAAGAGGAAAGTGTGAAAACATTACCAGAACTTCGAATATGTTGGAGAGCATAGATCTGTGTTGTCTGATTGCAAAGATTTGGGGGATAAAGTAGGAGTTATGCATCAGTAGCCAAAAATGAAGTGGAAGTTAAGAGATTAATTAAGAGGAAATGTTGACTCTTGTCCTCATAACTGTCGTGTACAACCTATTATCAATTTTGTTCCTGAGATTCAATTGACATCCAGAGCATTCAGGTATAAAAAACAAAGGGGGCACCAATTGCTCTCAGCAAAGTAGAGTCTAGAAAATGAACAATATAAGGGAGAGAAACAGACACTTAATCTACATCTTTATCCAAAGTCAAAAGCGTCCTATACGCAACTACCTTTTATCTGGAAAAGCCAACAAGTATATAAAGTTTGAATTAGTTATTCAGAATCACTGAGATAACAGCAACACATGAAGATGCTGTAATGCCTTAATATAAACTGCACAAAAAATGACAGATTTATCATGTCAGAGATAGCAGTGTATACACAGAGGGGAAAACAACCTTCTGAAAAAAAAAATATGCAATTTTTAAGTACAGGATCAAAGAAAAATCTGAATTATTTTAAGAACATTAAATTGGCAATAAAAACTTGGGGGGAGAGGTGTGGGGGGAGGAAGAACAATGCAGGAGTATGTCAGGATATTAAGTGTGTTGTTGAGAAAAAGATAGACACACGGTCTACTTGGAAACAGTAATTTGGGGTGACATGAAATGTCCACAGTTTAAAGGCTGGAAAACAGTGTAAATGCTGATACGTTGTGAAAAGAGCCATAGGGCTCTGGTAAGAAAAGATTAGTATCTTGCTTTGCTGTGTGCCTTTCCAAAGGAAAGACATCTCCAGTAGCAGTTTCCTCTTTATGATTTGAGGATAGATGGTGTTTCATATTTCTGCAGCTAAATATATAGTCTACATAAGAATCTGTTCAGATTTGATCACTAGTCTCTCCTCAGATTGATAGCTTTCTCAGATCATCCTCTTGCAATAGAAGGCTAAGCTTGATGTTAATTTATTTAGAAGTCTAATTGTGCATTTTATACTGGTATAAAGGATTTGGAGTCATCATGATAAGTATTTGAAGGTGAAAGGAGACAGAAAAACCTCTCCTCTGTTCACTGTTTGTCCTGGGTTATTGCAGCCCACTCTCACAAGCCTTTCTCCCCTCACACAGCTGGGAAGGAAAGTAACACACACACACAAATCCCCCCAACTCTAGGTTGAGATAGTGTTTTACTGGGATTGAGATAATACACTGCCCAATTACCTTAGCCTGTTTGCAGAAAAGAGCAGCAAAATGCAGAAGTAGCAGAAGCCAGCAGCCTCACCCCTCCCCTTAGCCAGCCCAGAGGAAAAGACCAACACTCCAGTAACCAGAAAGCAGAAGCAGCAACCAGAGCAGGCAGTCTCTCATGTTACAATCTGAACTTTCAAGATCCATGATAGCTTGCTCCAGCCAGCACTTTCCTTTTGAAGCTGGCATGATACCTGTGGTAGGTTGAGAGAGGGCTTAGCTCTCCCTCCTCCACAGAGTAAGAAACCACAGCTAACCCAGTCGAAGAGCAAAAGCTATATATTTACAAGCATATATGGAAAGCAGGTTATATATAACACAATATATACAGGTATTTACAATATATACACAGAAATACACAGCAAAGACAAATAACACAACAAAAATCCCTCCCTTAAGGGAGGGATCCCCTCTTTGGAACCCCCTCTCTCCCCCCCTTACCTCCCTTTTTCCCCAAAAAGGGGTTAGAGAGAGAGAAAGGCAAGTTACTAAGGAAAAGAGTTGTTAGCAAGCTTCAAAAGCCCATGCAGGATTAGTGTTTGCTTATCTGAAGGCCAAGTCCAGCAGTTCGCAGAAGAAGCAGGCAGGGAGAACAGGCTGAAAACACCCAACTCCCCCAACTCCCAAACCCAACTGAACTGAGGAAAAAAATTTTCCAACCGCTTCACAATCTAAAGCTGAATTTTTGTTTATCAACCAATGAAATTCGTTTAGAATATCAGAATGTTTTGGTTCTAGTACCAAAAACATTAGCCAGTGTGTTCCAGCAGTGTTTGTTCTTAAAGGCACAGCCTCAAACGACCACAGTCCACCCCTTTCTAAACAATTTCATTGGCTGTTCGTACTGTCCATCCAATCCAGAACAATATTTACAGTTCGTAAGTTAAGTTCATCGTCCATTCCGGCTATACTCAGATGTAGATGATTCAGAAGTCCAACAAAATCCAAAATCAAGAAAATGGAAAACAGTTTGTCTCTCCGCAGACGAAGCGAAGAAAAAGGGAAACAGGGACTCAGGGACTCTCAGTTGACTCAGGGCTCTCAGGGTTCTCAGGGTTCGTGCACCATAGATTCCTCAGGGACTCTTTCCTTTGGACGCGCTGTAGCTGTACAACATTCTGAAATTAAACTCTCTCAGCTAAAGTTAAATCTCTTTGTGGAATACACTGAATTTCACCATTCTCTTGCATTACCCAATAAGTGTGACCCGGACCTTCTGCTGAAACCACCCCTCGGACAGGTTTAGCCTTTCCTGAGGGCGAAAATACCCAAACAGTTTTACCTAACAGATTCTTTTCCCTAACAACAGGAACTCTATCACCTTCTACTTTCTGTAGCAGATCAGAATGTGCAGGTCCAGCTCGGTTCACTGAACCTCTACTGTTCACCAGCCAGGTTGCTTGTGCTAAATGTTTCTCCCAGTTTTTCAAAGATCCACCTCCCATGGCTTTGAGAGTGGTCTTCAACAAACCGTTGTAGCGTTCAATCTTCCCTGCAGCTGGTGCATAGTAAGGAATATGGAAAATCCACTCAATACCGTGCTCTTTTGCCCAGCTCTTTACAAGGTTGTTCTTGAAGTGAGTTCCGTTGTCTGACTCAATCCTCTCTGGAGTTCCGTGTCTCCACAGGATCTGTCTCTCCAGACCGAGAATGGTGTTGCGTGCAGTTGCATGTGGGACTGCGTAAGTTTCCAGCCATCCAGTGTTTGCCTCTACCATAGTAAGCACGTACTGCTTACCAGAACGAGAACGTGGTAGAGTGATGTAGTCAATCTGCCAAGCTTCACCATACCTGTATTTGGACCATCTGTCACCATACCACAAGGGCTTAATTCTCTTTGCCTGCTTAATAGCAGCACAAATGTCACAGTCATGGATGACTTGTGTGATGGCATCCATGGAAATGTCTATGGATCTGTCACGAGCCCATTGGTATGTTGCATCTCTGCCTTGATGTCCTGACGAATCGTGAGCCCACCGAGCTAAGAATATCTCACCTCGGTGTTTCCAGTCGAGATCAAGTTCAGAGTCCTTGTCTACTTGAGAAACTCTTGCAGCTAGATCTGCCTGATGGTTGTGCTGCTGTTCCTCAGTAGCTTTGCTCTTGGGAATGTGAGCATCAATGTGTCTCACTTTCACTGGAATTCTCTCGATTCGATCAGCAATGTCTTGCCACAGTTCAGCTGCCCAGATGGGTTTTCCTTTCCTCTGCCAGCCATTCTTTTTCCAGTTCTTTAGCCAACCCCATAGAGCATTGGCTACCATCCATGAGTCGGTGTAGAGATAAAGCTTTGGCCATCTCTCACGTTCAGCCACGTCGAGAGCTAGCTGGACAGCTTTTACCTCTGCAAACTGACTGGATTCTCCTTCTCCATCCTTCGCCTCTGCAACTCGGCGTGTTGGACTCCACACGGCAGACTTCCACCTTCGCTTGTTCCCGACGAGACAACAGGAACCGTCTGTGAACAAAGCATATTTCTTTTCATCATCAGAAAGGTCATTGTAAGGAGGAGCTTCCTCAGCACGAGTTACTCTCTCCTCTGGAGGTTTAGCACAGTTGGTATCTTCAGGCCAACTTGAGATCACCTCCACCAGACCAGGTCTTTCAAGATTTCCCATTCGAGCTCTCTGTGTTATCAGGGCCATCCACTTAGACCAGGTGGAATCTGTGGCATGATGTGGTGTGGAACCTTTGCCTTTGAACATCCAATTCAAAACTGGCAATCTGGGAGCTAAGAGAAGTTGTGACTCAGTTCCAATTACTTCAGAAGCTGCTTTCACTCCTTCATAGGCAGCTAGAATCTCTTTCTCTGTTGGAGTGTAATTAGACTCTGAACCTCTGTAACCTCGACTCCAGAAACCAAGAGGTCGTCCACGTGTCTCACCTGGAGCTTTTTGCCACAAGCACCAGGTTGGACCATTGTCACCTGCAGCCGTGTACAAAATGTTCTTAATGTCTGGACCATCTCGCACAGGTCCCAGACCCACTGCTTGGACTACTTCTTGCTTTATCTGGTCAAAGGCTGCTTGTTGTTCAGGTCCCCAGTGGAAACTGTTCCTCTTTCGAGTCACATCATACAGAGGTTTCACAATCTGACTGTATCCAGGAATGTGTAGTCTCCAAAATCCCACTATCCCCAAGAAACGTAGAGTTTCTTGCTTGTTCGTGGGATTTGCCATGGTAGAGACTCTATTTACCACATCCACTGGAATGTGTCGGCGTCCATCCTGCCACTGCACTCCCAGAAACTGGATCTCTGTGGTAGGACCTTTCACTTTGTCTCTCTTGATGGCAAAACCTGCATTCAGGAGAATGTCCATGATTTTGTTACCTTTCTCGAAGACTTCCTCAGCAGTTTTACCCCAGACGATGATATCATCGATGAACTGGATGTGTTCTGGAGCACCACCTTCCTCCAGAGCATCATGGATTACTGCATGACAGATGCTGGAGCTGTGGATCCAGCCCATTGGCAGTCTGTTGAAAGTGTACTGGATTCCTCTCCAGGTGAAAGCAAACTGAGGCCTGCATTCCTCTGCTATGGGAATAGAGAAGAAGGCATTAGCAATGTCTATGGTAGCATACCATTTGGCCTCTTTGGATTCCAGCTCATACTGGAGTTCCATCATGTCTGGTACTGCTGCACTCATAGGCGGAGTTACTTCATTCAGGGCTCGGTAGTCCACTGTCAGACGCCAGTCTCCCTTCGGCTTTCGCACAGGCCACACTGGACTGTTGAAAGGTGAATGAGTTTTGCTGATGACTTTCTGACTCTCCAACTGACGAATCAGATTCTGAATGGGCAACAAAGAGTCACGGTTGGTTCTGTATTGTCTGTGATGCACAGTCCGAGAAGCAACCGGCAACTTAATGTCCTGAATCTTGTGTTGTCCCACAACTGCAGATTCATCAGAAAGCTCAGGTCTAGCAGACAGCTTCAGTTTTTGTCCATCAATTTCTACAGAAGCTACTCCAAAAGCCCATTTGTAACCTTTAGGGTCTTTGAAACGCCCTTCTCTCAGAAAATCAATTCCCAAAATACAAGGTGCATCAGGTCCGGTCACAACTGTATGCTTTTTCCATTGTTTACCAGTTAAGCTTATATTAACCTCCACTTTACTTAACTCTTGAGATCCACCAGTGACTCCCAGAATAGTTATGGACTCTGATCCCTGATAATTTGATGGCAATATGGTGCACTGAGCTCCTGTGTCAACCAAGGCCCTGTACTTCCGAAAGTGTGAAGTGCCAGGCCACTGGATGTACACATCCCAATAGATTCTGTTATCTGTATTACCCCTCTCCTCCCCCTGGCGGGAGGCAGGGCACCCCTAGTTATGGGGAACATGTCCACAGGTGCAACGAGCACACTGTGCAGTGTTAGAACTGGAGCCACTGTTGGAGCTACTAGAGTTGTCCTGGGGAACTGTAGAAGTAACAGCTACCCTTCTGGTATTGCTACCTCGGGTTCTGCCACTTTGCAGTTCTCTCAGTCTCCTGAAAAGATTAGAAGTTGGTTGACCATCCCACCTGTTCATGTTCTCACCAAACTGATCACGCAGGGTAATCCAAATAGTCCTACGTGACTGCCTTGGTGGTCTGTTTTGGTTTGATCTGTTTTGGAATGACCTCCTTGGAGGATGTCTATTCCTCACAGATGAAACCTGTACCCACCTGGAGGAAGAATTGGAATCATCTCTTTGTGCCAATTGGGAGATGGTGTTTTTAAATTCATCCTTCAGCTCTTTCATGCAATTCTCCAGTTTTCCAGACAGAGTTTCAATGGCTGAAACCAAAGAAACACGTGTCATGCTATCATCCAATTGTCTCAATTGATCAGTGAATTGGCCAACCGTAAGAGGAGCTCCACCATAATTTCTTGCTACAATTCTGCTTGCCAGAATGTTTGCATAATTAGAAGGAGCAAGCTTGATGAGCTTTTTAGTAAGACCATTTCCTACAGGAACATCATCAGGATTCAGAGATTCATGTTCACCATAGAGTACCTCTCTAACAGCAAATTCTCTCAGACGCTTGATTCCCTCATCTATGGTAGTCCAGGGCTTAGGATTCCATGGAAGATCATCTCGGGAAGGGTATCTCATGAGAACCGCCATTAGAAGGCGTATCCACAGATTAACCTTACCGAGAGCCTTGCCTAGATGTCTATCTATTCCATTATCCTTTGAGAGAGTTCCTAGCTGGGCTGCTGACTTGTCTCCAACCATTAGAGCTGGAGCACCTGTATCATAGCATCTACCAAGCCAAGCGAGAACTGGCTCCTTATCTGCTCTGAGATAGTCTTTTCTTACATTTCTAAGCTCCTCCCGGGGTGAAGAGCAGTCGGTTATGTCATCTTGTTCTTGCTCCTCTGCCTCCTGTTCCTCAACTTGTGGTCCCAACAACCTCTCAAAGATCCCTTTAAGCTGAGAAGCACCACCACTAGCTGCTGTCCTACCAAGAGATGCATCTCGATCCTCTGATGATCTCAATAACTCAGCTATATTTTTAAGACAGATTTTCTCTTCCTCCCCAGCAGAAGAACCTTGCTGTGCATCCCCGTCAGCTCCTGAATCAGCTTTAGTCTTACCCTTCCTTGTTGTTAAAACTGCTACTTGCTTTGCTGGAGCTGTGTTTGGGTTTCCAGCTGCCTTATTATCAGAAGCTGATAAGCTTTGAGACAGATTAGTTGCTTTGGAGGACGCTTCCGCTCCTGCCATGGAAGAAGGAGGAAATGACTTTGCCTCGTTAATGGTGGCTGCCTGGGACACAGGAGCCGCCATGTTTGGGGCTACTGTAGCCCCTGGCTGCTTGCCAGAATCATCACCATTGCTATTCAGAGCTGCCTTGCCGATTGACTTTTTAGCTTTATCTTTAACTGACACAGATTCTCCATTATCATCCTCACTGGATGTTCCCGAAACAGAGCTAGGGTGGCGTTTTCGTCTCTTAACCCTCCGTTTTATAACAAAACATGCCTTGGACACTTTTTTCTCCCGGTACAGTGCTACCAACAAATACACATTACTTATCACCAGCAGCAGGACTACACACATCAAGAAAATCAGCTTTGGATCCCAGCCATCACTTAAAATCACCCTTTCACCGAGCGGAATCTTAAACTCTTTTATCTCAATAGGGAGTGTGCTAGATGTAACATTCCTGTACTTTTTAACATAAAAGAATTCCAGGCACTGATCATACAGAAGCCGAATCTTGTACTTAAACCACAAATATAATTTTTGCATTATATATTTACCTATCTTATCGATAATCATACCCAGGCAATACTTGTAGATCAATACACCAAAGACCGAGAAGAACAGACGCTCAAAAAGCCAAAACACCTTCATGTTTGCTCGTTCGACTTAAGCAAGCAATAAATCAAACTAATTTGTCAGCAAGCCCCGAGTTGGGCAGCCAATAAATGTGGTAGGTTGAGAGAGGGCTTAGCTCTCCCTCCTCCACAGAGTAAGAAACCACAGCTAACCCAGTCGAAGAGCAAAAGCTATATATTTACAAGCATATATGGAAAGCAGGTTATATATAACACAATATATACAGGTATTTACAATATATACACAGAAATACACAGCAAAGACAAATAACACAACAAAAATCCCTCCCTTAAGGGAGGGATCCCCTCTTTGGAACCCCCTCTCTCCCCCCCTTACCTCCCTTTTTCCCCAAAAAGGGGTTAGAGAGAGAGAAAGGCAAGTTACTAAGGAAAAGAGTTGTTAGCAAGCTTCAAAAGCCCATGCAGGATTAGTGTTTGCTTATCTGAAGGCCAAGTCCAGCAGTTCGCAGAAGAAGCAGGCAGGGAGAACAGGCTGAAAACACCCAACTCCCCCAACTCCCAAACCCAACTGAACTGAGGAAAAAAATTTTCCAACCGCTTCACAATCTAAAGCTGAATTTTTGTTTATCAACCAATGAAATTCGTTTAGAATATCAGAATGTTTTGGTTCTAGTACCAAAAACATTAGCCAGTGTGTTCCAGCAGTGTTTGTTCTTAAAGGCACAGCCTCAAACGACCACAATACCACACAGTGATAGGACATGGGGGAATGGTTCCAAGCTAGAGGAGGGTCAATTTAGATAAGATATCAGGAAGAAGTTCTTCATAAGGGTGGTGAGACACTGGAACAGGTAGCCCAAATTTGTGCTGGAAGCCTCCTCCTTGGAAGTTTTTAAGGCCAGGGTGGATGTGGCTCTGGGCAACCTGATCTAGTGGAGGGTGTCCCTGCCCACGGCAGGGGGCTGGGAACTAGATGGGTTTCCTGGGTTCAGGAGGCTGGCAAGGTGCTAATTTGCATACTCCAATTTGTCCAGGTTGCAGTAAGCATGTCAGATTGACTCAATAAGGGCAGGGCTTTCAGTCTGGAACTAGGACAAAGGTACAGCATCCTAGCAGTTGCAACCCAAGGAGATACATTCTAAAAGGAGTCTTGGGGGAGGAGTGGGAAATAGCAAATCATTTTGCAGTGGGAGCTTGAAGCAGTGTACTTAAACCTGCATTTTCTATGGCAACTGTATATAAAAGCATGCAGTTTTATTTAATAAAGAAATATTTGATCTGAGCAGGACACAGCATACTGTAGTGTGTCATTTAATTCCTGAGAAAGTATTTGAGGAAAATGACATATCTCAGCACTGTTGACCATTTTGTTGTCACCTGCTGAGTGTTGTCATTTCCATAGCCAGTGGGCTGTATTGAATCAGACAGAGGGAATAGGTCATTAAAAGAAATGGAGGACTTTCTGCAGCCTGTAGATGGTGAAGGGGAAATTTTTCTTCAGATATATCAACAAAATCTTATTTAATGGAGTTCACATTCAGCTTTGATTTGGGGTTTAGCCCTATTTTGCTCTGAAGTAAGGTGACTTGAAAAGTATAGACAGCATAAACCAATGTGTTGGTTCACCAGAATGAATTATACCTTCCATGGTGTTTGTAAAGATATAGGTGAGGACAATAAGCATCCTGTTTTCACAATGCCTTGTTTCTTTCTTTTCCATCACAGCATTCATCAAGAAAGGAAAAGGTTGTCAATTTTATATAAATAAATAAGAATGGGGGAAAGTATATCTCATGGACATGCTGTGCAAGTCAAAAGTGGTATTTTTCTTCACTGTCTTGAAAACATTGATGACTCTACTCCTCATTTTAGGCCTTAGGAAAACAAAAAGCACTTAGAAATAGGCTTTACACATCCTTTGTACTGCTCTACAATAGAAGTGAAGGGCAGCATTATGTGCCCTCTGTTTCCATGTGAGCTGGTAAAGGGTAATGTTGGAGCCTGCATACAAAGAACCCTTAAATGAAGCACAAACAGTTGAGATTCATGTGAATGCTGTTGTTAAAGCTGCTATTAATTATGAATTATTTAATCATATCAGCTACCTACTAATCACTTTGTCATACTTTTTTTTTTTTGGCAACTATGAGCTCTAAGTAAATATAAAAACAAAATATTGGCATGGAAGCTGTATGTTCAACTTTCTCCACTGCTAAAGAAGTAGGAGCCCCAGGTGCTGTTGTGCATCTCCTAGATTTTACTTGGAAAGTGCAAGCACCTTTTAATGGACTTTAAAGCACATAACATTTCAGGGAGTAGAAATATTGTTGAAATAAATGAGTCAAGCTTGTAGAGCACACTCTCTGTTCTCAAGTATATTATCTCCAAAGTTGATTAAAAGAAGTTGTTTCCATTAGTTGCTTCGAAAATGTCTTGTGTTCTAAAATGTATTAGAATTTCTACCTGTACAGAAACTGGAAAAGGGAGTATGAAAAGAAATGATAACATTTGCAGAAGTGAACTGTGTGTAATTACATTGTATTACATTTTCTTGGTGGGGGGACATTTAATAAGGTCACATAAGATGTGAATCAATGCTGAGTTCAGTTCATTAATTATGCACAGCACTTAGTTGTTGTCTTCTTTTTTTCCACTTTAGGAAGAATATTATTTAGATACAGTCTTATAGCAGTGTAAATTGATGTATCTCTCTGACAGTCTCTCACTGAATTCAGATTTTATTTAATTAAATACTGTCCTACATAATCTAGATAATAATTTTAACTGTGTACCATTGGCTTTGCATTTAGTATTTGTTATTCTATTCTTGCCTTCAGTTGTATCTTCTGCTCAACATATAGATTTTAATCTTTATGACTTCAATTAATGTTTTTTTAGCACCTAGTTATAGGCTTCTAAAGCTATGGCTGTGGAAGGTCAAACCTAGAGCTGACCAGCAGAAGGTACTACATCTTCCTGTAGAAAGGCTCTTGTCAATGGTGTTGGCACTGAGAGTCTTGTAGGGGTTTTTGTTTGTGTATCTATTTTAGGGTGCAGTTTTCCACATTAGGCTGGGCACATGTTGTGGGAAAGGAAAGGAGTTGCTTTATGTCTAGTCTTGCACATACAGGCTACTGATATTTTTTTTTGCTGCCCACCACATTTCTAGTGTTTGCCAACAGCTAATTAGCAGCATTAGGCATCCATTCTACAAAAGTTTCCCCAACTCCCCAAAACATTCTTCCTGATGAGGGCATGAATTTAGGAGTGTGTACACTCTTAAGCCTTGCTCCAAAATGGCATTGAGTGACCTCCCTCAGAGAGAGGCTGTGCTTCTGGGAGACTCTTAAGTGTAAATGGGAAGTGGCCTTTCCCATTTCAAGGGTGACATGCAAATTTCGAAGTAGATGTTGATATATTGGCAAATCTTTACAGGTTGTTTGTGTGGTTGATTTTTTTAAACAATATAGAGCATTTCAATGTGGTCTAGTTTTCTCTTTAGGAAAATTCCTTTGTGGTGTTGTCCAAATCATATGCTTGAAGTTCCTGGCAGCGTATCTAGGAGTAAAAAAATGGTTAGGATTAAAAAGTAATGGATGGTATCAGCAGAACTCCCTAGCCACTAGATGGAGAGTTAACATTTTACAGATTCACTGCACCTGCAAGATTTAATCTTCTGTGCCTAAATCACCAGGAACAGTAGAATATTGGAATTAGGTGTGTGGTGGCATATGAAACCATTGAGGGATACATACATTACTCATTACTCCTTAAGAGAGAGGAGCCACTCACTGATCCAAGAAATGTGACCATGGGGCAGCATCAGGCCGACCTGCCTCAGACAGACAATCAGGTTTAGCAGCGGAGCCGGGAATGGAAAGCTGACATCCAGATGATGATGATATGGGCATCCTACCCAGACTTGGCCATATGGGTCTTACATTTGTCAGGGTTATACCAGCAGTTGGCTCCCAACCTTGAGCAGAATATTCCCAATGAATTTGAGATCCTAGCCAGCATAGGCACTGGATGGATAGGCCATGTCTTCTGAAGCAGTGCAGTTACGTTTGAAGGCCAGGTTGGGTCAAAAGATGTCCTGTGCGATTGTATGAGGGCTCTTCCCATTCATGGCAAGATTGTGATACATAAGGCTTTTTTTCTGCTTATGCAGGCATATAAGAAGCAGTGATACCATGAAGAAAGGACAGCATTTGTTTAAATGCCAAAAGAAAAAGAATTCATCTGAAAAGACTGGAATTTACAAGTGTTTTTTCTCATGTAGAAGAGAAACTTTAGTAATACTTGTTCATTCTCCTGAGAGAATTGATATGAATTCCTAAGTCAGCCTTGATCTTCAGAAACCCTGAAATAAGTCCTGTTTAATAAAGAAGTTCTCTTGCTATCCTGTCCCAGTTTCAAAACACCATGAAGACCAAATCCATTCATGCCACACAGAAGAAGCTCAGAGAGTGAGAAAATCCTGTGACAGGAAGGTCTTCTGCTTCCTCTCTTCCCCAATATTTTCTCATTCAGTGAAGTTCTTTATCCAATGCTACTTTCCCCTCGTGTTTGCTAATGGGAAGGCTGTCTTTCAAAGAGGTTTGAAATACAAGCATACATTTAAGAATTAATGCTTGGTACCAAGATACATCAAGGGTGGTCTAGGACTGAGTAACTCATCTCCTTGGCTTCCTTTACAGGATGAAAGTATAAAAGAACTTGGAAAGGGGCCTTAAACCATTTTCTTTAATTGCCTGTAATCTCCTTCAGATGTAGCTGTATACATCAATAGAGCATTTACTTCTTGCCTGGCTTAGATCCTTAAACTAGATTCATTGTGCTCATTAAGTGACCAAAATGCCAGAGCTGAATTTACTCTTAGGTAGACTAGATAGTTCTTCAGAGGGAGAAAAGGAATGTGAACATGAATGGAAGCCACTTTTAGGAGCTCTCCCCCACAAAAAAAAACTTCTGGTCATCTCTTTCTAACATAGAATCCATATGTAACAGGGATTATTTGGAGCTGATAAGTGCAGAGGGCTGTAGAAGTCTCTGTTCTAAAAGCGAGTAGTACTGGAAGGATTACTGACAGCACAGCATGTACTTCATACCTCTCTAACTAAAAAGAGGCAATCCTTTAAAATAAGTATTCAATAATTATTAATTCATTTAGCTACTACTATAAAAATATTAGTCATTTGGAACTAATATGGCTTAACATGTTTTCACCTCAGAGATTTCTTTGTATTTTAGCAATTATGTACTTTTATTTTTAAGTGTTGTTAATAGCACCAGCAATAACACTTCGCTTAAAGGTGTGATTTTATGAAGTGTGTTTTTAATTTTAACCAGTGCTTACACTGATTGGCAGAACAGGGGTTTTGGATTTGCTTTAAAAGGGGATTGCTTTGAAATAAAAAAAATCAGAACTATAATGGGAAGTGAAGGGATAATGCCCACCTTTTACTAATTTTGCCTACTAAGACACAGGTAATTTAGGTCTTTATAAATCCACCTGAGATAAAAATAGAAACACAAATATTCTCTGCTCAGTTTGCTTTTTCTGTACAACAATAGAGCTCCTTTATGTTTCATTTAGTTTGTCAGTAATATAGCTAGTACTTTGAATATTAGTTATTTGGTTGTCCTGCTGTGATTGGTGAGATGTAATTTTAGAGATGTCACAGGGGTCTGCTGCCATAATCTTACTTCTTATGAAGTATTTTATGCATTACATAAGAAATAAGGACTTCATGTTAGAAAAGAAAGAAAATAAACACATGATGATAATTCTCTGAAAAATGTCTTGTTGGGAAGTATTGAAACCTCTAAAAATATTTTGCATTATTATTGTACTGGCTGTGCTGTTTCATTAGACTGTATTCATTCCTGATTTGTCTTACTACAGACAAATTGTCTCTTTTCTGGCAGAAATATTTTATTTAAACCAAAGCACCTATGTGATCCTGCAGGGACCCTGAGGAAAGGCAGACCTGAATGCCTGTGTGTTTCGCTCTGTCCTGTCAGGCTGAAGGTTCAGATGTGAATCTTCTTGGTTGTCACTCTTCAGAATAGGAATATTAACAGGAAAGCAGTAGTGAACAACAATGCAGGCTGTATGAATAGTAGATTAAAAGAACTGGCAGGACTGCAGGAAAAAAGAAGATAGGGCTGTGGAATTCAGTAGACATTGAAGATGGCTCCATAGAGATACAAGCATTCATTTATGACCAAAATTGTAGATTTGTGATCCATTTTTGTGACCTCAGCACCATTCACAATACAAAGGATCCTGAAGTGGAATAATAAGTAAGCCATGCAGCAGTTTTGATTTTTCTCTCCTTTCCCCTAAATAGTGTGTAGTTTGAAATACAGCTGCAGAGCTAAACCTGTAGGTCAGTGATAAATTTCTAGCTAATCATCCAAAGTCAAATTCGTCCATGATCCTTGTGCTGCAGGAGCCACGGGATGTATTTAATGGTATTTTTAAAAATCCCTTAAAATAAAAGATGAGAACACCTTGCATAGTAGATTAATGTAATTTAGCAAACACTGAGCACAGAGATTTTCCACAAATGATTTCTGCTTTTACAATACAAAGACCAAAATTTTACAGTGAAGAGATTAGAAGCTGGAGTAACTGGTAAGGAAGCCTAGATGCATTTCTCCTTCAAGTAAATAAATAGACCCCCAACAAACATAAATCATTACAAAAGCCACAATGACACAATTTCAGTTGGCCACACAAATATACCTGAATTTTTACTCAGAAAGCGAGAACAGTTTTGCAATTGCATAAGAGAGTAGAAAGAAGGAAACTCGGAGCGTAATTTGAGCTAGATATTTTCAGGATACAGAACTGACTGGCAGAGGTCCTAAGATCTTGTCCTGATGAAATTTATGACAGTGTGTAAATGGAATTTTACTTCTCTTTTACTTCTTTTTAAGAGGAAAAAAAAATGTTGATTATGTGGACTTTGCAAATGCCAGTGGCTCCTCTCACTCTTTAAAAAGCAGTTTAATCCACTGACTTGGGTGGATTTATATCCTGATTTATGTCACTGTTAATGAACTAAAGCTGAAAACTTTGCACTAGTGAGAGCACATATTGTCTCTCTGGCCAAGCAGTTATGATAAACTCATTTGGAATTGTTTTCTGGGCTTCAGTTCAACCCTACATTTAAATTTCTGCTTAACTTAAAAAGGTACTGAAGTGATTCTCTTAATAGACACATAGAAGCCGGGGCGGTGGGGGTGCAAAATTTGTGTTAAGAATGACTAAAGAAATTGTATCCAGGACTGAATGCCATGAGCTGCTTGAGGGAAAATGAACTGAATATATTCTGGTACTGCAAAAGCTTTTGCAGAAGAGTGTAATAGCTTTCATTATAGGTAGAAAGATTTTCTTCTTCTAATGAAGTACCTCTTTTAAGAACAAGATTATTAATAGTTCCCTGTCAATACAACAAAATCATTCATTACCATTCATTTATTGCCAGATAATTTCCTTGGTTTATTTTGTGCAGGCATATATTACTCTGATTTCAGCTTTCAAGGAGAGACTTGTTTACTGTTCAGCTCCTTCCCAGTTTTTGTTGATGTTGTATTTTGACTTCTGGTCATGTGACATGCTTATCTTATGCAGTCATTTGAGATAGGACATTTTCTAATTACACCAGGTAAACACTTATAGACTGATTTGATTTGAAAAATATCTGCCTGTTTTCATTACTAGCTTGTTTGGGGTTCTTTGTTATTGATAAAGAACCAATATCAGTACCTATAATGAGGCTGTCATACAACTTTCTGATATCGTTCTCCTCATACTGCTTTCTTTAAACAGCTTTGAAAACCTAGAATATATCTTTAGCAAATAAAATTTCCTTCACAATGGAATTATTCTGGAATGTTTCTTATTGATTTAATAATTTTCTTGCCTCCTGTGATGCAAAGCCTAGAATATCTCAACCTGAGGCACTTGAATAGCTGTGCTGTTGAAAAAGAAGGTTAAATGTTTAAGTTTGGATAGAATAGAATGGACCAGGCCAGGTTGGAAGAGACCTTCGAGATCATCGTGTCCAACCCATCCTCCAACTAAACCATGGCACCAAGTACCCCATCCAGTCTCTTCCTAAACACCTCCAGTGATGGTGACTCCACCACGTCCCTGGCCAGCCCATTCCAATGGGCAATCACTCTCTCTGTGTAGAACTTCTTCCTAACATCCAGCCTAAACCTCCCCTGGCTACTGTCTTGTTCACAGCTTTAGCTGGTCATATAGATTGTAGGTCACCATCCTATAAGAAGGTTGAAATGCATTCATAAGTCAGTAATCACTTGTTTTGAAGTCCTTTGCTAGAATGTAGCCTTATCTTCTAGAAGATAACTATGAAAAGAATGAAATGTTAAGTGTCCTGTAATGCAGAATTTCCCCAGGAAATCATTCATCTTCTGAAAACATCATGTCAGCTAGTATCAAGGGGAGAAGACATATAATATATTCATTGAGAGCAATTGTGTCTGTATTGCCTAGACTGTCAGGTCAAGATCTCCTGCAAGAACTTTGCATTAATACTTGTTTCCTTCCAGTGTAGAGTTGAAGTTAAGTTCTGGACCAAATATCTCCAAACTTCAAAATCTTTTCTTAATCATAGAATGGTTTGGGTTCAAAGGGACCTCCAAAGGTCACCTAGTCTAGCCCCTCTGCAGTGAACCTGGACACCCTCCAGGTTGCCCAGAGCCCTGCCGAGCAGACCTTGAATATCTCCAAGCATGAGGTCTCTACTACCTCTCTGGGCAACCTGTTCCAGTGTTCCACTACCCTCATGGTAAAGAACTTGTTCCTAACATCCAATCTAAATCTGCTGTTCTCTAATTTCAAACCATTGCCCCTCATCCTATCACTACAGGCCTTTGTAACCAGTCCTCTGGGGAGTGATTGCCCATTGGAATGGGCTGCCTGAGGAGGTGGTGGGGTCGCCGACGCTGGGGGTGTTCAGGGCGAGGCTTGACAGGATGCTTGGTTGTATGGTTTAGTTGATTGGGTGGTGTCAGATGATAGGTTGGACATGATGATCTCGAAGGTCTCTTCCAACCTGGTTAATTCTATTCTATTCTATTCTATTCTTGTTGGCCCCTTTAGGGAAGGCCACTATCAGGTCTCCCTGGAGCCTTCTCTTCTCCAGGCTGAACAACCCCAGCTCCCTCAGCTTGTCCTAGATCAGGGTGCTGGAGCACCTCTGCTACATCTTTGTGGCCCTCCTCTGGACCTGCTCCATCAGCTCCATGTCCTTCCTGTGTAGAGGACTCCAGAGCAGGACGCTGTACTCCAGGTGATGTCTTACCAGAGCAGAGTAAACTGGTGGAATCACCTCTCTTGACCTGCCGGCCATGCTTTGATGCAGGCCAGGATGCCATTGGCATTCTGTGCTGTAAGCTCACACTGTTGGCTCATGTCCAGCTTCTCATCCACCAGAGTCCCAAAGTCCTTTTCTGCAGGGCTGCTTTCTAACACCTCATTTCCCAGCCTGTACTGACAGTGAGGATTTTTCTGGCCTCATGAGGTTCACCTGGGCTCATGTGGCTTGTCTCCTATTAAAAACTTTCTAAACATAAGTTCTAAAAGTAATGTTGTTGACTTTCTTTTGAGAAAGACACCTAGCTGAGACTCTTATTTCTGTTGAGACTACCAGGCTACTATAATTCCAGTCTTTTGTTGCCATGGCATTTTCCCTTGTGTTACTGCCTGCAACCAAGCTATGATGCATTGATGGATTATTTTAATTCAGACTGTCCATAGTGTAAGTGATGCTTTAGTAAAGGAAGGAATATTATCAAACACAACTGAATACTGTAGAAAGCCTTACTGCACAAAATATTTTAAAATATTTAAAATATATATTTTAATAACATTTTATTTGAAAAATTAGGTTTGTTGGGGTTGGTTGGTTGGTTGGTTTTTTTAATATTTTAGGATTTTAAAGAAACAGTAAGCTTTCCTATGGGGAAGGAGGTGTCTGAGATACTTATTTATAAAAGTTAAAATATTTACTATTTTAATATATTGTAAAAATATAGTGATGCAGTGAATATAAACTTTAAGCCTCTTTGACAATGCTACTAGAATCATCATAGAATCAATAAGGTTGGAAAATACCTCAGAGATCATCAAGTCCAACTTATCACCCAACACCTCATGACTAACCAAACCATGGCTTCAAGTGCCACGTCCAATCCCTTTTTGAACACCTCCAGGGATGGTGACTCCACCACCTCCCTGGGCAGCACGTTCCAATGGCCAGTAACTCTGTTGAGAACTTTCTCCTGACCTCGAACATAAACTTCCCCTGGCTCAGCTTGAAACTGTGTCCTCTTGTTCTGTTGCTGGTTGCCTGGGAGAAGAGACCAACCCCCACCTGTCTACAACCTCCTTTCAGGTAGTTGTGGAGGTCTCCTCTGAGCCTCCTCTTCTCCAAGCCAAACAACCCCAGCACAAAAGGAATTCCCTATACGTAAGAAAAAGTAAATCTCAACATACCATTGTATTAAACTTGCAAAATAAAGCATACAAAAGATCAGCAAAAGTCTCCTGGTGAAATGCAAAGAAGAATCACTGCTTGTTTTATAACACTTACCAGGTTACCATGTGTGTAATTTTAGCAATGGTAGGTAAAAGTGTCCTATATAGGAACACCTATAGTCAGAATAGTATCAAGTGCAGTTGTTGGTTGCATCTCTGCCCTAGGATCTCGGATCTTTCCATGACCCAGGATCATGGATGTAAATCTGAATTATGTGCATCTGTCTCCCATTGAAATATACAACTACAGTCATCTAGATCTGAACTGAGAGATGGTTAACCTCTTTGTTGAAACAAAAGGAAATGTTTTGTCATGTGGAAATGGCTTGTTTATTTTGGTTGGCAGGTCTGGAGTGACTTCTGTTGGCATAAATGCGTGACATCAATTTGTGGTGAATTTAGAGTATCGCTTTCACCTTTGTGAGGTGGTGGGTACAAAATCTAGCCAGCCATTCCTGAGGCTCAAAGCTTGAATCTGTGAGACTTGAATTAAATATGTGGTGCAGGAGCTGTAAGTCGTTTCTGCAGCATTAGTGTTTCTGTTATCTGGTTACCTGGGTGAGAAAGCAAGCCGTACCGAGAAGAAATTCTGAGTGGGTTTTTGGAAACGGTTCCTCAATACTTAGTTAACATGTGCTGCCTGGCATTCATTACTAATTATGTGTTCGAGGTGGAAAATTGCAGTAGAAAGATACAATCTGCAATGTCTGCTTAGTCTTCATGACCAAGCTTGGTGAAAATTGGCTGTACTCTTTGAGGATAATTAAAATCAGTACAAGGGAAAAGGGCTGAAGGGGGAAGGGTAAGAGTTTTCTACCAGTTTTTAGGCCAAGATGCAGGTTACAGGAGACTAACTAAACATCAACTTTTTCTTTCTTTCCTTTTTTTTTTTTCTTTTTATGAACCAAGATCAACTATAATGACAGTCCTTACCTCTCTGCATCGTGAGCTTTTCTCCCATTTCTCCCTTTAAAAATTTGGAGCTTGGAATCCCATTGAGATTGGTCCAGTTTCCTTCTTCAACATCTGTGAAAGATCATTAAGAGCTAATAAAGATTTGAAAAATGTGATTGAGCTAATATGAGACTATCAGTGAATCTAGTTTGGGCTCATTCAGACACAGCAGACGTGAAGGATGGTTGCAGAAGCCCAGCCGGCTGTTAAAGATTTTGCAAACCATAGATTGGCTTATTTTGTTTGGCAGCTAAAAATACTGAGATTTTGAAGTACAAAACTGCATTTTTGCCCTGAGTCCAGGGACATCATGTGGCCAAGAAATGTGAGACTTACAGTGTTAGTGATATGCTTTCAGGTGAAAAAAACTAGAATTACTTGCTGACAACAGAATGGTGTACATGTGGTAATAAGGGGAAATGATTCTCCCTGTCTCCTTCCTCCCTCCTTGCATGAGCTTTGCAAAAAACTCTCACTCTTATTTAGTGTTGTACAGCTACCTGGCTATTGTCTTCACAGTGCATCTGGTATGGACTCTAATTCTTTTACTCTTTACTCAGAGGAAATCCCCCAGTGTTTCATAGTGGGAGAAAAAACATCTTAAGCTTTGCCTCACTGAATGGAGACAGTCTCCACATTTCAGCTATCATCTTTCTGTACCTTTTTTTGTCCCCCTTGTGTTAGTTTATTAGAACTTGGGGAAAAGATTTTACTAGCTTTGCCATCTTGGGCTTGAAGAGAAAAGATCAGTGTTTTGTTTTTTTCTGATTAATGAAATCAATACTGTCATTAACAGTTGGACCAGTTAGGTACCTATGATTATAGTTAATGAGACGTAGGCATGAGAGTATAAATGGAGCAACAGACTTACAGTGATTTATGTCAGCTGTGATTCTGGCTTTTAAACTGTTTGTGACTTTTATTAACCTGTTGGGGACATCAGGAGGAGAAAGCTGAGCCCATTCCAACAGACTGTGTTTCTGCACGCTGTGCTTTTCAGGGTTGTATCAGATGCATACTTTTCAGTCTCCATTTATAGATATTTATTTACTCATATCACAGACTCAAACAGAATTAATTTTTGTGGGATTGCAGATGAATTCTTGTGGATTAGACTGTTATACATGGCAAAATAAGGGACCTTTGCCTGTGCAGTAACGTTGCTGGAGGCCTGAGGCTGTTGGCTCAGCTCATGATGTATTGTACTGCTAGTGTTTCAGCTCTCTCAGGGGATTGCCGGTCCTACTATAAGGTCAGGAGTTAACTACTTGTGTTTTAGCAGTGTACCGATATCAATATGGCTCCTATGGAAACATTACTTGACGTCACTTTTGAATCTTTGCTACTGTAGCCAAGCTTTAGTAAAAGTCAATAAGAACATTAGATTGTTGTCTGTATTATTACTTCCCACTTCCTGCCAGCAATCTACCAATTCATTAGCAGAGAGTTTTGGAAATCTCGCTTGATTATTTATGCAGTCAATAGCAAGGCTTGTCTGCATTCATAATTGTTTGATTTTATGGCCTCTTCTTTAAACAAACATTGTCTATGGTAATGTGATGCCCTGATGGATGGGAAAGGTTTTGTCTGTGAATATCATTTAGATAATTAAAAATGACAGATGAAATCGCCTGCTGTCTTGACCTGTACTTTGTTCCCTCAGTGATGCTGAAGAGATGCTGATTGCTGTCAATCAAAACCCATTGGAGGTTTGTAAATTCTGGCTGCTGTGAACTCTGACCTCCAGTGTTGATCTGAAATAGATAATAACCTTGAAATTCTATTAGAATTTAAAAACTGTTTCACCAAAGGGGCATACTATATATATATAATTTTTTTTTTCCTCTAGACCAGGACTACCGAATGCCATTGTTTACTTCACACAACCTAGGACACAAAAGGAAATGTCTGGCATTTAACAAAATGAAATAGTACAAATCAGACCTAAAATCCTGTAAAATAAAAATCACCTCTCCCTGTTGTATTTGTTTCAAGGCTGCAAATCCTCATTAGAAGAAATTCCATATATTCATACTGCGCAGTGGTCTCCAAATACTGTTTTGATTCTGTTTATTCATCCTAAAGCTTATGATGTTGTTCTGACTTAAGGACGTATTTTGGCTGTTCATTTTGTCTGCTCATTTCCTCTATCACTGGTCTTTGAGACACCTTTTTTTTTTTTTTCCCCCCTCAAACAATAGTTCTTTTCTTAAGAGCCACTGGGAAAAACACCAGGTAGAATGTTTAAGATGCAGAAAGTCCAGGCAGAAATGCTCAAAGTTCTGAACCAACAACTGCCTTGAAACCTGGGTCAAGAGATCAGGTGCATAAAGGGCAGTCATTGTGAGACTTCTGGGTTTTTTTTTCTTCATTACCTACAAACTTCTGGGATAATAACAAGTGGAATTGTTTGTTTGGCGATTTGAGGTTATGTTTGTTTAGTTTTGATGGAACAAGGGGTTAAAAGCATCTTGAGATTATATTTTTAATCAGTGTTTAAAATCACTAGGAGTAATGATTGCCGAACTGGGAAATTAAACACTCAGGTATTATATGTTTGCCTTAATAAGAAACACCAAATAAACACAGAATAAGAGCTTTAGGATTTAATAATTTTTATATTACAATAAAAATGATAATTGGGAGACTCCAGCTAATTCTTAATTACATGTTCTTAATGTTTACTTACTCAGTTCGGTATAGTAAGAGAAATGACTAAACGTGCTCTCTGAAAAAGCAGTTGACAAAATTGCCTTTTTCTTTGGAATGTAACATGAAATTCTAGTAGGGCTGGCTTAATAACTAGGATTTTCATAACAGTTTTGGCTTTGTGCAGAACCAAAAATCATGTAGACATTTTCTCATAGGTGAAGGCAGGGGGGGGGAGGGGGAACCTCACATCTAAAATATTGGTTCCAGAATGAATTGTAAGGGATAGAACTTTCATCCACAGGGCAATTTAGGAACATTTGCAGTTTTGTCTTCTATGGGCATATAATTTCTTCCCTGAGCCAGAAGCCAGTGAATGTATGGCTATTTTAATTTTCTAACTTGCTTCCATTTGTTAAAGAAGGTCAGGGGAAACTCAGTGCCTAGGTTAGTAAAAGATGAAATGCTTCTTCCAACGCAGCTGGAGTAGATGTGTTTTGCAAGCTTTTTGCATGTCTCTGTTAAGGCAACTGAGTTCCAGAGCCTTACAACCCTTCTGTAGTCATCCCAGACCTTTTTATTTTAAAGCAAAAGTGGTGTGTCAGAACGAACTGGCAAATGGATTTGTTACCAGGACGATTGTGAGCAACAATAGAAGCCCGGGGGGGGGGGGGGGGGGGGGGGGGGGGGGGGGAGGGGAGGGGGGGGGCGCGGGGAGAGTGGCTTCTTACAACTCTCATTTTTTTCTAAGCGTTGAAGCTGTTGCTTTAATTAGTTACCTTTTTTAAACCTTTTTGTAGAAGCATCTCTTTTTAACTTTGTTTAAACAGATTGCTTGAATGTGTAGTTTGTTAAAAATCTTACTAGTATTATAGGATTAGTTGAAAATAAATTAAGAAAAACCTGGAGAAGGTGAAATGGAGTGAATGGAAAAATAATTCATTTCAAAAAGTCTTAAGCACCCTGAATTTAGACACTTCGAATGCTAGGTTTGGATTTATTAGGATACTCCTAGAAAAGACATGTCTTTGCAAGTAAGTTTGTTTTACCAGTTGTATCCTGGCTATGATTTACAGTATCTGCTTGTCTATAAACACACCTGCGTTTTAAGTAAGTGCTGACTTTGTAAGATTTGTAGTAAAGGTGTAGTAGAGTATATCTGTAAAATACTGCAAGTAATTTGCTACTGAATGTATCTCATCCATTTTCTGGAAATGGGACTTTATTACTGAAGTGTCTGTCTTAGACAGCAAGAAAATATTGGCTGTTGGTTTTGAAGAGATTAAGGTGGTCTAAAATTACTGAATCTGATGTAAAGTGCACAGTCTGAGCATCTATGAGTATAAAGTGAGTTATCTTTTAATTCAAAAGGGCTCCTGAGGTTATTATTTTGCTACAATATGAAAATGAATTGTGACAATACTGGCCTGATTACAAGCTTCCCAGGCTGTCCCACTGTGACAATTAGCTCCCACTTGTTAAACCATTTGTTTATTAGAACATTAAGGGCTGGTGCTGTCTTGACTCAAAACTGGAAATGAATCGCTACCAAAGTTGGTTGTGAACACAAAGGACTCTCAACGAAGTATCTTACTGGACAACAATAACCACATATTTTAAGCTAATTTTAAGTGAGTCACCTCTGGTATTGTCCAAGATATCTATAAGAGGTGGTTCACTTAGTCTAGCAGGAGTTTGTTTTGAATGTTAATAAGACTTTAAGGCATTATTCAGGGACCATAAAATGGTAGACAATGTTGTAAAATGTTTGCTGACTCTCTGTGACTTTTACTACATGCACCAGTATAAATCACACTTAAGCCCTCTGCAAACTAAATACAGGTGTTCTGTGCATAGGTGTCCATATCTACTTGGTTCAAAAGCTGCAGCTGGGTTTTTTGGGGGGTGGTTTTCCCTGGGAAAATTTTTGATCACAAACACTTCTTAGGGAAACCCACAAGTTTCTACGTGGCAGTATTTCACTGGAAGCAATTATCGATCTCGGGGTGGGAATTCTTCTCAGAAACGGGGAATGCTCCGTTTTGCTGGACATGGAGGTGTGCTGCTGTTTCAAAACATGGTTGCCTGCTGCGTGCTGGTTGTACCCAGAAACCTTGTATCCCTCTGGAGAGAAACAGAGTTTCTGTAGTGCGGGATGTAGATGCTGAGACCCTTGTGGAGTGCCCAGCAGAAAAAGCGCACGTAAGCACTAGTCATGCAGTTGAAAGGGGGTCATTGGCCTTGGTAAATACTAAAAGGAACATCCTCCATCCAATACTCATGGGAAAACAGATGGAATAGTCACATAGACCACCAGCCTGTGTGTCTGTGTCTCTCTGTATACTCTTCCATTCTAGCTATTGCTTTCTACCCCCATGTCATCTCTGGAGCAGTGTTCCTGCTGCACGGGACTCCGTGCAGATACAGGAATGTGAGCAGAGGTTTTTAAATGAGACAGCAGAAAATACTGGCCCAAAATCATTTTTTCCCCCCTGGGTAGATGGCACAGGACTAAGAGGGAAGGTGAGCAGAGTTTTTTTTCACCTTTGTTTGTAAGAGAAAGACAAAGGCGGAGGTTTTATTTGCTTTCCTGAGATTTTCCACAGAAATTGTGATTTGAAACAACAAACTAACTAAAATCCAAACCCAGACATACACCTTACTGAACTAAAAAACTATCCTTTTTTTTTCCCAGACAGGTTTCTATAGGGTAGTTTGGATGTGTTGCACTATATGCCAGATTTCATAATAGTTATTCAGGGCTTGCAACTCCCTCAAAATTGCATCCCTGTCAGAATTTAATATCTTGCAACACCCTTACCTGTGAAGATATAGCAACAAATAAATTAATTGGGTGCAAGGAGACAATGAAGAGAAGACTCTAGGGGGACCTTAGTGCTGCCTAACTGAAGTATTCCTACAGGCTGGAGAGGGACTTTTCATAAGGTGTCTAGCAATAGGACAAGGGGGAATGGTTTGAAGCTGAGGGAAAGTAAGTTTAGACTGGGTCCTAGGAGGAGGTTCTTCAGTGCAAGACTGGTGGGACTCTGGAACAGGCTGCTCAGGGAAGTTGCAGATGCATCTTCCATAGGGGTATTTAAGGCCAGATGGTCTGAGGCCTTGAGCAGCTTAGCCTAGTTGAGAGGTGTCCTTGCCCATGGTGGGGAGGTTGGACTAGATGATCTCTAAGTCCATTCCAACCTAACCCATTCTGTGGTTCTATCTCATTGGTGATGCTTTTGTTGGGGAAGTTTTTTCACTCTGTATGCAGAGCTATCGTGCTACTAGCTTCTTACAAATCAAAGACTTAGCTTTTAATTCTTCCTTGCTTTGTAGTGCCTTTTAGTGTCATGCAAGACTAAGAGGCAGTAAAAGGAAGCAGCATTTTTGATGTTAGGTACAATAACAATAGAGGCAAGAGTATTAAATAACAGTTAAGAGCAAATATAGTGAAAAGGTATGATGAGCAAAGATTGGAGAGAGCCTGGAACATTTAATGTGATAAGCAGACATAGAGGCCACAGCAGTGAATGTACTTATGGAAAATAAAGATTGAATTATGAAATTTGAAATTAGCTTTCTCCTTTTTGAAGAAAATATTTTGCAGTGCTTGAGCTTGGAGACAAATTCAAAATTGAAATCAGACTAACCAAAATCTGTGACAGCCATTCATTTCCAAATCTGCTCTGTATTCCAGCTAACAGAATGTTGAAGTTTAGCCCCACTTTCAAGTTTACTTGTTGTTGCACTATCACCTAATTTTACTTCACTCATTCTATCTTTTTCCATATATAGTTCTACTGGATTTTTTTCTTTCCTAGATGCAGAATGTTGAATGAATCAGATCTGGTAATTTTTCTTTTACTTTCTATGAGTACATTTTTCCATCACTCCACAATATATGTATATACCTTTGGCTCCACTGGTGTAAGAGTGAAGATAAAGTCATAGAATTGTTAGGGTTGGAAGGGACCTCAAGGATCATCTAATACCAACCCCATGGGCAAAGACACCTCACACTAGATCAGGTTGCTCAGAGCCACATCCAGCCTGGCCTTAAAAACTTCCAGGGATGAGACTTCCACCACCTCCCTGGGCAACCTGTTCCAGTGTTTCACTGGGCTTATGGTGAAGAACTTCTTGCTAACATCCAATCTGAATCTACCCATTTCTATTTTTTTTTTTCCATTCCACCTAGTCCTATCATTACCTGACTGAGAACTACTACCACTTTTTGCTCCATTCCCCCTGGTCCTATCATTACCTGATAGAGAACTACCCCACTTTGTTGATGAGTTGCTAATAACTAGAAAGCTTTCCAAGACATGGTAACAATTTTGAAGATACTTTATTGGTTTGGTAATTTTCTTAAACAATTGTATGTTGCTAAATTATAAACCAAGCAATAAAATAAAAGATTGTAAGGGATACTGCTATAAACTATGGCTTTTGAAGGAAATAACCTCCAGAAAGGTGGTGTAGTGGGTGAAAAGAACAAGATTACCTTTGCAACTAAAAATAGCATTAATCTGGATATAAAGAGAGAGATCTGAAACTTTATGAAGACAGAAATGCTGTTGTATATGCTGCTTGGTGATGACTTCATCAAAAGAACATGAATAATAATGTTTCAGGATATATTACTTAAATGCTTACATTTTGGCTACAAGCTTTTAAATTATAAAAGAAAGAAAGAACTAAGTATCTACAAGAAATGTTTCCAAATATATTTTAGTATTTAGGAGCATTCCAAACTGTATGAAAGCTGCAGTGGTTTAAAATGTGTAGATAGAATAGAGTAGAATTAACCAGGTTGGAAAATACCTTTGAGATTATTGAGTCCAACCTATCATCCAACACTATCTAATCAACTAAACCATGGCACCAAGTGCCCCATCAAGTCTCTTCCTAAACACCTCCAGTGACAGTGACTCCATCACCTCCCTGGGCAGCACATTCCAATGGCAAATCACTCTTTTCAATAGACTCAACAGGGCTCTGGGAAACCTGATCTGGTTGAGGATTTCCCTGCTTACTTCAGAGGGGGTTGGACTAGATGACCTTTGGAGGTCCCTTCCAACCCAGACCGATCTACGATTCTATGACAGATGGGTTTGAATTGTTTTATTACTTCCATGTTGTTCTTTTTCTTCTTCTTGAAGTCCATGGCAAAATAGTAATTGTTCAAGTTGTTATTTCTGCTCATGGTTTGATATGGGCAGTGTGCTGTACTTAAAATTTTAAAGGGGGGAAAAAAGGTCTCTCTTTGGAGTGACTAAATTCATCTTCCCCTAAACAAAGAGTTAATAGCTTACAGTACCTGAGGTAATAGTGTTGCTGGTTGATTCTAAGCTGGTGTATTGTGAATTTATTTCATAACTTCGGCCCTGGAAAGTACAGCAACACAATGCATCACTGATACAAGAGCGATAGATTGAGAAAATGTTTAGTGAGAGTATTCCGCCTAGACCAGTAGGAACACCTGCTTCTATTATTCAATCACTGATAAAATGGTAAATAGCTTATGTCAGTCATGCAGCTTGCATAAAGCTACATAGTTTGCCTGTAGGTTTGGCCTTTTTTTTTGGTTATTATTCTTTTTTATTTTTCATTTCTACATGTTTTGTATTCCCTTTCTTTGTTAACTGACACCTTAGAATTATAGTATCATAAATGGACACCGACACTATTTTTATCTTTGTTCGTGTTATCTAGTCTTGCAAATGCAGCTCTGCATGTCATACCTGGAAGAGAAAAAGGATGCTAAAGCTGTAAACTGTTGCTTTTAAATAATAGGGTGGAATCAAGATGGTCTGTTTGGTCCCAGGGTTTGGGTTTTTTTCCTTAAATCTAATAAGTTGCTGCGCTTCCAGCAAATCTGGGAGAATGGGAACTTTGCTGTTTGCATCCTCCCACGCACTTCTTACTCCCAATTTCATTGACTGTTATGCAAATAGGAGGAGTAATGACACTGCAACTTTATTTATACTGTATGACGTGGCGCTGATCGTATTCATTTCAGTGTACAACGCAAAATAATATTCCCCTGGGAAAAGATAGCTGGGGTTGCTTAGCCTGGAGAAGAGGAGACTCAGGGGTGACCTTATGGCTCTCCACAACTACCTGAAGGGTGGTTGTAGACAGGCGAATGTTGGTCTCTTCTCCCAGGCAGCCAGCACCAGAACAAGAGGACACAGTCTCAGGCTGCACCAGGGGAGGTTCAGGCTGGATGTTAGGAAGAAGTTCTATACAGAGAGAGTGATTGCCCATTGGAATGGGCTGCCCAGGGAGGTGGTGGAGTCACCATCATTGGAGGTGTTCAGGAGGAGACTTGATAGGGTGCTTGGTGCCATGGTTTAGTTGTTTAGGTGGGTTGGATTAGTTGATAGGTTGGACGCAATGATCTTGAAGGTCTCTTCCAACCTGGTCTGGTCTATTCTATTCTATTCTATTCTATTCTATTCTTGATCAGAGAATAAACTTTTCTTGTAAAGGCTAAAGCTTCTAAAAAATGGGAATATTTCCCACAGAACACCTTGCCCCTGGGGATTGTAGGTCTTTTCTGATCCCACTGTAACACTACTTTTGTTTCAGAATGGCAAGGGTATTTCATTTCAGCTGAGTAGTATTAATTAATCAAATGATCCTTAGGTGATGTTAGATAATCCCCATGATGGCTGACTGCCATCATGTGTGTGCCATGGCTTCCAGTCTGGCCATATTGTATGGAACTACTTTTTTTTAAAGAAAGCAGAGGGAGCAGCACTTCTAAACCAGACATTGACTCAATTGCTTTCAAAACCTGCTTGTAATAGCTAGGTAGTAAATACCTGCTGCTGCCTGTGCTTAGGGGGCCTAACATTTTTCATTATAGGACTTGCTTCTGCTTTATTCATCATTTTTTAAAGAGCTCTTAAAGCTTAAGCTGTTGTTCTTAGGTATATTTTGCAGGGCTAAAACTCCATAGCTGAAGAAGTGTCTTTTTTTTTTTTTTTCCTACTGAAATTCCATTCACTTTGTCCAAAATATATATTTTTGGAGGAAAAAATGGTCCATTACTTTCTGCTACCCATCCTGTTGGCAATTAGTGGCAAGCTGTCAAAATACTGATTGAACAGATACATAAATTCTGAGTAGACCTGGTGGAGGGAAGTACCTACATTTCATCAAGTGTTTGTGGCTAATTTGTTCCAGAACAATTCAAAATATTTCTCAGCTCTCATTCTAATAAAAGACTAAACTTGTAATGCTATTAAAGTGACAGAGGCAACTGAACATGCCACACTGGGAACCCTGACAACAGTCTGTCTCAGTGAGGGACAAAGAGAAGCATGAGAAGTAGATTATAGCCAAGAGCTTTCCATCTCCTCTTCCACAGAGCGGAAGCTATCTCCTGTTGTCAGCAGTGTAGTTAATCCTTCAGCACAAGACATGCTCCCAAGTTCAAGTGTCAGGTTTTCAGCCCCTTCTGGTATGGAAGTTTGACTTGCATGTTATTGTATTCAGTTGAATTTACTTTACTTTTTTCCTACTAAAAATTGGGAAGAAATGTTAAAAGCTACTATTAAAAGCATAGCAGCTGAGTTGCAAAGTCAGGTACCAGCAGCTGAAGCAATACTGGATTTATGGTTCTGTGCACAACCTGAATTTGTTCCTCTTGCCTGTATATTTTATGACCAAGTCTTCTACCACATGATCACACGCTGGTTTGTACTCGAGTTTTCTGCATTATTCAGGATGGACAAAAGATGAGATGAGGCTGTGTAGATGGTAACACATTTAGAGATTATATATTTATTTTGTTTTAATTGTTACTTTCTTTAGTAACAGAATTACACTTAGAGGGAGGAAAAAGTAGAAAAGATGGAGTTTCAGGGAGGAAAAGGGTGATCTCATGAGTGGCAGAATTTCACACCACACCAGAGACCTTAGTTTGATCCATGTTTCTGCCAGATTTTTATACAATGCTGAGTTATTTAAACGAAATTGTTGGCAGGAGGCCACTAATTGTGCTTTCCTCAATTTCTTGACATCAGTTCAAGGTCATAGAGGCCAGTATGGAAAAGATCAGAGTATAGACAGCTGCACTATGTTAGAGTTCATCCTAGGAAGTACTAGTAGAAGAACGCTGCACTCAACACTGTAGACCAGACACTTAGAAGTAATGCAGCTCTGTGTTCCAGTGCTGGCTGAGCTACCTATTAACTTTTTGACCTCTGGGTAGTCTCTTTGTCTTGATTTTCCCACCTGTAAAATGGAGATAATAACACTCTCATCTCATAGTGGAGATGAATTTATTAACGTTTACGAGGCATGAAGATTCTGTGGTGATGAGCACTCTAGAAACACCATGAGGAAATAAGCAATTCTGCATTCACTACAGGCATTTGATGGTTTGCAGTAAATAAAAGGGGGCCAATAATGGTGTGTTAAGAATAGAAATATTGAAGAGCTGTCTCTTTCTCCAAGCAGTATTTATCTTGGGGCTTCAAGCACGGCAGAGGACTGCTGCAGAAAAAGTATTATATCGCCTGTTATTTAAATTTGTGTCATTAAGTTTATGCATGGGAGGAGGGGAAAGGTTAACTTTTTCCTGAGTGATGTTAATTCTGACAGTTTGTAGCTTTTGTGGTCTCAAATTTTTCACTTAAGTTATTTTCCTTTTTTTGTTGAGTCGATTGACTCTCATTGCATACAGGTGAGAAGGAAAAACATTAGTATAGTCCATGCTTGATAAAGAACTAGATCTGAAGGTGACTGTAGCCCTAGATGTAGACACAGGGAAGCACAGCTACTCAGTTTTGTGGGATCTTTTTAAGCCCCTTAAGACTCTTAGTTTCTTGCAGTCCATGTGTTACTCAGCATACAACCAATGCCCTCAACTTTTTCTTCCAGGCCTTTCTTGCAGTTGCATTCCATCCTTCTCTCTTTAAATCAATACCAGACTATATTTAATTCTCTCAGACCATAGCTCCTTCCTGCACTTGCTGTAACCTAGTCTTGAGAGGCTGATTGGAAATCAGCTCAATCTGAAATCAGGAAGGGTTGAGTCATAGTTCACTTGGTTCCAGCTCCAAATGTCACTCGGCGATCACTTTTCCCGTCTCAGTGGTAGAAAATGAAATATGTAGAGACTCACCTCACTTCCACTTGCTGGTAGAGATGAGATAGGGAAAAAAATGCAGTCAGTGTTTCCTGCCTGCCCCTGGCAGAGACTTACATTTCAAAATGCAATTGCAATCAACCACGGCTTTAGTGTTTCTATAACATTTAATTCAGGGAATTTGGGTCAGCAATATGTTTGTGTTCTGTTGTGTATCTGCAGTGATTTTTCAGCATGCAAAAAGATACATCCTCTGTGAAGAAACTCATTCCAGGTCCTGCCTATAAAAACTGTTTGGTATACATTGACCCAAACCCCATGTTTATAAGTGTCCAAGCAAGTTTTATTCGTCCCTTTGACAGTGTTTCATAATTTTAATAATCATACTTGAACTACTGAAACAGCTGGAATGAAGGTAAGGGTTTTGTGGTAAGATCTGAAAGAATGTTGTAGAGAGGCTGATGCTGGTCTCTTCTCACAGGTAATTAGTGATAGAGAAAGAGGGAATGTCCTCAAGCTACAACTGGGTAGGTTTAGACTGGACAATAGGGGGAAAAATTCACAGCAACAGTGGTCAGGCATTGGAATGTGCTGCTCAGGGAGGCATTTGAGTCACCCACCCTGGATGTTGGGGCTTGGGGATATGGTTTAGGGGTGAACTTTGTAGAGGTTATTGGGTTGGACTTGGTGATCCTGAGGACATTTTCCAACCTGAATGTTTTTGTGATTCTGTAACCTACTAACAGAACTATAGTCCTGTCTGAAGTTCTGCAAGTTAAGTGTCAATCTTACCGATTATGCTTTTAATACTTGTCTAATGAGGGGCCAGGGATGCCTTGTAAATACTCTTCTGAAAGTAGTTGCAAAAGCCCTTCTCTCCCTTCTAGAGCTTACATACATTCTAATAATTGATTTTTAGTATGGACAACAGGATGAGAACACTACTGAGCTCTGTCTTACTCCTGTAGAGGCTATCAGCAGAAATGTGATTGTAGTTAGGTACTATGGAATACAACATTCTAGGTTTTGGGCATACACAAGTGCATATTTAATCAGTTTTAAGTCATTTCTAGTCAAGCTGTCTAATAAAGACATAGTTCTTACTATTTACCATATTTAGGGTAACTTGATATTGTCAAACTTTTCAACTCTTAACACAATCTAGACTTCAAATTGGATGAACACTGATTCTGGTAGTCTGTGAGTGGAACTCTACCCCTTGCTGCTTTTGCAGCTAATGTCAAAGACTAAAGCAGGTTCTGAAAGTAATCATGGAGACAAAACGGTGTCTTGCACTGAGAGTATTCATCTTTTCTTCAAGTCCATTTGTGTGGATGGCCCCAAGTTTCTTAAATTGTTTTTTTGTAAGTGATGATCCTGTATTATTGACAGTATTAGTTACTGTCTTCAGAAGCCAGCATTTTGAAGCCATAACACTCAATGTGAGAGCGAACATCAACCACTTGATTACAAATTCCAAGCACTTGCTTAGTCCTGAAAGATATATTGAGGATCAAACAGTTTAGGACAAAAACTCTTTATAATTTAATCACTGTTCCTGATTCTACTGTCTGCCTGTTAATTGCTACACACCTCCTGTTTTGTCTGACCAAAAGGCCACCCTGTGATCCTTTAACAATTTCACCTTATAGAACAATCTTCTAAAAATATGACTCATTTCATTATGTTGTGCTTTCTGGCAACCCATAGGCAGCAAAAGTAGTCTCCAGAATGTATTCTCCTTGATAAGAACATCACGTTCTGTACAATTTTGTGAGTTGTGCCTTACCTTTGGCCTGTGGAATGCATGTGAAGTGCTCCAGAAAGAACATCCAAACTGATGCCCCTGTTCCTTTCAATGACTTGCAACTCCTGTGAAATGACACAGTCTGCAGAAGCCTTTAAATTGCAGGCAAATAGAATCCACCGGAAAACATCCTGAAACCAGCCTTAAACGGCTTGACACTAACTGCATCTGTGGTTCCTTGAGCTCTCTTATTTCTGTCAACTCCTCTCTGATATTTAGAAGTCTATTTGAAATCAGATGGGACTTCATTCTCGAAGTCCAGATCATCAGTTAAAGAGCACATTTGAATCCTCTGTTTTATCCTCTGCCAAGATCATTTCAATTTCCCTGAGGCATGCATCAAATGCAGTTATCTAAGTAATAGCAGATGAGATCATGTCATTCCTGATCTCTCAGGTTTCTAGACAACACCCACACTCTGGGACAGCAAAAGCTCACTATAGTGAAACCTTCAACCAAATATTTACACAGAATGTTTACATACGTATGGGAGCTTTGAAGCTGTTCGGGTATTCTCCTATCCAGGGAATCACCTTGTTTTTATAAGCTGACACTATTTACATGACTCTCAAGTCAGCTCAAATTCCTGATACTTCGATGTTTGCTTGAAACATTTCATGAAGGGTTGTGATTCTCCCCCTCTTTACATTACTTCACCTACTACTCTGTGCCACTATGCACAGAGAGAGTTTGCACACAGAGAAATCATTACCTTTGCTTTTGTGAATTTCCTGGATCAGGCTGCCTGTTCATCAAATGCTGCGGTGACAGTTGTCTCTGAGTTATTGATAACCTGATGTTCTCAGACAGCCCTAGGAATGCATCCCTTCTCTGTGTCCACAGCTGAGTTTAGACAAGCACGCTACTTCTCATATGCATTATGTAAATATAATGAACACCCTGAGTTTCAAAAACTGAATAATCCTACACTGTTAGAAGTAAGTCTAAGGGATTTACTTGGCAATGGCTCTTAATAAATCCATATAAGCTGAGGTCCAAGTGTATTATCACTGTTGGTACTATATTTAATTTTTAATCTGTTCCCTAGTTCAAAGTGACCTCTGTACATCTGTTCTAAAGCAATCCCCCCAAATCAGTAGCTAAATCTCTTGTATTTCTTCATGAAGTCTGTGTGTCAGATTTGTGCTCTGAAAGTCTGTTTTCAGTGCACACCAAAAAATAGGAACCTTCAGAATTGTGCAGTTCTTATGCAGAAATGTGCATGATTTTTGTCTTGTTTGCTGCTGCCTGTGAATTTTGTGATTGATGTCATTCCAGCTCATGTGTACTTGTTTCTGTTACATTTCAAGTTTGCATATAGACTTGTTCTAAAAAGTGGAAAAGATGGAGGGGAAAGGTCTGTGTGCCTGTTTGGTCCTATTTGTTTAGTGCTTGGAAGGTTTCATCACGTCAGAGAGAGACTTCCCATGTTCTCACCTCTGTGTTGTTCACAAAGCTCAATTGCCCATCACTTTGCTTATTATGTTTTGTGGGATGTAATTGACTGTAGGTCTTTCTGAATTTATGCTTAGCACTGTTTTGGGCTCCGACTCAAGTGACTGTCTCTGCTTATATAGACTTCAATTTAATCAGAAAATAAATTTACATTTGTGCAGTTGAAAAATTGCTTGTGGTAATTTCTGTAGGGAGATTTCCAGCCTCTGTGAGCCTTTTCTTGTTTGCCACATTGCTGGCACATATGGGATTTTGTTGTTTGCATTCACACCCTTATCAAACGGTCAGCCAATGTCACTTCTAAGGCATTGGGAACTATGTTTTCCCCACCCACAACTTCTTCATGGAGTTCTGAGAGTCTTCCAGTGTAGTGCTGCTCTTCTGGGGTGTCTCAGGCAGTCATGTCCCCACTGGCTAAGGCATATTTTAGGAATGATAATTTCTCATGTAGAGTTGACATAGCTGTCTGAAACTTTCCTGTGCTTTAAATGGTGTTTTACAAGCTCTCGTGGCTCTGGATGAGAGATGGATGTTAGAAAGTGTACCTGGCTGATTCTGACGTTTTCTAGTTTCAAATCATGTCGTAGCTCCCTTTCGTGCTTAACACTTTCTCTGACATACTCCTGAATTTCTTTCTTTTTTTTCCCTCTGACATATCTGTGTGGTCTCTCCCCAGTGCTGTGATACGGTGATGATAATATGAGAGCCCGATAAAACATTTGGTCCGGATGCCACTGAAGACTCTTAGGCTTGAATTTTCTGTCTGCATTCAGACCTCTTGGCTTTCAGAAATGGCTAGTCAATAGAAAATACTAGGAGCAGGTAGGTTCTGTATGCTCAGCCTCACCATAAAATCCAAAGATGCAGGAAATCTTTAGCGATTGTGAAGAACAGCAAAGGCACAATGTTGAAAGTGTGAAGACAGAAGACAATTCTTAGAAGTATTTAAAAATTGTACAGGTTATAATGACAAGTGATTTGAATACATGTGAAAAGAGCATTAACTAGAGAAGAACTATCCTTAAGTTATTCCAAAGGAAGCTGATCTGTACTTTTCTGAAAGGGTATAGAATTTTATTTTTTTTTTAAACCTGAAGATGAAAAAAAAAACCAGAGGGAAGGACAGGAGACCGATGAGAAAGAGCTTAAGAAATCCCTGAATTAGTAATTAATGTAAAAGTGCTTTAAATTTTTCAATGCTCATTGCCCTTCTCAGTGAGTAAAATAAATCATGTAGATGGAAGAAAAAAATAAAAAATCCAAAGACTCTTACAGAGTTATGCTATTGAGATTTCATTCCAGCTCTTCACAAGAAGAGTAGAAGATTTCTAATATGCAATACTTAACTGATTGAGGAGTTTGAGAAGTATTGTACTGTCAGACAGTAAGTGCAACCTCTCCTGCAGTATGGAAGAATGAAATATTAGAGCTGCTCTCTGGCTTAGCTTGAACTAATGAGCACTCCCTTCAGAAAAGAACGTGCTTGACTGTGATACAGGAGACCATTGCAAGGCCTCATGGAAATGAGGGAGGGTGGGAGGTGTGCAGGGAGTTGGAGAATATAGCCGCTTGGAGTACACTGAAGTTGGATGCTTCTGCACTCTGTAGATCTCACAGAATGGTAGGAGTCAGAAGGGAGCTCTGGAGATCATTGAGTCCAACCCGCTGCCGAGGTAGGCTCACCTAAATCTCAGTCAGATGCAACACAAATCCACCCCTGCTAGAAGAAGAAAACAGAACAAAATAGCTTAGATAACATCAAATAGTTTGAAGTGCTTTGTTATGTAGTTGATATTAATTGATTGGAGAATAGATCAAGTTATGAAGTGCAAGTCCCTTGTTTTGCAGCTGTTGCAGGCAAAGGTCTTTACAGAAAACCAAAACTTCAAAAAAAGGCAATAACTTGTTCATGCATATTGATGAACCTATTAACCCATTACTGCTTATATTTGTTTCAGAAGACTCTGCAAGTGTAAGCAGTTAAAAATGCATACATTCCCATGAACTATTTCCTGTTATTAAAACACAACAAATGTGACCAAACTCACGTGGGTTTCCAATCTGTGCCTGCTGGAGCAGCTAACTAGTCTGATGCAGCCCTAAATGCTGCAGAAAGAGATTTCTTTTTCTCCTGTGATCTTACATTGCTTGTCTGCACATGGATGTGTTCCGTATTAATTGCTCCTGATTGTCTCCATGTGTGAACACTCTTATTATAGAATAAGGGTTCCAACTTTCAAACCTTACAAGAATGGAATTCCCTTGATGAGCTACAAGAGTGGCCAAGCATGCAATTAATTGGGAACAGCTACTGAATTATGGAGAGGTGAACTAAGTCTGAAAAGCCCATAAACTCCCATTAAGACTGTATGAAGGGACACAGAACTAAGGTGTTTATGGCCTGGAGAATGGCACAGGCCATTTAATTGACAGAAGTGTACTAGTTATACCACATGTGGCTGAGGATAAGCTAAACCTCTCTGATTAATCCAGACGTATTCCAGAAGACACTGAAACAAGTGATTGCCTGACAGGAGAGAAACCCAAACCAGATTGGTACATCTCTATCCTATCCAGTGTTTAGGAATTTGAAATGCAATTTGAGTCTTGATATTTTATGCTGTGTGGCCAGCAAAAATATAGCTCCTCGTTCTTAGTGAGAGTACTCTTCATTTAACTTTGATTTTAATCAAGAGTGCTATACATGACGTTACTACAAGGGAGTTCTTAATCACAAGGTGGAAATTCATTTGATTTGTATTTCTTTCCACTTCCTCAACTTTTCTGTCAGTTTAAACACATATTTTTCCTTTTAACTGTCCTTGCAGAAAAATGACAAACTGCTTTCTTCCCAATTTTGAAGTCTGTTTTGGTCTTTCTCTTGAGGACGGTTCACTAGTGGCTTATGTGGTATCAGGAAGGAAAAGCAAGGAATGCAAGGGCATTTCTGTAAATAGAAAATATGAAAGTGATTGTTCATGTCTCCTGTCCATGGCACAAAGAGGCTGCTTCTGTTAAAGATTAGATACAGTTTTATGGCTCTGTGTAGTATAATCTTGTGCAATTACCTCAGTGTGGTTCAGAAAAATAACCCTGTAAATATGGTCATGTAGGGTTCCATGGCTGTTTCTCATTTATTTTGTTGAAACTTTTTTCCTTCTCTAAGTTAAATAAAAGTTTTGTCAACAGAGCCGAACCACAGAATATGTGGGTCAAGGGATTATCTGTCTCATTGTCTGTGAACAGCAATCATAGATATTTTACTTTTGGAAATGTTTTCTGCTGAAAGCAGGCCAAGTGCTACTCAGCTCAACCAAGGTTTGCCCCTTTCTCTTTTCTCCTGCCCCAGCTTTGGGATTTATTGTGTTAACAGGAGAAAAAGCTGTGACAATGTGTTCACATTTCCTGGTTCATGACATTAAGTTTGTGCCTTCCCGTTCAGCACGTGTGATATCCCACCAATTTGTGCTTAGAAAACTGGATGGAGATTCAGCAATTTGGATTGTTCTTTTTGGCTTTGTGTCAGACTTGTGTTTCCTGAGCAATTCAAGTCTCTGGCTGCACCGTTTTTGCAGTGTATTTCCATTTAGTGTATGTACTTTGTGAAGGTGAACAGCTTTTGTAAGGTGTAAGTAAAGGGCAGTGAGTAGTTGTCGCTTTGAACTTTGTATAAAATCTGACCAAGATTAGAAAATCCAGTGATTGAACCACTGATGGCAAAACTGTAAGCTAAAGCTCCCCTTTCAACTCACACCTCTGGATCTGCTAGAGTGTGAAATTTTAAAGGAGAAAAATAGTAGGTTTCCAAGTGAAAACAGCTGAAAAGTGAAGGTTGGTTTTGGAAATTGAAACTTGGTAGTTATCCACAGACCTAGAATAAAAACAGGTGAACAGGAGCAGCAGTGAGTGCTAAGCACCTTTTCCTGGCTAATGTGAATGGTGATCTGGCATCAGATCTTTGAGTTAATGGCATGATTCCTTGAACCTCTTCATGGGAAACTGTTGTCACGACTATCTGCTGCACATTAGCTCATTTTGATTCTCAATGACTGTTTACCTGCTTTCTTACAATACGAATAGTTGTGTTGAAGCAAATGGAAATCCTGCCTTTGACTGCAGCAGAACCCACATTGCACCAATGATTTGGGGTTTGAGTTGCCTTTTTTAGTCCTGAAAGCAAAATGTTCTTTGTCATGGCACTCATTTGATTATTAATACTTAAGTGAAAACAGTTAGTTAAATTTAAGTCATTATGAAAAAATGTAATTATGAAATTATTTCATGGGATATCTATTTGTTAGGGAACTCCACAGAAGAATTTTCTATTGGCTGTCATAGAAAAAAAGACAGTCTGCAAACCTGTCTACAAATCTATTTTCAAAATAGAGATAGTGAAATAATTTATCACTTTAATAATAAAATAAATATCTACTTTCAAGCTTTCTGTACATATCTCAGGTGGAAAGCTTATTGTTTCTCCTTACAGCATAGATTTTTGGATGTACTATTTTCTGCTATATGAAATATATTCTGATTATTATTCTTCCTCACTGGATGCTCCAACTGTAAAAATGATGATGAAACTTCATTTGATGTACCTCAGGAACAGAGACTGCATTTTGTGCATTGGGCTTTAAAAGTGCTCAGTGCCTCTCAGGGTGAACTCCTGTATGATAAGGAAATCATCTTTAAAACGTTCATAATTATCAGCGTTATCAGAAAAACATGACTGGATGTGAATATTCCAACAGATTTGTTTTCTTGCTATTAAACTAAACTGACATTCTGAAAGGACATTCTCAAAGCAACTTCTTCAGATGCTGCTAAGTTGTATTTATAATTAGTTCCTAATTTAGCTATGTAAGCAGAAGGGAGGAGGGGTGCTTATGTTTTGCCAGATACGTGGGGTTTTTTTCCCCTTTTTAAATGTAATTATAGGAGGGGTTTTGCATTTAGACCATCTTAACAGACATCCTCTCCCCGGCTACCAGTGTGTAGTTATTGCATTTATGCATTCAACTTCTTAGTCAAGTGATGCTATTTTTTTTTTTTCTGCTGCTGCCTGACAGCCACTAATAATAACACATGAGGACAGTCAGACAAAATGAAGACAAATGCTGCTTGTCGCAGCAGAATCATAATGTCTCCAGACTCAGTAAAGACAGTCTAACTGTATGTGGATGCTCCTTATAGCTTATTTAGGCCTGTGGTTTTTCCCTGTGGTTTTTCTGGGGGGCGAGGGTGGTTGTTGTTATTGTTTTGTGGTTTTTCTTGTTCCCTCCACCCCCCCTCCCACCCCCTTGGTAAGATTATTTTTTTTTTTTAAATTATTTTTCTTTTTTCCAAAAGCACAAACATTGTGCAGAAATACATTAAGGCAACATATGGGTCTGTTAGTTAGCCAAAACAATGTGGAGCCATGGAGAATAGAGATTGCAATGCACAGATGGATATTGTAAAAAATTCATGAGTGGCATAACAGATCTGAAAGGTAAATTTTAGTCAGAATTCAAGGGGAAAGCACAGAAAGTGGTTAGGAATAGGGATTTACAGGATTTTTAAATCACCTGATAGGAAATATTGTACAGATGTGTTTATTCCATTATTCGATAATCGTGTTTCATCACTGCAATAATTATGTCCATATAGATATATGCCGTCAGCGGTAGATTGCTGATAAACAATAGCACTTTTCTTCTACTTGGTGTAAACTCTGCAGTATTAAATATCCATATTATTTCCAGTTCAATATTAGAAAGTGTCAGTCATTGCGACAAGCCTGGCAAGAGCGGTGCATTGAACAGCCCTCTGTGTAGTGAAGTGCTGGTTTAAATAATCGCACTTCCATGTTACATTACTTTGTTGGTGAAATCAGACTCCATACAGAAATTGAGCAAATAGTGCCTCTCCCCTCTAAATCCATTTCTTTGTCACAAAACTAAACAGCTCACTGGAACAGAAGGGAATTACTTTTGCAACGGGCAGCCTGCGCTGCTTACCCGCAACTAAAATCTTATCTGATTTTGCTTGGATGTAATTGAGGGCAGAGTTTGGTATTTAAAATAGCATTTATATTCTCTCTACAACTTGTGTATGTTTCTAGCTTTTATCTGGTTTTCTTTTTATTAAAGGATTATATGCTATGGAATATTATTTTTTTACATCATGCTTTTTTGTTTGCTTGTTTGTTCTGTTCTCTTTATTATGCTAGTTGTGCTCTGAAAAGTTAATGTACTAGGAGTTCGGTTTTTTCTGCATTAGAAAAAACCCCAAACTTTCAAATTTGGCATACTCTCTTAAACACACTAAACAGCTATGTGTTTATACTGATGTATCCTCGAGCTTCATTCCTACACTAGCTCATCTTGCTGTAAAATCATAGCAGCTGCTAGTTTTCATGGGGGCAATAACCAGACTACTAGTGCAGAAGGAGAATCCAGAAGGGCAGGGACATTAGGAGCATTGCATGCTGTAAATCTGCTGTATGTGGTAGTAGTTATCAAGAGCTGTGGAAGGAGGATAGGAATATGTCTAAGGTGAATGTCTCTCTATTTCTGTGCTTTTCAAACTGGAAGCCTTGCTACTTGCCTATAATGGAGAGAACACCAGACAAGAAACTGATTCAAAGATGCTTTTCTAGATGTTTTTATTTAAAAGTTTTATGCTATTGTAACAGCCATGGCTAGAGAAGCTAGATGTTCAGACCTGGTCAGTCAAAAGATGACACCTTAAATCAAAAGGTATAGTTCTATTATGTAGATCCAAGGTCTGAAAGTATGGATTGTTTACAATTTTTCTTCTACCAGAGAGAAAGAAGGAAAAAAAGAAAGAAAAAAAGCCAGGAGATGAAAGGAAAATGAAGGTAGTTCCACTGCAAATTTATATCTCCTTTATGACTACAGAATTTGTACAAAGATAAGAAATGTACTGCTTGGAATCATGTGCCTATAGCAAACTGTTTCTTCAGTTTAACAGGACTTACTCCTTAGACTCTCTTAAGACCATCCCTTCTGAATGATCATAAGCATATGTGTCTATTGCAGGAATCACCTCTCTCGTGATTTCAGTGAAACATTCAACTTTTTCCATCTAATTTCATTAGTAGAGGGACACTTTCAAACAGACATTTGAAGTAAAGATGAAAAAATGGCTTTGTGTGGGCTTAGGAAAAGCAGTTTTGCATGAAGTGGAGAAAGTGAAATGGCATAGTGTTCTACCTGGATAACTTTAATATATCAGAAGTGCTACAATTTGTGGAACAGGAGCAGAAGATCAATATTGTAATATATGGAGTAAGAGAGAGCAAATAGGCAAGATACTGCATGTACCAAATTCAGTAGGAAAAGGGTAACAGAGAGAAAGTGTCAGTAATCATGACATTAGAAGGTACTGACCCAAACAGTTTAATGCCATTTTTTAATAAGTAGACAAGGTAGATGTTGTTTGCAGGATGACAGAAGTCAAGACACATGCTAATGGAAGCCTTAACAAAGTTCTGCTTGGGTGGATGAAGAAGAAAGGCAAGATAGCAAGAATGTTATACAGAGAGACTTGGCAATGTTGTGTGGAAATGATTTAAATATTTCCATTTGAACCATTTGTGTGTCTGCTTCTCATGCAGAAATCAAATTGATGATGTTAGCCAAGTGCTTGCATCAAGGAGAGATACCTATCCCTTCATAAAGCAGTGCTGGAATGTCAAGGAACTCTTCCCAAACCAAATGTCAGAACTGTTCCGCGTTGCTAGAAAAGAACACAAAAATAGAGCACATTTGCATATTGGAATCACATTTGCATCTCCAGGTGAATATTTAAAAGGGAAAACTTATTTTCAAAATAATGACATTATTATATTTTAGTGGGGAAAAAAAAATTATCCAAATAAAAATCTATAAAGCTAATCAGGCTTGAAATGGAGATGTCAAACAAATCTGACAAAATTCAAAACCCTAGAAAAATTTAGTAACTACAAAGTGGAAAGTTATGGCTTTATTTTAAGGGCCATGCCTTTGTTGATATGACTGTACAAAGGAAGAGGCAATTTTCACTATGGCAGTAAAACAACAGAACCAGGAATCTGCCGCTGGTCTGATGTCATTACAGTGGCATAACTTTGGAGGTGGGATTTAAACCTGTTTGCTTGCTGTTTTAAGATGAGAGGATTCAGGAGGTGCTAGCAATTCACCTCCCAGCTCTGTGTCAAGATTCTCCCTGTAAATTAAATTATTAATTGGCTTGTATATCTGTTCATTTAATGAGGAGCGTGACAGCCTTTACTGGTGCATATGTGAGAACAAAAACATCACAGTAGGAGCTTCTAAACTGCCCGGCAAGCCAAGGGGTTAAGCAGTTTGATATGTTGTATTAAAAGTAGCTGTTATTAGCAAATGTTGTCTGGCTAGTTGCAACATAAATACCAGAATGTGATATTCATATGGAAGAAAATATAGCATGTTTTATGCAATTTGTAAGTCTGTAGTAAAGACAAAAGTTCGTTTTCCACGTTCTTTCGTTTTCACTTATTCACATGAAGCTCATGTTACAGTACAGTTGTTTTGTAAGTCTTACAAAATTATACCTCATTCAGAGCTCAACTCCAGCTTTGCCTATGGCTGTGTGGGGCAGGGCTAGCAAGGGGCACACATGACAGAAGATGCAAGAATGTGCACAGGGTAATATCCTGCATGACAAAATGCATAGAGATCAGCAGGGCGGCCAGATCCTCTCCCTGCTACCTGGGTTCTGAAAGCCAAGTAGCAGCCTCTTCAACCTTATTAGCCATTCTGCGGCAGCAACATGGATAGGAAAGTTTTCCATGTCTAGGTTCTGTAGCTCCAGAAAAGATGTGTCTGCACGGTATTCACCCATATTCTGTCTGCAGTAAACTTTGTATAAGATTTCTTGTGGTCATTACTCCCATAATAATTTGAGCACTTAAATGATGCAGAATTTTGGAATTCTCCATGGAGGATACTTTAGGGTCCTGATCCTGCATTTTTGAAGTAATGGGAAATTTTTATCACTGACAGTGAGTCAAACTGCATCACTCCCATCAGCACATATTCAAAAGAAAAGAGAATCATGCAGTGTTTTGACTTCTCTTTTGTATTTCCAATGGATGAAATAGCTGAATGGAATGGGAGGCACATTCGGCTGCAGCACGTATATGGATCTTCTTCAGGATCTCACTCATAACTTTGCCCCTATTCACCTCTAGGCATATGTGTGATGGAACTTATGAAAAAGTGAGGCTGTTACATAATATTAAAACCAACCAAACAAGACCAACAAAAAAAACCCCACACCAACCCCCCCCCCCCCAGGCTTGTATTTTTAAAGTTCATTGACATTTGGCCTTCTTCAACACTTGAATATTCTGATTACCTGATGGAACTTTGGAAGCATAACTGCCCAAACTAATTGTGTTCTCTTTGCATTTTTCTAATGTATCACTACAAAGTTTGGGCAAAAAATGCAGACTGAGAAACTGAGGGGGGAAAAAAAAAGTGTATATTTGTTGGAGGCATTTCAACTATTGATATACCAGGACTTTAATCTTCTAATAATATGAGAGATCAGATTAACTTTCTCTTTCCAGTGGCTTCTTGTGTGTGTTCTTTACAGCTAAAAATGTTGTTATCTATCTTGGGAGTGCCCAAGGAATAAGTTAAAGTGAGCAGAAATCGCAAAATATAAACAACAACAACAAAAATACAGACCACTTTTAATGTCACCGTGGCATTTTATAGTTCTGCAAGGCAAATTAAAGGTTTTTTTTCAGGCAAGCACTATCAGTAAATTATCACAAAATGGAAGCTGATCATGAGTGGGTTCTAAAATATGGTTGTGTGGGGCTGAAGGAAATAGGATGACCAGTTCTGCCTTCCAGTTCTCTCTTTCTATATTTTTCATTAAGGAAAATGGAAAAAAACCCCACATAGAGCCATGAGGATGATCAGAGGGCTGGAGCACCTCTCCTATGAGGACAGACTGAAGGAGTTGGGGCTGTTCAGTCTGGAGAAGAGAAGGCTCCGAGGTGACCTAATTGTGGCCTTCCAGTATCTGAAGGGGGCCTATGAGAAGGCTGGGGAGGGACTTCTTAGGATCTCAGGTAGTGATAGGACTAGGGGGAATGGAATGAAGCTGGTAGGGGAGACACCATGATCAGGCAGGTGGTTTTCCCAGGGTGAGGCTCATCCTTTGCATTCCGGGTGTGCTGACCCCTGCGATTTCCTCAAATGCGGGAAACTCGACTGCATAATTTGTGGTAGTGGGGGACTGGGGTTTTTTTAATGGAATGAAGCTGGAGGTGGGGAGATTCAGACTGGACATGAGGAGGAAGTTCTTCACCATGAGAGTGGTGAAGCCCTGGAATAGGTTGTCCGGGGAGATGGTTGGGGCGCCGTCCCTGGAGGTGTTAAGACCAAGCTGGATGAGGCTCTGGCCAGCCTGATCTAGTGTGAGGTGTCCCTGCCCATGGCAGTGGGGTTGGAACCAGATGATCCTTGTGGTCCCTTCCAACCCTGACTGATACTATGATACTATGTTAAATGCCATTTCTCTTTGACATCAGTATTGTGTATGTAAGTGCCTGATCAATAATTAGTGTTTCTCTGATCTTGCTTTATACAGATTTTCTTACTGAAATTCAAAATACAGTTAGACTGATTATTCTTAATAAGACCCAAAGTCTTAATGAAGGAAAATGTGAAGAATGGAGTGGTGTTTAAAGCAAATTCATAATGCAGCATTTGTATGTTGGTGATTCGCTAAAATAATTGATGGCTCTTGGCACACATATTGCTTGTGTGATCTCTGTGTTTTCTATACATTGAAAGACTTTGCCTGCATTTTCACATTCTGTTTCAAAGGAGCCCTCTGCTGGACAGCCTGGCTTGATATATAGTACTTGAGTGTCTCTGAATGCATGCACACAAGCACCACAAATGAACCTGTATAGAAATACATAGGATAGATTTACTATTACTCAGAGCTTTCTTTGCCTTTGAAGAAAGCATAAACCACTTGGGCTAAAAAAATTGCAAAGGAGGTTTTTGAGGCCAGGCTGGATGTGGCTCTGAGCAACCTGCTCTAGTGTGAGGTGTCCCTGCCCATGGCAGGGGGGTTGGACCTGGGTAATCCTTGAGGTCCCTTCCAACCCTAACAATTCTATGATTCTATGCTGGTTTGCTTTCTTACACTTCCAATGTAACTTGTTTAAAGTAAAGCATGCTTTGAAGTTCTGAAGAACATCAGCTTATTGTGAAACTTAAAGTGTGTGAGAAAATAGTATTACAGACAATAAGTTAATCTTTCCAAGGATAACTAATCTGTTTAGAAAACAGTGTAAGCATTGCACATGGAATACAGCATATTCTGTGCCATTATTATGTTTCTTTATTACACATACTGTCTAAAATTGCTTAAATCTTTGTTAATTCCTCTTTGCTATTCAAAACTAGCTTTATTGCGTGCTTTGTTGCCACATGGTGATATTTTTAGTAGGCCTGTGAGTTTCATTATGAGCAATGTGTAAAGACTGCAGGAAAAAAACCCAAACCAAACAGCCATATAACAAGAGGTAAAGAAAATTTTAACTCAGCCAAGTAAAACATTAGTAGATTAATTAAGACGTTCCTTACTAGTGTGAAAAGTAAATTTCTAGGTCTCTGTTTCAGAAAATAGGTCAATACTTTGAATTCTTTTTTGCAGGGCTTGCTGATATATCTAAAGATGCAGCATTTCCAGGAGTGCTGTACTGTAGGGTATAAAGCATTTATTTTTTTTTCCTTCTGACTTAGCACTTCTGTCTCTGTTTCATGTTGGCAGAGTAGCACTGAAAAATACTTGAGCTTTTTAAAACATCAGTGGTAAATTGAGCATGTAAAAGGAGAGGAAGTCTTTAGTAGTGCTGCAATAGGCTGCCAAGCACGAACCGAACACCTAGAAGCGTTATTTGTAGGTCCCAGCTTCTCAGTGGGAACATAAAGTTACTGCGAGATTCCTCTCTCTCTTTTTCTTTGCAGAAACTGTCAGTGGGGCTCAGACTGCAGCCAGAGATAGCTGATCAGTAATAAAGCCCAAAAATTACAAGACTTGGGGAAGTTCAGTGTGTGCTGTGCTGTTTTGCCAGGGAAATTTAAATAACCATCCTCTCTACTTCTGCACGTCCACCAGAAATATGTTCTCAGTACAACAACAAATTGAACAAATTCTTCAGAATATGAAGTGATTGTGCTTTCAAATTTTACTTTATGTAAGCCTACATTAAAAACAACAAAAGTCCACGAAACTGCAAGCTGGAATCTGGTGTCTAACATTTTCTGTTGCACACTCACAACCTGGTAATCTAAGCATCCACAAAACCCAGCGTGCTGCCGCCCACAACAGCCTCTTCCAGTGACAAGAGAGTTTAGTGATCCATTTGCTACAAAGCTGATTGAGATCACCGTCTAAATTCTCTGAGGTCACTGCAGCCAGTTTGCAAAAGGTAACGGCAGCCACAAAGTACCTCAAATCAGAAATAATGATTTAATACTGAACTGTTTTAAAGCAATCTCGTTACATAGAATATTTATTTTTTGATTGAGGTTCTGGGAGGTGTCTTTTACAATGATGCCCTGGTGTATTTCAGACATTTGAGTCTAAAATTAAAGGAGAATCCTCTTTGCCAAGTTGGTTGGTTAGCTGCCAGATGACTCAACTTAAAAATGCACTGTTCTTCCATGATTTCTTGGTTAAAAATGTTTTTGGTTAGAAGTTATTAACTTGCATGCACACTACTACCACTGCTACTGCCTTTTGCCTGCCAACAATACTGCATTACAGTAATTTTTCTTCAGTTGAGAAATGGATTTCATTATGAATTTGCCAGTGTGACTCCTAGAGTGGTCAGAGAGTTGATGATGAGTAAGGCTTAAGGGTCTGATCCAAAGCCATTGAAAGTAATGAAAATACTCCACTGACCTCAACTAGCTTTGGATTAACAGCAGTGATTGTACTGCTGCTTCTTGGGACTTTCAGACCACTAAACCAGGGACAGAGTCCAGAAGTAATATCCATGTTTCCTACTTTCTAGTGCAGAGCACAGGATATCACACTGACTTCCTTTTTCTTTTACTTTCTTCTCTCCTTTTCTCTGTGTCATGAGAACTTCACTCTGTCTTCCAGTGCACACTTTCATGAGTTCTAGAAGTAGTGAAAGGCAGACAATAATTTTATTATTTTATTTATACATGAACAAGCATGAGCTTCAAATACTCTGATTTCTAACAACCAGCAAATGTAATATTAAACAAGCTAAAGAGGAATTTACATGCTGGACAGATGGGCAGAGTGCAACGGCGTGAGATTTAACACATCTAAGTGCTGGGTTCTACACATTGGCCTCAGCAACCCCATGCAGTGCTACAGGCTGGGGTCAGAGTAGCTGGAGAGCGGCCAGGCACAAAGGGACCTGGGGGTAATGGTTGATAGTAGGCTGAACATGAGCCAGCAGTGTGCCCAGGTGGCCAAGAAGGCCAATGGCATCCTGGCCTGGATCAGGAACAGTGTGGCCAGCAGGAACAGGGAGGTCATTGTGCCCCTGTACTCAGCACTGGTTAGGCCTCACCTTGAGTACTGTGTCCAGTTCTGGGTCCATCAGTTTAGGAAAGATGTTGACTTGCTGGAACATGTCCAGAGAAAGGCAACAAAGCTGGGGAGGGGTTTGGAGTACAAGCCTATAAGGAGAGACTGAGGGAGCTGGGGTTGCTTAATCTGGAGAAGAGGAGGCTCAGAGGAGACCTCATTGCTCTCTACAACTACCTGAAGGGAGGTTGTAGCCAGGTGGGGCTTGGTCTCTTCTCCCAGGCAACCAGCACCAGAGCACGAAGACAGTCTCAAGCTGCACCAGGGGACGTTTAGACTGGATGTTAGGAAGAAGTTCTTCATAGAGAGAGTGATTGGCCATTAGAATGTGCTGCCCAGGGAGGTGGTGGCGTCAGCATCACTGGAGGTGTTTAGGAAGAGATTGGATGGGGCACTTGGTGCCATGGTTTAGTTGATCAGATGGTGTTGGATCATAGGTTGGACTTGATGATCTTGAAGGTCTTTTCCAACCTGGTTAATTCTATTCCATTCTAATTATCCATCCATCAGAAACTGAATGTCAAGTTAGAATAATCAAACAAAACAGGTCATGGCATACTACAGCGCAAGAGTTTCTGTGTAACAGTATATACTTGTGTAAAGAAAGACGTTTAAATGAGCAATACCGTAGATCATGTAGGAGACTTCCTTTGATCTTTAAATTAGCTTTGGAGAATGATGGCATAGATTCTCTTCCAGGGTCAACAAATTACTCTATCCATGGTCAGTTTCTGGTGTGTGAACATGTATTACCTTTTGTATCCAAACCCGGTCAACTTTGCTACACACAGAGCTTCTGAGGGTCCAAGTTTGGGACAAGGTCTTGCTGGGTAAGACAAAAGATTCACCTACCCTAGTGTGCCATCTTTGGTAGTGACCACTAGGAAATCCATGAGGAAAAATCTTAGGGTAAGTCAAGTCCTGGCTTTGTCCGTCTGTACTTTTAAGGATTTTCTGATCCAAACAGGGCACACATGCTTTTGGTGAGTCCTTAAATTTCTCTTTGTTGAGTTTAAGAAGTGATTTCAATTTTGTCTGGGGCTTTGGCCTCTCCATCTTGTATGGCAGCAAGTGATTGGACCTGTGCACAATGTAAAAAAATACTTCCTTTTGTTGAAACTTGCTTCCATTTGAGTACAGTGAATGCCTCCAAGAGTTGGGGGAGTAGGAAAGGAGGAGGCAGTAAAAAGGAGCAGCAAGGAACATGTCTGCTTACTTCTTCCCCAGATCTCCTGTGACTTTTCACAGTCCTGCCTTGTTCCCACTTCACCCTTCTCTTCAAAGTTCAAGAGATCTGATTTCTTCAGTCATACCTCACACAGAAGCCACTCCATTATTTTGAGTCCTGTAATTGCAAGTTTTTTAAACATACATGTTGATGCCTAGTTGATTATACATGCATTAAAACATGTGGGGAAAAAGTCCTTTCAAATTAGGGTTGTTGAGCACTGGAACAGGTTGCCCAGAGAGGTGGTTGATGCCCCCAGGTGAGGCTTGACAGGGCTCTGGGCAACCTGATCTAGTTGAGGGTGTCCCTGCTCGCTGCAGGGGCGTTGGACTAGACGACATTTAGAGGTCCCTTCCAACCCAGATGATTCTATTATTCTATGGTTCTATAATTTTAAAGGGAAAATAAATACTAGATTACAGTAAAGAAGCATGCTGTAATCTGGCAGGACCTAGGAGAAAGACCTCCCATTCATTTAGACTTAATTGCACTCCTATGCCTCACTGATCACTTTTTCCCCCCCCCAAGTCCTACTTCAAGCACTAGCATATCACAGATTGTTCTGTGGGAAATCACAGTCCATGTGATTCTGCTCATAAATCCTTCATCAGGTAGACACCATTGCCAGCCTATCTCTACAGAGGAAGAAGTCTGTTCTGAATATGGTGAGTACTAAAAGAGTGCAGAGGTCAGAGATTTAAATAAATAAATAAATAATCAGTGCCGTGCTCTGCCTTCCTGAGTGTCTGCTCTCACAGGAATAGCAATGTGTGATCCAAGGAGCTCTCACTTACTTACTGGCAGCAGCGAGATTCCAACTGAAAGACGATAAATGAGAGAACTAATCTGGGTAGCAACCTCACATTACACCAGTCAGGGTGTATGAGCAAGGAAGCTGGCAGTCCATCTTGTTCACAGAAAGAAGGACAGGGAGTTAAAGTTTATTGATTTTGTTGTTGTTCTCTGTACTCCATCCAGAACAGAAGCAAGAAGATTAGATTATATTTTTTTACATTTGTTTCTTTAATATAGTTAAGTTAATCAGGATTGTGACTGTTAGCATAATTGTGAGGCAACCAGGAGCTGGAAAAAAAACTATGATTTAACCATTCAAGCATTGTCCTTGCATCAGCTAATTGAAAAGAAATTGATTTCTAGCTCTATTTTTTACATTTTAGATGTTTCTTGTTGATGATAGCAACTGTTTTCAAAGAGTGCAGAAGCCATCTCTGACTTAGGGAATACTTGAGCCACAGACTGTTGGGAGAATATGTGGAGAATCTGTAACTATGCCATCCTCTCTGTGTATCTGCTTTTCCCCACTGATGCAGAAGCAGTAAAGACAGGCCTATGGCTTAACCTGGTGGCTGTTCTGACACTACAGAGCCTTGCACATCTATCAGCATCATAGTTTTAGCAGAATGAAGTAACTTTGGGTAAAAACTCCGTTTTCATTTAAGCCTCAAAGTAGGTAGACAGATTTTTCAGTAGAGCTCAGGATGAGCTCTTCAAAACAATGCAATTCTTAATGAACTGGTAAGAGTTGCAACAAGAGACAGTGAGTTTATTGTATAATCTAATTATCATTTCACAGGGCTGATGTACACATTATCATATTTCATGTGATGTATGTATGTTATCACGTCGTGTGCTTCATTCCTTTCTTGCAACTTACATCTTGGAAATCTGCTTTAAAAGAAGACAGGTAATCTTCTCAAAAATCCTTCTGATTTTAGGCAACAGTCTCTTCCTTTCCCATACACCTTTTAAAGTTTCTGAGCCTATGTCAGATGTTTGGATGGATGGATGGATGTTGACTCTCCCTCTAACTGGCATAAAAGCAGTTTTAGCACTATCTCTGTGAGTTGAGTTGTTTGATATGGTTGCCTGTCCATCAGAATGGTAGGGATTGTTCAGGAATTCCCTCAACGCTTTTGCTTTACTCTCCCAGGAGGACCAGTCCTGTCATTGCAAACTTCTCTTTCTGCCTAACGTGAAAAACAGTGGGTTTTCAAAAGGGAGGTGGTCAAGGAACCATGTGACTTTGAACCTAAGCATCATACATACACATTATGGGGGGAAACTAATTTAAACCAGAGCCATAATGACAACATGATTCTTCATGTGGGTATTTGGCATAACATGTTTGTAAAATGTCACCGATTTCTGTGATCTGCACCCTACTCCTAAAGAAACAGAGATCTGGAATATCTATACCTGAGGTTCTAAGTACACAAAAGGATGCTATATGTGAGGGAGCAATGTTTCAACTTCACTGTTACAGACAGAGCATACAAGGAAGCAGTGAAATAACTTGAATTATGAGTGTGTGAGTTTAAGTCAAGAAAAAAGCTTAAGCATGTTGTTTTAGGTTTGGTCTGGGTCCTTACTGCAGACCCACTAAGCACCACTTCCATGAAGGAAAGCTCCTCATCTTGATCCTCTTTAGAGGGTGAGACTTCTAGAACTTTCTGGTTTCCTTGACAAAAAAAGAAGAAAATAAGAAAGAAGGAGAGGAGAAGAGAGAAGAGAAGAAAATCAGGAGACCAGACACAAAGGACATCTCTGCTTGGAACAACCATTTTTTCCTTCATGCACAGCTAGTTCTGCTTAGATCCCATGTCCCTGGCATTTCAGCAAATGCTCAGCAATCCATCAGAAAGTGGACCTTGCAGTGTGTAATCTGTCCCTTCTCTATCATGAGCTAACAACCTAGATGCTACAGTGATGGATTCCTAACTACTCCTGAGTTAGTCGAGAGATTCTTCTAAACTGTGTCTAGTTCTCTTGAGCACTTTCTGTATCAAAGGCATTCAGTAGACAGAGCAACCTATTCTACTTGGCTCTTCAGTAAAAGGCTCAATAAACCAAATTCTTTTTTCCATGTCAATGACCTTTTTCTGTTTTGTAGCGAAGTGCCTAAAAGTGCTGTGGGTTACATGACATCAGATCAGTATGGAACCACTTGTAAGGTAATTAGCAAAAATACTGTCATTGATGTTGAAGAGAAGAATTAGTATTTTCCCTGATGCAAGGAAAACTTTTAGGCCAGTTTCCCATCTCCATGTGTTGCCCTAGCTGTACTCTTTGCTCTTTCTTACATTTTTGCAAGCTGCTGTAGAGTGCAGTATGTTTGACCCTGTAATTATTACTGAGATGCTCCGAGTTAAAAATGTTTTTTTGTCGAGAGCAGGCTGACATGCTGATAAAAATGAACTACATTCCAGACCATATTTCAGCATAGTAGCTATTTCAAGGCCACTTGATGCTTTGATATCACAAAAGCAAAGGTCTTCTGTGAGTGCAAGCTTAGTATCTTTAGTTTCTGGGATTTATTTTTTTTTTTTTTTCACCAGAGTTACTGTTCCAAAGACAGAGTTTTATCTAAAAATCTGTTCTTCTTATCTTAATGATAGTGTTGTCCTTTTACCCCCTCTGTTTGGCTTTAGGTGTAGCAGAGATCTATATTAGTTTAATGTCTTCTCATTCCATTAAAGCTGTTCGATGCTCGTGCCATACAGTGCAGTCAGCAGCATATCTTAGAAAATGTTCCTTTGAGTGGTACAAATGTGTAATATTGAGCTGTACAGTTTAACATATTCTTCTGAAGGAGGATCTGTGCTTTTTAGAACACAACTACTAGCTTTTATTTTAACCACTGAGGCAAACTGAGTTCATTAGTGAGCATAATAGGATTAGACATGAAAAAATGGACCCAAACTTTCTAATCTCATTTGAAAGCAGCCTCTCCAAAAGCAGACAAATGCTTTCTTTTTGCTGCCTTTTTGAAGCACCATTTCACTGAAGCTGACTCAGATTGATAGAGTGAGTAAAAAGACGAGTCACATTCTGCAGAGTGACATTATGTCTGACTAAGGCAGTAAGAAGCACTTGCCTTCAATAAAAGGAAATGTATTCCACTTCTTATTAAGTTTCCCCTCTGCTTCTTGTTAAGTTCAGGTAGGTGTAGTTCCTTGATATATAAAAACAGGTATCCAACATTGACTTTCTCCTCTAGTTGAGGACACTAAATGATCTTCAGCACTGGTAGTTGCTTATTATCTTTCAAACAACTGAGTGTAGCAGGTTGCCTTTGAATGAAGTGGTATGGTGCTGCAGCACGGCTAACCTTGCCCAGGTGCCTGCCTGCATGAAAGCTCCTGCTACTTTCCCAGCTGAAGTGTACTTGATCTCTTCTCCGTCTCCACAGTTAGGAGTCTATTGTTCCTCTCTCTCATCTGCAAACGTCTTGCAAATGACGTTTGGATGCGATCGACTTCTAATGGAAGATTACAGCCCTGTGGATCAAAGCAAACCACACACCAGAAGGGGACTCTTAAGAATTTTAAAGGTTTAGCATAAAGAAGATAATTACACAGTCCGATTCAGAATTGTTTCTGTACTTGTCACTCATACTCTTAGAAGCCAAACTTGTACTATGACTGCACGTGCCAGGAGTGCTTTTGTCTAAGAAATGTATTTGGAGCCTACACAAAGTTCTTCAGGATTTCACTTCTACAGATGTTGGGTACATAGGAAGAAAACCTTTTCTACCTAAAGATCTTCCATATCCATTTTGTTTCAGATTTCTAACAGTTTCCTTAGATTTGTCCAAGATGCGTCTTCACTGATGCTGTTGTGAGATTTAGAGTCGTTTTGTTTTGTGCTTTGGCTGATAACTTGGGCTTCAGACCAAGGACTGCAGAGTTCAGAAGTTCAACACTGAAAGTAATATAGGATAGTCTGCCATTTGAATGCTGCCAGCAGTGAAACATAGGTAACTGGCTACAACTTCAGGTTATTCTGCATGATTCGCAGTTGACGTTAAAATATTACTCTACATTTGAGAGGTGTCTCTGAGAAATTACCTTACAAGAAAAGCTGAGATTTCTAAAATAATTCTGCATCCATCTGTTAGCCAGGTGATTTCTAATGGTTCCTGAATAGTAGAGAATAGCTGCAGCCTTGTCTAACACTAACCTTAACCACTTCACATGACTGATTTTGTAAGGATCTACATGTAGGTGTTTAGATATTTCACTGCTTCTGTCTGACATAAACTAATGATGTAGACTGGCTAAACATGGTGAGATGATTAAACAGTAATGTTAATTAGTGGCTTCTATGAGAGACTTGATCCTTTTTTTTTTATTATTGTTTTAGCAGCATTTATTATGCATGTACAGAAGTTAAAGGTACAGAAGTGGATGTTTTCTTTATAGCATCTGTTAATAGCAGTAAGAGTTCAGAAAAAAACCAAACATTTAAATGATCTGGTCGAACACATAAGGTCCATCTTCATGCCCCACCGTTGTGCAAAAACAATATCTTTGTGTGAAGGGAAAAGGCAATTTTCTGCAGGCAGTAAGCATCTGTACTATTACTTAGATGTCATGTATTGATGATACTATTTCAATCAAACATATCTCATTCAGAGAGCTTTTGATGGGAGGAATTTTTGGAAGGGTTTAGGAAGGTTAAATCTGTGAGACATGGCTTCCATCTGGAATGCATTAGCTACAAAGATTTATTAGCCAGAGTGCCTCTGCATAATGTTCCATGGAAAGCAAAGCCCTGCATCTAATTTCCAGCATGATGTCTATATGAGGAGTGATCTTTGAAATATCATAGGTGACAATCAAGTTTGTTATAAAAATAGTAAATGCATAGGATTTTCATGGCGGCTATTTTAAATCCCTCATGAGGGCTGCTAAGCAGGTAGTTGATTTGTTGACAAATGATAAAACTGTAGGAATAGCAACATGCATGACATTTTTAAACGGGATAGACTCTTTAAGCAGTAGGAATCGCATCAGGAAAATTATCAGCATTTAGTGGTTGCTTAACTCTGTGAAGGATGGCATTAGGAAATAATAAGAGGCAATATTTAACTTTCTGTTTCAGTATTTTCTGATTAAATCTGTTTCAAGAAGTGCTGCTTCTGATCAGCAAGCAGGAGGGAAAGAGCTTTACAGATTCTCATACATTAAGAAAGATGACTCTCTGCAACTCTAAACCATCATGTTGTCTGATGGTGATTAAAAATTACTTGCATAAGGACAGTACACAGTGAACCAAAGGGGAAATATGTTTTTATTATACAAGTGTTCAACTACAGAAAAAAATTCAGTGATGTGCCTGCTAGTTTCCACACAAAACTGACAGGGTAGGGTGATTTGATTTCAATCAATGATGAGAGAAAGGTGTCTAAGATGCCTTGAAAATCTGACCCAGTTAAGCAGGACAGTGAATTAGTAAATATTAACTGCTACCTTGAGGAGAATACTGTTTCTGAAAGATGGAGACAGCAATTTCTTTTCTGTAAACTCAGTTGCAATATGTAAAGTGTGAAGTTGCTATCACTCTCCAAAGTTCTGAATAAAAATAATTAAAAATAAATAATTCATGCATTGTGATCTATTCCATTTCTGTCGTCTTTGTGGCCTCTGAATCATGCTTGGTTCTGCGCTTGTAGAATAGGTATGGATAGAAGAGTTTTTTTATATAAAATGAATTCCAAAAGGTTATGGAAGAGAGAGGAAAAAATAAAACCTGATACTTTTCAAAGGAGTATAAATGTAGAATTAGAATTGTGAGCAAGGAGTCTGGGTATCTGTAATCTCAGCGCTACTTCAGAGAGAAAATGTTTGTGAACCTGGGTGAATCTTAACATTTCTGCGTTACGCTTTTTGTGTTTGTGAAGTTAAGTGGATAATGTTAGCTGCCTTGGCATAGGAACCCTGCTTTAATTGTGTAACGATTATTAAACCCTTTCTAAAAGAACTAAGAGAAGTAACATGTAGATTTTTTTCTGTACTAGTAGAAAAATCCATTGCTGAAATGTACCAAACATTCCCTCCTCCAGAATGGTTGGCTGGGATAGAGAATCAAAGTGCATAGCTTTAGCAAATGGTTTCTAGTTCAAGTTTTCTCCCATATGCACGTGTTTGTGTGCACATATTTCTGCACACATGTATATTTGAAAATATCAGAAAATGCATTGGCTTTCATCTTTTCTTTGTAGTCTGTTAACTGAAAAGCACAGATTATCTAATACAGATATTTTTAGACAATTTGTAATGTTGTGTCTTCAGAAGTCTGAAACAGTGTGCAATACCTGGAACGTGCTGGTGAAGAAAGAGCCCAGAAATTTGCTGATTGCATCCAACAGTGCCACTTGTTGACTCATTAGTAAGTGTTAAAACACAAAGATGGCAAAATGTGAAGGACAACAATAACTATCCAGCTTTGCCATCTGTGTGTTTTGGGGCTAGATCAAGGTTTGCAGTTTTTAAATTGCTAATTCCTTTGGCAAAGGGTTGGGGTTAAAAAAAAACAAACAAACATCAATAGTACTTTAATCTTCTCAGGGAGTTTGGTGGGTTTACGGAAGGGTGTTAGTGTATTTATTCCTCTCTGGAATGAGGAAGGTAAGAAAATTCTAAGAGCTTCCACTGTGTCAGGAGCATGGAAAGAATGATTCACAGCAGAGAAGAGCACTTTCTCTGCCTCTTTCCCCTCCTCTGTCTCCCATTCAGATGGAATGTGAGGTCCAGGGAATTGTTTCCCCTCTAAGAACTTCTCCTTATTTAAAGTCTCACTGTACAACAGAATTGGAGATGCTACTGCTTGTGATTGATTCTACAATTAAGATGGCAGTGAGCTGCATTTCATTTTAGTGACTTTGTTGTTTAAGGAATTATAAGCTCATTTCTAAGATGTTGCTTTTTGATATTTGAGCTCCTGCTGTGTGATCCCTGAGAGAGCAAATGGCAAAGTAGGACAAATGTGCAGGCTCCTGGTTGTTACAAAGGCATGGAGTCCTTAACTGGGTAGACCCAGTCATGACAAAGAGGTGCACATTTAGTCAAGAGGTGAGGTTGCATTATGTCACCAGGAATGAGCATTTTGTTACAATGAGTTGTTCATACCTGCTGCGGATGTGCAAGTCTCAAGGCAAGCCTGAAAGAGAAATGGGGTGGCTTGTTGATGAGCTAGCCTGTTAAAAGGATAAGCTTCCACTTGCTTCAGAGAGATACCGTATTGTCCTGATGGCATGAGGGGAGAGAAGGGTGTGGGGAAATGGGTTGAGTCGTTTGAGTTAAAATGACGAATTGTTAGTTGTTCAGTGTAAGTTCCTATTGCAACCAGTAAATTGCTTGAAGGCAAACAACAGTGGTAGGTAGTCACTTTCCACTAGACACTTCTTTAAAAGGTATTCCTTGTGCATGTTTCTTTCACTTCTTTACTATGGTAAAGTGCATGGGAATGGTTATCTTTGGAACAAGTGACTGATGTACACTAAATGCTGTATTTTCAGTTGCATATCCTATTGCCAGCATTTTATTTTTTAAATACATTTTTGTTTGGACAAATGCTAAAAGAACTTTTCCTTGTTCTGTTGGTGTGGTTGTGTTTGCCCTGGAAAAGGCAACTGTAGAAGGCCCCTGGCAGAAAAGAGACACATGATATTTATGAAACATTTACAGGATAGATTTTCAGCTGTAGAAATTGTGTAGCCATTCAGTCTTCCTTCCCCATCCACCTGACATTGTATCTGCCACCACTTCAGCTGCTGGTTTTCACTGTGGTATCTCCTCGCTGTACAAAAACATTGCAAAGAGCTGAATCATCGTAACTTTTCAGCATGTTTTAGCTATTGAGCTTTTAGGTAGTCTCTGTTGCAGTTGTGCCTACTTTTCCCTCCAGAATGCTCAAGAGAAGGCAGCAGTGCATCTCGAAACTATTGACCTCCTCATAGGGTCAAAGGTTAAACTCACTGTGGAGGGAGTCCACAGCAGAAACATGGACTAAGCTAGCCAACATCAGCCTTGTTATAAATAGAAACTGCTGTAGAAGTCAGAGTTGATGTACTCTGTCTGTGGTATACATCAAGTTTCTTTTACAGTAAGTGGTTTTAATTGTCAATATGAGTGCTGATATTTCTAGACATCCCGTGTGCTATGGGCTAGCTTTCACTGGTTGTATGTAATGAGCTGCATTTAAAATTTGCTTTACTAAGCATATTCTCATTTGTAATTTACTCTAAAGGGAATGTTACATGTTGCTAATATAAAGATCTCAGGTTTTGAAACATCTGGGTTTTGATACATTGCAAAAACTGTCAAATGCAAAAGCTGTTGTTAATTCCTGGAATGCTAGAGTCTACAGTTCAGTTTATGGTTGCATATGATGCGGAGCTAAGAGAGAAATTTGGCCCTTTGTGCCTGTTATTCATTCAGAGCCCTGAGTAGCACGTATACTGAAGCATGGAAAATGTCCTTTGTAAGTTAGAACAGTGACTGTGTTAATATAAGCAAACCTAAGGCATGTTTTGAATGCTTATCAGGCATTAGAATCAATAAGTAGTCTTTACATTTAAAATTAATGATTTTCTGTGTTCTCCAAAAGTCAAAATCTCTCAAAGTTGTCTTTGTTGCTTGTGATTTCTCCCAAGAGGATAAGCAGGGTGTGATAAATCATCATACCCACAAAATAAAGTGCCAGACATAAAAAGACCTGAGTTAGACTTCAAAGAGGAAATCCCTGCCTTAAACATCTTCAATATTTTGAAACTGTAGTTGTGGAAATGTAAGATTAAAAGATGATCTGGTGCAGCTCTAACCTAACAGTATTGCAGAGATGTTAGAGTTATCATCTTGACATGGGAATGAGGTCATGTTGTTAGATTAAGTCATCTAACTGTGTCTCTATTTATTTGAGGAGTCTTTTATTGGTTTACTTGATAATGCCAAGTGATGAGGACAATTTAAATATGCAAAAATAACAGTAGAATAGCTGACCAAAAGCAAAGAGCCTTTGCAAAATCTTTTCTAAAAATAGCAGAATACGCTTTATTTATGAAAGGCTTTAAACTGAACTAATAAATAAGCAAGCACATAAACATGTATCTGTGCATAAAGGAAATACAAGAGAAAAACCTACTAAATAAAAATGAAACATTGTTAAGGACATTATTATGAAGGTGTAAAAACTGTCTAAATGCCCATAGGAAAACACATTTTGAAATGTGTAAGTTCAGATCTAAACTCATAAAAGACTGAAAAGACTCTGGTTGCAAGCCAGCAGTAGCAGTATTTTGTTCCTCAAGCATCCTTTGTTCAGGTAGCAATGCAAGTGAAAGTGAGGCCACCTCTGGATAATGCTGCGAACCTGACACGTGTGGAAAAATCATAGTATCATATCATAGTCAGGGTTGGAAGGGACCACAAGGATCATCTAGTTCCAACCCCCCTGCCATGGGCAGGGACACCCCACACTAGGTCAGGCTGGCCAGAGCCTCGTCCAGCCTGGTCTTAAACACCTCCAGGGACAGCGCCCCAAAAGCCTCCCTGGACAACCCATTCCAGGGCTTCACCACTCTCATGGTGAGGAACTTCCTCCTCACGTCCAGCCTGAATCTCCCCACCTCCAGCTTCATTCCATTCCCCCTAGTCCTTATCACAGTCCCTCCCCAGCCTTCTTGTAGGCCCCCTTCAGATACTGGAAGGCCACAATTAGGTCCCCTCGGAGTCTTCTCTTCTCCAGACTGAACAGCCCCCAACTCCTTCAGTCTGTCCTCAGAGGAGAGGTGCTCCAGCCCTCTGATCATGCTCGTGGCCCTTCTCTGGACATGTTCCAGCACCTCCATATCCCTCTTGTAATAGGGGCTCCAGAACTGGACACAGTACTCCAGGTGGGGTCTCACCAGAGCTGAGTAGAGGGGGAGAATCACCTCCCTTGACCTGCTGGCCACACTTCTCTTGATGTAGCCCAGGATCCGATTGGAAAGTGTGTATGATTCTGCAGCTAATGTTGTACGTAGTGATTCATCCTTGTTCACATTGTAGTAGACTTTTTATTTTCTCCTCTTGCAGTCAGGTTTCTAACAGAACCGGAAGTTTCTATCCAATTACTTACTTTTTTTTTGTGAGCATGTCAGCCTCGCAGAGGTATTATCCAATATTTCTGTAAAACCTGTCACTGACAAGAGATATGCAAGGCACTAAAACATCATTTGCACATGAAATACAAAAATTCACCCAGGAAAGCCTCTGTGGAACAAAACAAACGTCTGCCTGTAAGTAGTAAAATTCTGAAACTATGACCTGTACCTACTAAGAATAACTGAATAGTAAATTAACTGTGATGTGTACTCTTATTTTAGGAATTTATTGTCTTACTCTGTTCAGAAAAGTGAAATATGAAACTAAAATGTATTGTCAAGGCTCTGTAAAGACAGCAGAGAAAAATCCACTTGTGTAAACTATGAGGTGAACTGTGAGGTTAGAAGATGAGGAAACGAGCTGTCTCTTTCCAGTCTGAAATAAACATGTTCAGCCCTGCGATGGCAAACTACTACAGGATTCATAAAGGATGTTTGGACTCAGGGAACAGTTTTCCCAAAAGTTAAATTCTTTTGAATAATCTGACAGAACATGCTCTTTTTTTTTTGAGTCAGTAGTAGCCCTTTTTAAGCCATAGAGCAGAAGGTGCTATGCTAAGTAAAGCCCTTGGAATGTTTGGATGAACTTCTTGCCTTCTCTTGAAGAAAATTTGACATGTTGACACGCCTTCTAAAATTTTGATCTATGATAATCCACGTAAATCCCACCTAGTCAGTTAGGTGGTGTGTGATTTTCTCTCAAGCGTAGTACCTGATCAACCTTTCTTTTCAAGTGCCAGTGACCTCTGAGCAGGTCAGTTTGCACCTTGCTAGTCTCATCTTGGCATACCTCCAAAAGGCAAATAGGTCAGACTTCTGTTAGTGAGCCAAAAAGGAAAGTTCAGTCTGAATGCTTAACAAGAGAATAGATCGTTCTGCAGTAAATGGTACTCTGATGCGTAGTGGAAAGTGCCAGAACTTTGTCTGGGAGCTTCATAGACCACAGATAACAAATTTCAAGCTCATCACATTCACCAGTAGTTGATGTGTCATCTTCACCAAGATTTGTCAGCTCTGAGCAAGTTTCTCAGCTTTCCATAGAAATTCACAACGTTCTGTTCTGCAGTAGTAACATGCAGATAATTCTGATGGACATTATTGGGAGCTTCTGGTGGATGCTATTGAGCTCTTAAGATTAATGTCATGCATAAGCATCACAACAAGGCCTGACAGTGATTTGGTCTCTATTTAATGCTTTATCTAAATCTCAGCTTTTAGTTGTGTATGGGAATCCATATTACTCTTCTAGAATATGTGCTAAGCACACAATTCTGACTGAGTTCATTAAAGGCTGTTCTTTTGGGTTTAACCCAGAACAGCACCTAGTGGTGCTGATGTACTGCAAGACTGGGCCGATGGAGACCCAGCAGTTCTATTTATTGTGATGATAGAATCACAGAATCATAGAAATGTCCAGGCTGGAAGGGACCTCCAAAAGTCATCTAGTCCAATGTCCTCTGCAGTCATCAGGGACACCCTCAACTAGATCAGGCTGCCCAGAGCCCTGTTGAGCCTCACTTTGAATATCTCCAGGGATGGGGCCCCAACCACCTCCCTGGGCAACCTGTCCCAGTGTTCCAACACCCTCATGGTAAAGAACTTGTTCTAACATCCAATCTAAATCTGCTCTTCTCTAGTTTGAAGCCATTGCCCCTGTGCTATCACCAGAGGCCTTTGTAAACAATCTCTCTCCATCCTTCTTGTATGCACCCTTCAGGGAAGTAGTCATGTTAGTAAGAGTGACCATGAAGCATGAAGTTTGCATGTTACATAAAAACATTTTTGACATGTCAAAATACATTCAGACTCTGCTCATTTTAATGGACTTTGTGACGAGTCTCTTAATAGCAGATTATATATCATTTATACTGCTATCCTTCATGCTTTTAAACTGTAATACCCTTTCCTGAATGACTGCTTGTCAGTTTCTCTGATCTAAAGTTGATTTTTTGTTTTATATTAACTAGGCCAATTAAGTAAAGAGTTATGATGAGAAGAAGAGAAAGCAAATATTAATCTACCTCCCTGAATTTCTTCTTTCTAAGATCCTAGCTTCTAGAACACTCCAGAGTTGCCTTTTGTTGGTTCGTTTGCATTGTAGATAATTTAATCAATGTGGTATTTGATGGCTCAGACTGAGGCTTTATGTGATGTCATCTGTGTGAACAATGCCACGCGTGCACTGCAGCCCAAACCTCTTGCGTGCTTCCATATTGCCCAGTTATTGCTCTTCCCATTTGTGTCAATCCTTTTGTGCTTGCACATAGGCGTTGTGTTGTTCCACCTATTTGAACTCCACATATAGGCCATTCATTTGAACTACTTTGGTTACTCTTTTGCTTGAAAATTAGCCTGTCCACAATTTTTTTTTCCCCCCCCTCATTTTATGTTCTTAGGCAGTACATCATATGTTGAGATTGGAAGTTACCTCATATGTCATTAATTGGCACATTTCCAGGAGATTTTCTTTATGTGAATATTTATTCTCCCAGCCCTTTCTTAGTCCTTTTATTACACGCAGTACCATGGGCCAATAAACAATATTAATTATAGATGCAAGGTTATTGCTAGAGAGCCTGGGTATTGATCCAACATAAGTTAGAAATGGTTGAAGGAATGAACTTATTTGTTGGCAGGTGTCCATATCATGAAGCAATCACCATAAATATCTTCAGCCTGGCCTTTTCTTGACTCATATTAAAAATATTAGGAGCTGAAAAATCAGAATGAAGAAGTATTGCATGCATAGATAGCAAACATTAGATAGTCAAACTGTGGGGAAAAATTATGCTGTCTCTGTATAAAAATTGAGGGCTTTAAACTGTAGGAGTGCCAGTTTGGTCCTCCGCAAAAGAGAGATCTAAAGTAATACATCTCTTTCAAAGGAAAAGACATTTCATCATTAGTGTAATCATCTTATGATTTCACAATCAAAAGTTAAAGTATTTGCTTATAAAGATGCTGAATGTGAAGCAACATATGACAACACTTGTATTTCTTATAGTTTCTTTGATAAGAAAGGAAAAACCTTCTGGGTTTGCCATAGACTGTCTGGGTTTTTTATATTGACTATTTGGTCTCAAAAATATTCAGAATGGAATCAAAATTCTACACTCCCCAAAGCTTGTTGTTACTTTGAGACCAGTTTTAATGAGGGATTGCAATTGAGCCAACCTCAATTGCTCAGTTGCAGCTTGGGCAAGTAGAAAAACCCTGATGATTGATCTATGTGGGTGAGTTGGCATCAGTTTGCAAGCCTTCTGGGTAGAGGCAGAACATCCAGCAGGAAGAATTAAAAAGGAAAAGGGAGAAGAAGCATTTATCACCCTTTTACTAACATTTTATGGCAGTGTTATGGTAAACTGAGAGATGAATGCCTACATTCATGTGTTTTGCACTATTCTGCGGCCCTAATAATATTAAATCAGACGTAATACTTCACACCAAATGTTCAGTAAAATAGGGAATGATGTGAGTATTTGTTGATGCTGTATGCTGTGCGTTACAGCATCAAAAGCAGTGCTTGAAAGACATAAAATGCTGCAAAATAGAGGTCAGAATTATGCTAATATCATGATAATATAAAAATATTAAGTCACCAAATGACAGGATTACAACCCAAGTATCTTCAGTCCCTAGGAGCCTTTCAGCTAAGCTCATGGTAAATAAAACAGGCGGTCGTGCACAGGAGTCTGATTACACATTTACACACTTGTATTATTCGAACTGCACAAAGCATTCACCTCTTGATACTGGGGTTAAAATCTGATTTAGGTTACTGGAGAATATTAGGGTAGCTGTCCCAGCCTAGTAGACACTTCATTATATAGTAAAATCTTCTCTCAGTCCTAAAATCAATCAGTATGATTAACATCAGCTCTTTAGAACAGGTTAGGATTGGCATAGCCAGTGAGGTACATAGCAAGATTAGAATGAATTGACAAGCTTGCATGAAAATAATAATTAAAAAAAGCTCATTAATTAATTTTATATATATATATATGTGTGTGTATATATATATCTTTGCCAGTTTCTCTACAGAAGAGAGTATTCAGCACATTTGACGTCAGGACCAAAGTATATGATGAAGTCAAACCGTAGATTGGAGATCTCATTTCACAATATTTGACAGTCTCATATTATCAGACTTGGCTATTCTTTTACTTCTTTTTATGATTATTTTTTTCCCTTCAGTCATCCAATAAAATTCAGTATTTGCAGTATTTTTTAGCATTTCTGTGCAGGTACAAACACTGTGTGATTTATTCCATTATTGCTATCAGTTGAAAAGCTCTTTTTCAGCAACTGCTTTACTTCTGCTATTGATCCTTTATTTACTATTCATTTCATTTTCTGTAATTGCATAAAATAGTGTATATTGCAAGGATTTAATGACAATCTATGTCTATCCAAATGCTGGGGAGGTAATAAAGTCTTTGCTTGTCAATATTATCAATTTATTTATTTTTTATCTTATTATATTTCCTTTCCTCTTATTAGATTTTTAGGCAGGCATTTTAAATTCCTGAAGACATAAACCACATAGAGCCAAGCCACTGTAAAGGCCTAACACATCAGTAAATGTCACTAAAGTGTCAACTCTTTGCATCATAACTGCAGTTCATTTCTCAGCATTGACAGTGATGCTTATACTGGATAAGGATTGGAATGGGCATATATCCAGATCTTAATTACATCAGGCATAGGGATGAGGAGCGGTCTTTTTCCTCACGGGGAAGGGAGGGTAGAGCTAAATTTGGCCATCTAGAGCCCGATGCATCCCTGTTTATCTGGAGATAATAGGATTAAGTTAAGCTATGGGACTTCCTTAGCTAGAACTGCCTTGCTGCCTTCAGCAGGGGTCTAATAAGGATAGATATAATTGGGTAAATGGTGAATAAGAATAAAAAAACCCCTACACAGTATAAGCAGAATGCTTGTGAATAAATGATGACAAATTGGATTCCATCCAATCCCTGCAGAGCTGGTTAAAATACAGCAATGCATGTGGAATTACAGGGTGAAATGTATATTTTTCTTTTATTCTGACTTTTGCCACTTTCTCTCAAATCTCACATGGAAAGTATGTTAAAGGAGAAGATAGAGAAGGGGAGTAACAGCATTTGTATGACACTAATCAGAAGCTTTTTAATGCTGTTCCTATAAGGTTAAAGATGCACAAAATGTAAGTGACTACAAATACATGCTGCACAAATGAGATTGTGGTTTTCTGACCCATGTCCACTTACTGAATTTAGTCTGTTAACTGTTTGCCATTTATTTTCCTCCCCCCCCCCCCCCCAAATTCTCAAAGAGAAGAACAAACGTGGAGATGTAGCCCTAATGGAATAATTAATTCTATCATTCACTGGGAGATATTTCTCTAATTTATCTAAATACAGTTCTTTTATTTTCTTTTTTCTTCTATTTTGAGGGTGTTTTTAAATACATTAGAATACAATTAGAGTGACTTTAAGGGAAAAAATCACAGCAGGGAAATAGTAAGTAATGATCAAAAGGTCTCTCTGTCTCAATTTTCTTTCTGTCAGAAATACACAAAATCTTTTGCCTGGTGTAAAAGGCATAGTCATTTAATTGTAATTTCTTTTCATGCTGGTGACCTACGGCTTTCAGTTGTGACTATGAAATAACATATATTGGTGGACTTTCTCTGCTGATGAGTGTGAGGTGTCCCTGCCACAGGGATGGAACTAGGTTATATGTGAGGTCCCTCCCAGCCCCGACAATTCTATGATTCAGTTGCAGATGGAGAACAATTATATCCATGACATTTGCAAAGGCTACTCCAGAGATGTGGAACAAAGTTCAGAATGCTCTTGTAGACCAAAAGGTGTGATCCACCTTCATGTGATCCATTTTATGCAGGAATCAAGTCAATCTGATGCTAGCATACCTTGGGAGTGACTCTGTAAATCATTAAGATGCTACAATCGGTAGAGCTAGTTTTGGAACAGGTTTGTCCATGCCATTTGCTCCCCTTTCCTTTGTTTTTTGAAGATGGTCCAGAGTTTGAACTGTTGGAGCTAGTAGTTGAACAATCAGATTACTCCATCCGTATGCACGTTATTACTTACCTGCCGAAAGGTTTGCATATGCTAATGCATCTCTGATAAATTTGCCCTGTGTTAAAAAGCTGCAGCACCCTATCTGGCTACAAAACTAAGAACAGTAGTATATTTACAAGCACGGCCACATATTCATTAATAACATTGCAGACAGAATGACAGAAACCTTAGGAGAAGAAATCATAGAGAAACACGGAGGCCAATCTTTTTAAGTCAGGAATGGCAACATAGAGATTATTATGAGCAAGAAACTGAAGATTTCTAAAGAAATGCAAACATTCTGTTTAGGAGAGGACCAGATCTATGAGCCTAAGCAAGAGGAAGTTAAAAGGATAATTAGAAGAGCTAAGAGAAATGCCAAATGTTGCATTGTGCAATATATCAAAAAACCACAACAAAAGAGTCTTCAAATATATTTGCAGAAGACAGAAAGTAAAAGAGAAAATTAGTTTAGCAGAAATGAGTGTTGGGAATTAGAGACATGATGATATGGAAATAGAGTTTTGTTTTGCTTTTCTTTTTACAGGCTCTTGTCAGAGGTTGTAGAATATGAATCTTGTAGCGTATATTGGTACCAAAGCAATGTGTGTGGCTGTGTAAAGCCTAAATTTGCAAAGTAGGTGAAGTACTAAGCACAAATCACAGAAAACAGATGGTTGGAAGAGACCTCAAATTTCTTCCAGTCCAACTCTCCAACCCCAGCACTGAAGGGTCAAAACTAAACCATGTCCCTAAGCACTAGGTCCATGCTACTGAAACACCTTCAGGGACAGTGACTCCACCACTGCCCTGGGCAGACCATTCCTATGTTTGATAACCCTCTCTGTGAAGAAGTATTTCCTAGCATCCATGCCCGAACCTCCCCTGGTGCAGTTTGAAACCATTTCCTCTAGTCTTGTTGCATGCCACCAAGGACAAGAGGCTGGTCCCCTCCTCAAATTAATGCTACTACAGTTATATATCTCATGGAAATTATCAAATGAGTTACAACTCAACATGGAAATTATCAAATGAGTCTACAACTACCTGAAAGGTGGTTGTAGACAGGAAGGGGTTGGTCTCTTCTCCCAGGCAACCAGCACCAGAACAAGGGGACACAGTCTCAAGCTGTGCCAGGGGAGGTTTAGACTCGAGGTGAGGAAAAAGTTCTTCACTGAGCGAGTTGTTCATCATTGGAATGGGCTGCCCAGGGAGGTGGTGGAGTCGCCGTCCCTGGAGGTGTTCAAGGGGAGATCGGACATGGCACCTGGTGCCATGGTCTAGTTGTGAGGTCTGTTGGGACAGGTTGGGGTCTCTTCCAACCTTGGTGATACTGTGATACATACAGCTGGTTTTATCAAACAGACATCAAAGTTCATAGATCAGAGACTGTAAGAATATGCAAAATAGTTTCAAAAATAAATTCATGTGTTGGGTCATAGATTTTTCAGAAATAGGATACCCCTATAACAACATGACCTTTTTTAAAGAAATCAGGTAAACAGTGTCTACCTGCTAAGGGATTCAAATCAATCATGCATCAAGTAGCTTCATTTCCAGTCTAGAGTTACAGTCCTGCGTAGGCAGCATTTCTGTGCCTTCATATTTGAAATTGAAGCCATGCCTAGCCCTGCTCAAGTTCTTAAGCCTTTGGAGATGCTGCTGTTGAAGCATATAGAAGCTGGCGTGGGTGTTGTATATCGTGCTTGGATTTGCAGGTAACTCAGTGATGAAGAGATTTAAGGGAAGAGTCCGGGAAGAGAACGAATTTGTCATGTGCATTAGCTCAGTTGCTTTTATGGTAAAGGCTGTTGGAAAAGTGTTACAAGTGGTTTGCTTAGAAATGTTTACAAAGTACTGGTATGTGCAGAAGGGAAAAGAAAACAAATTAGTAGAGCTTATCACCTGGAAAGCCTTTGTCCTTTGGGATTAAAGTCTGATTCCACTGAAATCAGTAGGAGTTCTGCTACTGGCTAGACTGGAGCCTCAATTATATCCATAGTTGCTTGCCTTTTTTTATTATTTTTTTTTTAAATTAATATCAGTCAAAATATTTTCAAAATATTTCTTCTTCTGGATTGTAATGATGAATAGCTAGTATGGTTAGAAAGAATTGTCTTGGAAAACAACAATTGTCTTGTGAAGTGTTAGAAAATCTCTTACTATATTGGAGATAGGGCAACAATAATTTCAGGATAGTAAGGTAAGAAACTCACTTGATTAATAATAGTATAGCAACCACCAGTTGAATTCAGTGAGTTTATTAGAATTCTTGTCAAGTGATTTGCACCTGCATTCATCAGATCTGAAATCGTCCCAGACTCTTTAACAGATCTGTCCCTTAACAACTTAATGAATCACGGTAACAAGAACTCCTGTATCTTCATTATGAATCCCTGTATAACAGAATCACATTCACTCTTTCACCAGCTTTTTATTATCTCCTTGGATTAGCTTCAGACTCAAAATTAGCAGAAAGACATTTCATTGGGATCAGTGGAGTTCCTGAGGTATAAACCTTGTGAAGGACGCCTGTGTCACTGGGGAAATTCTTGTACTTCATTGAGCTGTAGTTGAAATATCATTTACCCAGTTTAAAGCGATTTAAATTTATGCTAGCATCAGGGACTGCATTCAAAAGTGACTCAACAGTTTCATTCATAGTGCTTCACTGAAAGTTGGGTTTTTTCTCCCTTAAATTTCCACTGAAGTTCTAGAGTCATTACAAAATCCAAAACTTCAAGAGAATTTTGTCCAGCTTCACAATTAATTTTGACTCCATCCCAGTCTCCTTTGCCAAAACAACAGACCTCCCTGGAACAGCAAGCTCAAATATGTAAGGAAAATTGAAACTCAATTTTTATTACTTTGTCTAATTCTGAGATTTCTTAGAAATGGTTCTCACAACTTCTTCAGCTCACAAAAAAGAACTTGTCTCCACAAATAGTTTCCAGAGAGTATGAAATTCAATAATAACATCAGAAACTAAGGCAAGGCCTAAATATTTTTCATCTTAGTAATACTCACAAAAATCTGGACCCTGTATTCAGAAGTGTGTGCTTGGATTATACACAGTTTATATCTGCTGTCGCTGTCAATATTATTAGAACGGAGGTGCTGAGAGTCATAGTCATAAATGAGTATGAACTAGCAAATGGTTCTGAATGGTTCATTGCTTAAAAAACAGTTGACACCATTGTATCTCACCTGTCATGTCAATTTTGCTGCTGAGTGCTGAGTCAAGGGGCTGAGAAGGCCACTTGACTTCCTAGTAAAGCCTCCTCTCACGTTTTCTGGAACCAACTTTTATGTAGGTTTGAATGTTACATCTTTGGCCACTGTTTGACCCAGAATCTCACTAAACCAACAGATAAATGTATCAGGAAGCTAATGAGCACTCCTATCATCCATGCTTAAATGTCCAGCTTAAATGGCTATGCAAATGCACTTAGCATGGGGAATAAACAAGAGGAGTTAGAGGCATATGCATGCCTGCAGGCCTATGATCTTCTTGGCATCACAGAGACCTAGTGGGATGGCTTCTATGGCTGTGGTGTTAGAATAGGCTTTTTAGGAAAGCCAGCCAAGGGAGACAGTCAGAGGGTGTTGCCCGCTATGTCACTGACCGCTGGAGTGCATGGAGCTTTGCCTAGGGATGGATGAATTGCTGACTTAGAGTTTATGGGTCAGGATTAAAGGGAGGGCAGGGACAGGTGACGTTATAGTGGGGGTCTGCTAGAGGCTGCTTGACCAGGAAGACTGAAGGGATAAAGCCCTTTACAGACAAATAGGAGCAGCCTCTCTTTCACAAGCCCTGGTCCTCAAAAGGGACTTCAGCCACACCAGTATCTGTTAAGAGATATGCAGTATCAGTAGAGCATAGGCATTCCAGGAGGTTCCTGAAATGTGTTGACAATGACTTCCTTCTCCAAGCGACAGAGGAGTCAGTGAGGAGAGTTGCTTTGCTGTATCTGGTTCTCACCAACAAGGAGGGGGTGGTGAGGAATGTGGTGGACTTGTGCAAAATATTTGACACTATGCCACATGGATGGCTACACCTACAGAGTTGCAGTCAATAGTTCAATGTCTAAATGGAGACCAGTAATAAGTGGTGCTCCTCAGGGGCTGGTTTTAGGACCGGTGCTCTTTAACATCCCTGCTGGCAACATGGACAGTGGGATTGAGTGCACCCTCAGCAAATTTGTTGATGACACCAAACTGTGTGTTGCAGTCAACAGGCTGGAGGGAAGGGATGCCATCCAGAGGGACCTTTGCAAGGCCAAGCATGAAGTCCTGCACCTGGGTCATGTCAGTGCCCAAGCACTAGACCTAGTAGAAGGTGTCCCTGCCCGTGGTGGGGAGGCTGGAACTAGATGATCTTTAAGGTCCCTTCCAACCCAAACCGTTCTATGAGTGTATGGCAAACTATCAACATTATTGTGATGAATTGGGATGTTTTAGCAATTTTACCTTAGCTCACTGGTGGCACTTGGTGCCTATTACTTCCAGACTTGAATGTGCACATGCAAGGAGAATAACTCTCTGAAGGGTTTAACGATACTTGTGAAGCAGTCAACCATTATTTCCCTCTGTCAGATTCTACTACCTGAAAGACTCAGGTTAATATAATGATTGAGTGCTTCCACTTTACACCATATGCAGTAGAGGTATTGCTCTGTATATCACATGTAGTATTATCTAGCAGTTGTAAAGTGTTTTGCATGTGCACTCTGCATTATGGCCATTAACTAATTAATCCTCACAATGACTCGGTGAGGTAAACAACAAGATGCTGTTGCCCATTATTATCACATGGTTATGCTGTCATGCTTCATTTATGAATTTATCAATTTACTTTGTAATGCTATATCTAAAGGTTCAATAAAAACAATTTAAAATAATAAAAGAGAAGGGAAACCAGCTTTTAGAAGCACATAGGACATATTTTTATACTGGCAATGAGCTAATATAATTAGAAAGTACAATGGACTCTGAAAGGAAGAATATAAAATAAATTTCCCCCATTCTACTTAATAGGTGAGATTTTCTAAGAGACAGAGACTAATTGCTTCTTGGTAAAAATAAAAAGGCTAAGTACAAATTCATCACAAATAGGGTCAAACCTCACTCTGAAAAATTACAACGTTTGTTTGCGGGTAACCATACTAGATTCAGAATCTTAAACATAGTAGATGCAAATGGTTTCTTCTAAATGCAAATATTTAAACACTATTTAAAGTTACATGAGAGAATAGGTCAAACCTAGCAGAAGTTTGTCTGTGCTGGGGAAGATTTTTATGAACAATTTCAATATTCATAGAGCCACCACTATCCACTCAGTTGCCAGACAGTGAATCTGCATCAATGTTTACTTCAGATCAGGGGTGCAAATCTGAAGTGATGCTCATCATCCCCACATAATGTGTTGCTTCATGTCACTACCTGAAGGGATGTTGTAGACAGGCGGATGTTGGGTCTCTTCTCCCAGGCAGCCAGCACCAGAACAAGAGGACACAGTCTCAGGCTGCACCAGGGGAGGATTAGGCTGGATGTTAGGAAGAAATTCTATACAGAGAGAGTGATTGCCCATTGGAATGAGCTGCCCGGGGAGGTGGTGGAGTCACCATCGTTGGAGGTGTTCAGGAGGAGGCTTGATGGGGTGCTTGGTGCCGTGGGTTAGTTGTTTAGGTGGGTTGGATTGGTTGATGGGTTGGACGCAATGATCTTGAAGGTCTCCTGGTCTATTCTATTCTATTCATGAAACAGTCTTGGAGCAGTTGATAGAGGTTCCTTTTGGATGAAACTGAAACATGCACATTCTTAGAGTGCCAGCTAACGCTCTCCAGCTGCTAATGGTTATTCAGTCCACAGGACCAGACTAGGTCTCAGGTGAAGCAAAGCCCTCTGAAATGTTGATAGTGTAAATACAAGTTCCTCAGCACCACTTGTTTTGTTCTACAGACCACTCCTATTGTTACAATTTTCAGAGGGCACCAAGGAAGTTTGATGATGAACTCCCACTGATGTTTACTAGCATTTAGGTTTTCAGTGTTGCCTACCTTTGTCTCACATATTCACCATTGAAAATACACCTTAGTTTTTCAGCTTGATCCTCAGAGAAATCAAGATCTGGTGTAGTGCCACTTGCTGAATTTTACCTATCAATATAATATTGACCATTTTTTATGATGCCCATTTATCTGCTGTGCAAATTCAGCTTTGATACAGGTTATGTTTAGTATAAAAAAAAAAATCACCACAGGATATGTCTGGCTTTTTATCATGGGTGTTTAATCTCTTTAAAATAGTTAGGCTGGAACTAATATATTTTTCCTGTTGAGTACAATAGCCAATATTTCCATAAGTTTTTGGTTGTTTAATTTTACAGGGCTATTGTTCCACAACATCAAAGCTAACTTCTGTCAAATAGGAACTCCTTACACATAAAACTCTCTGGAGTAGGAAGAGCAGGAAGAGGTTTACTGAGAGAACCACGCTGGCTGATAGTGAAGGCTGTGGGAGTTGGTAGCCAGTGACTGTGCTTTAGAAGGGTGAAAAAATGTGGCAAACAAAGAAAAGAATAAAACCAGCACAAACTGTGAACATTAATAGTGTTTACACTGCTGCAGCTGGGAAGATACTACATTTCATGAAGTGTCCATTGGGGAGTATTGTATTCATGTCGTCGTCGTATTTCTCTGCAGCAACATTCGCAGCCGAATATAAGTCACGATTTTTCACTTTATGGTTTGGCAGTGGCTAAGTAAAAAATAGTGTTTTACTTTGGGGTCTGCCACACAAGAAAATACTACAATTTCAAGCTTAGAAAAGTAACCTCAAGAAGGTATTATAAATTGGTTGAGTTCAGAATAGGGGTGGATGATTAGATTCCAGTGTTTCCTGCTGAGTGGTACATGCTTGTTTTGCAATGTGCTTTGGAGTCAGAGATTCAAACAGAACGTGCAAATCCTATTCAGTCTCTCAGCGTTGTTGGTCTGGGTTTTATTGATTTTTCATCTGTGAAAATCCAGTGCTCTCCATATATTTCAGAAACCTTAGAGCAGACTGTTCAGAATAGGTGCTTTAATTAGAATTACATTCAGTTCACTGTTTTGTAGAGGGATGAGGCATTGTCTTGGTTTTACTGTATTCATATAGTCCCAAGGAAAAAAGTTCTCTTTCTCTAAAACAGAGCAAATAGGATGTTGCAGCTATTGTGTCCACTCTTTGCCCAAACCAGTGATTTACCTTGTGTACATTTCTTCCACATAGAGGTAAACAATGTTCCATTAAATGTAGAGGATTTTTTAATCAAGTTTTGATAGTTTCCATATTTTATAGTATTAATAGAATTTGGGCATTTTACTTTTGAGGAGATTTATAAGGTTTATTTATAGGGTTGAAATTGACTTTAGGAAAAAAAACCCAAAACACCCTGGTTTGACTTTTTTCTGCCTATTAGCTTTCTCTCTGTTAATTTTTTCTCCTAGCTCTGTTGAGTCGTATGCAGTGACATTGTAAGTGGGATGTATTTCCTCACATCAATACCTTGTTAATGCTGTTCATTAATCTAGAACCATGAGCTTGTTCAGAGGTGGTTAGATATTCCATATTTCCGTAGGGTTTGAGGGAAGTGTGACAGCTTACTTACGGCATCAGAAACCAGATCTCATTCCGTTGTCATGTCATTTTTAATACTGATTAAATAGCAGAGGCTGCATGAGGACTCACAGCCTGTAACTGGCACAGCAGCATGATCCACATTGTTCCATCAACTTCTAGTAAACTGAAGCTTTGATTGTTTTAAATAAGATTAGTGAATTACTACATGAAAAAGCTTTGAATTTTCTTATACAGCAGGTTATGTTACAGGAGCTCACTTTTGGCTTAGCCTGCTAATTTTTATGTTCAGTTTTTAAGTACTGCTTTATGTTATTTGTGTATCAGTGATACCTTGAAAATGTGAAGTGACTGAAGGGGTAACTTCTTCACTATGAAGATCAGTGTCCCATGAAGCCCATACAATGCACTGATCCATTACTGAGGCTGATAACATGTCAGTCTTCCCGGTCTATACCAAAGTTTAATATTAAACTTCATTTGCTTTAAGATCCCTGTATACTTCTGAAGAGAACTAATCATCATAGATTGATCATTTTATTTGCTGGGTTGAATTTGAAAGTTATTTTTAATGCTTAAAAAATGTGACTGGCATTCCTTTACTCACATATATGATAAAGAAACACATTAGAAAGAAATGTGCATACACCAGTGTGAGGGTTTTTTTTCAATACATGGTTTTCAATATAGAGTTTTTTTCAACATACAGTTTTCTGTATGTAAAGCAATTGAATGCATTTTGTTTGTTGTTGAAAATTCAAACACAGATATCCCATTCTTTAAAAATAAAAATTTGCTCTTCTACTTCAGCCAAGTTGGAAACACTGACAGATAAATACTTGTCATTCTGTTTTCTGGCAGACCCAGGCATAACTTTTTATGATTGACTGCTCTACCAGTGAGAGCTGCTGTGACTGGGCAGACCAGCACTCAGATCTCTGACAGGCCATAGCTGTCAGGTTTTTAGATATCAAAGGAACCACTAACATTACAGATCTGAATGCTAATACTCATTAAACTGCAGATTGCAGCAAATGTAAAACAACAATTGAAAAAAAAAAATGTTCAAGTGTTGAAGAAGTGGTGTTATCAACCACACTGCTGCAGATTGAGAAGGTGGTACGGGGTTAGATCTTCAAGGAAAGTGGATCAATAGAACTCCACTGCATTCAGTGGCACCGCGCTTATTCATTCCTCCTGTAGCCCGAGCTGTTAGTCCATTGACAAAAACTCTGCTCCTCCTATGATCTGAGATTCTTCTGTGCTTTTTTTTTTTTCCTTGTACTTTTTGAGGGGAGAATATTAACTGCATTTTAAACAATACATTAGGGAAAATTAAGCATCTGAAATATCAGAAAGGTTTCTTTTTAAAAGGAATGCAATTTAAATTGTACAGAAACTCGCTCATATTCAAATGGGTATCCCATTCAAATGAGTTAGAGGGGGTTTTTTTATATAGTATTATGTACATCTATAATAAAAGCATTGTGAAAATAGCATTCAGAGAATCTCACAGTAGGGGTTATAATTGTGCTTGCTTAGAGACCTGTTCTGCCACTGATACATGTGCATAGCTCCCATTAACAGTGATAGGAGTAATGCATGCTTTTTGATGGCAGAATGGATTCTTACTCTGAGTGCTACCATATTACCATTCCTACTGTGATAATAGCAATATCATATTGCTACGATAATAGATGCATCATTGGAGCTAAATTAAGATTCTCAGAACCAGAACTGTAGGAGAAGTAGAAACAACACCTGAATGGTAGTGACTGAAAGAAGCGTGCCTATACAGGGCAAGGACATCTATAATGGCTTGGGATAACTGGGCAGAAGAACTTGCAAGCTGATGGTCCTTTCTGTGCATTTTTTGAAGATGGTGGCTGAGTTTTTTGTGGAAAAAAAGCAGCTGTGGTTCACTATGCAAAGATCACTGTGCTTGCCTTTCTCAGAAGCATGGGTGACATGGGAAGGAATGAGGAATCCTGAAAGAGTCAACATGGTATTACACGTTCGTCTCCTGTGCAGTTGTTGCTAACATGGACAAGGGCTTTGTCACGTTTGACACCTTGACTGTGGCTCGTATATGTCCAGGATAAGATGTACCTTTGACCTTTCCTGCATGTCATTGGAGCACTGGGCAGGAATCAGATTGCTACTCTGTTTTCATTCTGGAGAAGAGCCCTCTCACCGCACAGAGCCTCAGGTACACACCCTGAGCTGTTCTCCTGGGACTACATAGCAGTGCTACAGAGATTTTTACAGCTCCAAGTGTGCGCTGAAACATCTTAGTTTATTTATCCTTCAAAATGCAGTGTCTGAAGACATAAATAAATAAATAAAAGTTTAAAATAACAAAGCAGCTTTTATGCACTTAACCTATCCTGATTCTTAACATTTTCATCCAAGTTTAGATAGTCTTACTGATCTTAGATAACCATATGTCTAAGGATAGGGTTCAGTCTGTTTTCCTGCAGTCAATGCATGTCCCTTGAGCTAAAGAACTCAGATTTTTATTTACAGGGTTGGTTTTTTGTTTCAGTTTTGCCTACTTGAAGCCCTCTTCCCCTGTGTAAAGGCATTGTCTGCCTTCTTGTGGACTTGCAGAGAGCTCCTGCAGGGTTTAACCCTTTGAACCACTTAGGAGCTGGCATGGTAACAATCAGAGGGATATATAATATGCATTAAAATGTTACTTGCAGCCAAAACATTCTTCACACACTTGCTACACCCTATTTATAAAATGCTCAGTACAAGAATACCTGTGATCTTTTTCACATTTTAGCATGCAGAAGTTGCCACACAATTAAACCTGAGATTTCCGTATCTGTGACTGCCACAGGTAAAATAGCATTACTAATAAAGTCTATACTAGTGCCAGAGATGCATAAAAATACTTAAGTCTTTGTGTATACCTGTTTAGCGTAGGATTTTTTGATGCCTTCTTTCTTTAGATGGTTAGCATGCTCTTATTTACCATGGCATGTGATGGAAGTTGTTTTGGAAAAGAATTCGAATGCTGTATACAGTCTGAAAGCATATTTAAAGCTGTTGCTTTCGATTTTTCTTTTAATTCCTTGATACTGCTGCTAATGTAAAGGACATGGATTGAAGAGAGGATCTTCTTTTCCTAGGCAATGTGTTATTGATGAGCTGGCATTTGCCCTGTGGCTCTCCCTCAGGATTGCTTACATCTATTACTCACACACATCGATTGGTTAATTTGATAATTCTATCACCAATCAGCTTGTGTCTGACCTTTTGCCATGGCAATGATGGCAGAGTCTTCATTTTTACATTGCAGACCTGCTAGATTGACCTTTCTGAGGAGAATGTCAAGACATCCCTTGATCTTAACCTGTCACTAAATTTGTTAGAATTACACTGTCCCTTAACCTTGATCTATTGTGTTTGTAACAGTCAGGATATGCAGTTTGTGTGGAAATATTCTTAAGTTATGACATCAAAGGATAACAAACACTTTCATAATTAAAAATTAGCCTTCCATTTAGAAACTCTGCATTTTAGAAAGTTTTTCTCTTTCTTCTCTCCATACTCTGTAGTTCTTCCTGCACAGCATGCTACCCCCTAACAAGTATCTTCCCTTTCAGTGACCACTGAAGTCAGAGGAATTTTTCATCCCTGTCTCTTGGAGATTGATGCACTAAACACCGTTGGTTCAACTACCCTATTAACTGGGGACTGTGCTGTGGGGAGTTCCTAGGACCCCAAAGAAAAATTTGCAGCCAAGTTGCAGACAAGCATTGATAGCTTTCATTATCCCCTGATAAAGTTCTTTACATCTCCAAGTGTGCCTAAAAACACCTGGAGCCTATGCAAATTGTCACTTTTTTTTGACAGATCAAGTGAATTATGCCAAACAAAGTAAAACACTGTGCTAGTCTGTCAGCATACTGGATTATATTCTTCAAGAAGAAAGCATAGTCATGTTTAGTACATATCTGTTAATAAACCTGTGTGTTCCATAGCCTAGCTTCTAAGTGCACTTTTGGTAATAATGACAGTGTTCTGTGCACAGTAATGTGAAGCTCTGTCACTGTGCAAAGTCTCCAATTTGTAGTACATGAACTTTATCATAGAGAACTGAGGGTAAAAGTTGCCATTTCCTTTTGTGAAGATATTTGCAGCACCTCTCTGCATTTGAATGTCAAGTCTTCCCTTCCCCTTCTTCCAGAATGGTCCTGTTTTCTTGTTAGTGGCCAATTCAAAAGCACCATTTTTTAAACTCTGGATGTGTTCATTTAGTGTCCAGCTCAGCTGAAGGGAGAATACAAATGAATCTTTCTTTTGTTTTTTCCCCCTCCCTGTTTTTTCTGAAAGTATATGCATGAATGTAATTCAGTTATATATAAGGCAGATAGAATGGATTGAACTATGGTTAAAGGTTTCTGTTCATGTAAAAAGCAGTTGGTAACAAGATGTAATTCCTGGTTTTCACAACTAACACTGAGGAAATCTAATTTCAATGAAATTTTGTGAAGTCTGTAATATGTTCAGAAGATGGGGACTCTCCCACTAAACTTCAGCCTGAAGCACATTTGAATGGGCAACTCAGAGGGGCTGTTTCATTGCCAGATAAAGAAATCTTGCATTTAGAAATTGATATTGTCTCAGCATATAGTTTTTAACTGAAATTGTTATCTTGTGTTGTATTTATTTTGAGAAACAAATCTCAAATGACTCTTAAGAACTGAAAGCAATGGCTTTGCCTGAGCAATAGCTGTTACGTCGTTATGTTTAGCCAAATATTATCTGTGTTGTAGTACAAGTGATCAGCATTCATAGTCAGCTACAACGTGGCTTTTAGTAGTCACTGAGTCCCACATAAAATAGATTGTTTGGCTCCAGTTAGTGCATGGTAATGGTGCTGCACAAAATCTAGTGAAGCGTTTATAAACCAAAGGTTTTATGATATATTGGTCTGGATTCTTTACGATGTAGGATTCCAGCTCACGAGGGAGGTAATGCAGGTTAGAGCAGTCCCACTGTTAATTAGTGGCTTTATGCTGATGTTTTGCATGTTGTCCTTCCAGCAGGCCTAAAAGATGACATGAGGATTATGAATAGCCTGACTGTGGGTATAGTTGTTTGGAGGTTTGAGGGGGATACTTTAGTCAGTCTAACTCTAACAGAGGAGGAACAAGTTTATAAATTCTGTTGCTTTTTCTGGGAGGTGCAGTATTCAGATGTCACATGCATTTGTTTGTGTTGTCTTCTTGTATGTGCCTCTGAGTTTGCAGTTTATTTCCTGAGTTAATTTGGGTTTTGGGTTTTGTAGCTGATAGAGCTGATAGAGTTGAGAGATGTATATAATTCGTTGCTGTTAAACATCATTCAGCCAGATTCCAATCCTAAACCAGCTTCTTTATGCAACACTGCCAATGCCACTCACTTCTGACCCTCGGAACTCCTAATCCAACACTTCTTTTTTGAAAACTAGGAGAAATCTGTGATGTTTGAGAAGTTAGTGCAGAGTGGGTTTGTAATGAAAACATTTTTTTGCCAGAAGTGAAGATGAGACCACTAAACTCATTTCACTGGTAATCTAAACCAAACTCCGATCTAAGCCTCCAGAAGTGAAAGGTTACTGCATTAGCCACCTCTACCCTTTGCGTTCACAGAAAAGTAAACTAAAACTAAATCTCAGCTTTGTACGACCAGAACATGCCCCCTGCTAATTAGGAACAACATAGGCAGACTGAATAAAGAATAAGAAAATTTGTAGTTAAAAATTGAAAGATTAAACAGTTATCTCTCTCATTGGTTTATAGTAATGGAAATAATCTTCGTTGGCCTCAGAGCCTAATCTTGGCTGAGCTTGTGAAAAAGATATTGGTTAAAAATAGTATTTTAAATGTGCAGTGAGAGAGAATGTAGACTGTAATTTTAAATTATAAGATTGTATGGAGCTAGGTAAGAAGGAAGAGGGCATACATGGGCAAGAGAGAGTCGCTGGCACACTGAACACAAACTGTAGGTGAGGGGATTGTGGAAAACTACTGGCCTGCTGGTTGAAAAATGGGATTTAATGCTCAAAGCCACAGGCTGAAACCATTATTCACGACTGGTGTTCACGTTTTGATCGCAAAGACTAATAGATTTCTCTATAAAGTGATGACTGTAGTTCATATAATTCTTATTTTATACACATTAGAAAATTGATGAAGAAAAAAATTTCTTTCTTCTCACCTCTCATAAACCTGTGTGCTTCCTTGCCGTTAGATCAGGTTCCTGACTACTTTCCCTTCTGCCTTGGTTCCCTCCATCCCTCCTGCCCCAAGCACAGTAGTTGGGGCTTTCATTGTTTCCTCATCTCCTTTCTGAAGCAGGATTTCATCAATCATGGTGGTAGTAGTCTGCTCTTGTAATCAAGGCTGAGATCCATCAAGTGTCGTTGCTACAGCAGTTCCTTTCAAGCTCCACAGCAGCTTAGGTTTCTGGGCCTTTTCTGAGGTTGAGTGCCCTTGTAGCAATGGCTCAGTGACTGAAAATATCTTCAGCTCCTTCTTACAAGGAGATTTGCAATTCCCATTGAAACATGGTCACAGCAGCCGTTGTATGAGAAATCACTCAGGCTCCATACAGTGCCATGATGTCTTATTGATCCACGATCGCTATTGAGAAAAAGGATGTAAGGAAGGAGGGGAAGGAGAAATTGTCAGCGACGTATGTGCATATGAAAAGAGCAAAGGAGGAAGGTGGAAACAGGAGGATTTGCAGCAGTCAGAATCTTGCTGTGTTGGCAAGCTGTATTCAGAAAGTGCAGATGAAATGCTGGTGGCTACAACAAACCCTGTATATGGATGGGCACGCTCACTACAGGATGTTTTGAAGGGCCTGAGGTGCTTCTTAGACCATCATTTTAAAAGTTACTTAAAAAAACCCATGTGGTTTCATGTAATCAACTCAAAAATACATAAAATGAAGAGACTCTTAGATTCTTAGTCCTTTTTGTGGTCTTTTTTTCCCCCCCTTTTTTTCTTATTTCCCCCCTCCCCCCTCTTTTTATTATTTTTTTTTTTCTTCCTTTTCAAACTGCAAGGACATTGCCTTAAAAAATGCTGCAGGAAAGCCCACTGATAACTCAGAAAGTAAAATAACATATAAGTTATTAAAAGGTCTTTTCACAGAAGTGGGATTAATTTCCATATCCCTTAGGAATCCCTGCACATGCTGTTATCACACAAATGGCATTTTGGTGGGTGGGTTAGAAATTAGTTAATAAAATTAAATTTAAAAATGCTTGGGCTGTAGTTCTGGAGAGCTAGCCAACACACTTCAAAATAATAAAGTCCCCAGCAAAGTCAAAGCAAAATCTTCAGTCTGTTGATCATCTGAAGATATTAATACATTCTATGTACTGAGCATTGATAGCTGAAGGTGCCTCAAAATAAATCCTGATTCAGTTTTGACCTCCACTAATGGTCTGCACCTGAATAGTTCCCATTTAAATGGCCAAGGAAAAAGCACAGAACAAAATTACACTTTCTGCAGAAAATCTCTTGCCAAAGTAAGTCTTTAATTTCTGGTTAATTACAGAAGAGAGGTGTGAAAGGCTGCTGTAATTCTAACTATATTCTGTCAATGGCAGTATAGGACTTTGTTTAAATCCTTTTGTGTGTATGTCTTGCATGTAATTTTGCGACCATTTATTTGTAGTTAAATAGGCGTTCTACAGTGCCTGAATTATGCTGTGCCAATGTAAGCATCACCTTTCTTCTTCAGGTATTATTTTGCGTTTATGTAGCTCATTATTAATTCTCCTAAAAGCAAGAATTAGCACCAGCTCCTTGAAAAATGAGTTAACTCCTACACCTTTCCGGAGTATTGAAGATTTTTATGGACTCCATTAGGCCCTGTGTTATTTCTTGGGACACCACTCTACTGTAATAATAGAACAGTTTACTCAAAATTGTAGGACTGTGGTGCACAAGCTGGTATTTTCAAACATTGTGCTGGTTGGGATGCGAGAGAGCATCAAGCCATTTGCTCTCTGTGATTTGTTTTTCCCCAGTGGCCCTAGTAAATAAATACTCGTGCAACAGCAAACAGAGGAAGATGTTGAGATTGCTATCTTTCATGAGGATTAAAATGACAGTGGGTTGAAGAGAAAGCAAATAAAGCTTGAGGATTTGGTATCTGTTCTTTTGCAGCTGATGAGGCACACAAACCTCCTTAACATTTTCAGTCCTTTGACAGTACAAAGTGTCTGTGGACCCTCCCATTTTCTCTCCTGTCATTGCATTGCAGTTCTATTTCTTGTCAAGAGAAACCAGACATTTCTCTCTCTCCTTTTTTTAGTGCATTCCAGGTGGTAACAGGGCTTTTAAAGCTTTTCTTTTCATCTGAGTTGTTTGGTTCATGTCATACCAGATTATTTTTTCCCATGCTGGCGGTGTGCTTGAACCATATTAAATGTTATTTCATTGCAATTTTACAAGCCTACAATTGTCCAGTTCAGTTTTGCAAACTCCTTCCCTATCAGTGACCTTTTGTATCCAACAAACACCAATAATACCTCTTCTTTTAGACATTTTGCACTTGTCACCCATCCTGTTTTCTTTTATTATACTGATAAAACTTTCCCCTCCTGACCACAAACTCAAACATTAGAAATAGAAAATGCTAATATATGAATCTGACAATGATACAATATCTAATGAAGTTGCATCTCATTTGTTTGTGATGTTCATACCTGCACACTTTCCCCTATATATGCTGCCCAATCTGAACATTATATTATCAGATGGATGACAGAAACACTACTCAAAGCTGTGCTGGTTATCACAGGAGCATCTCTCTTACTACTACCTCCATTGAATCTTAGTATGGGCAAATCAGCTGCAAGCAGAAATGGTGATTTCAGGATAGTTTCGAATGAAGACTTCCAGTACTGGCACTCGTTACTCCTGACATATTCTAGTGGTCCACCCAAGTGCTACTAAACCTGATAACTCCCATCTATACTCTGGGTGGGGTCTGGCACCAGAATTTCATACAAATTTCTTCAGTTGGCTTCTTTCTCTGTCTCCTTCCAGCTATGAAACGTCTTCAGTTACCACATTTTGCACATGATTAGTCAACATCTTTCCCCTATCCATTCAATCCATTTCCCCTAGAAAGCAATCACCAATTAATCAGAAGTGCTAAACTGTATCCTAATTGTGTCTTAACTGTATCCCAGTCATACCCTTGAGTCAGAATGTTTATGGTCATATACACATTATTTGCAAATATATACATTGTTTAATACTCAGGTTTAGCATCAAATATGATATTGAATTTCTCAGTGAAAAGGGAGATGTTCCTCACATTCCAATCACAGTATCTGGGAACCTCCCTGCTGTGGGCCCAGGTGTCTTTGCATTTTCTCTTTGTGAGGTGGCTCTACGTTTGCCATGGCTGCATTGAAACCACTGGAACAAGATCAGTCTGGCAACTACAGAGGCTTTAGATGAGCTTAAAAACAGACAGTATTCAGACTTTATACTTCCCACTATTATGAGTGAAACCACAGTGCACCACACTTCAGTCTCAGCAGATTCATTCTTTATGTTTCTAGTGTAGTATTTCTCTAAGGGACTTTGCCAGTTCGCCTGTTCTTTCTCACATGTCCTCTAAAGCTTCTCTTGTTCTATATGAGAGGTCAGCATGTCAACAAAATGAGTCAAAAGAAAAGTTAAGAAAAAGCTTAAATATATATATATTTGAGGGTAGCAGCAACTTTAAAAACAGTCTTCATGTTACATTATGCAGATGTTTATTAAATATTAGGGGGAAACGATTTGATTACGCTGAGCATCCTGCCCTTTTCCCCATACACCTTTCTCCTTTCATGAGTAAGTAACAACAAATGTTTCTTCCCACGGGGCAGAAAAATGAGGCTGAACTGATTTTTCTATTTCAGCACTTGGTTTATCGTGGAAAATTTTACTGAAGTTTCCATTAAGCCTTCTGGCCTGTAATACGAACAGTATTGTTATTGGGTCTGCTGTAAAAGGGAGATTTTTATGCACAGCTTTGCCATCTGTTTTAAACGGCATGGCAACACTAGGCAAGAAAACCCTGCCAAACAGCATTAACATTTGCAACAAGCTTGCTTCATTAAACAATCTAGTTGGCCTCACCTGATAAATAAAATAAGTTCTGGTTTTATGGTCGTGACATACTAGATGACTCCTGGTGTGTCTGGTTGTAAGTACAGAAAAGCTAGGGCCTGAATTTCTTTACTTGCTAGCTAAGGGTGAAGCAGTCACCGGGCATCCTCCTTGTGATCACAAGAGAGTGAGACATGGAAAAGAGGTAGAATGGGACTGTGTAAGGCCTGATGGGCTGGAGAATGTTTCATTTTAGATCCCAATAAATAGTAATAATAAATCATACACAGGCTTCCTTGTTCTTCTGAGAAGTACAAATAATTTTGGACTAGGCTTACTGTTCCCAGGAGGGCAGAACAAGAGCAAGCCTATGTGGTGGAAATTTTGCTGGCCATTTAATTCTGTTACCCTCAGAGGAGTTACTGTTACTCTGTTCCTCTCTGTTACTCTCACTGGATTGTGATAGAGCGCTCAAGAGTATCTGTATTTTAGGAGAAAAACGATGGACACCAACCTACCCATGATATACCTTTCATACCACTTCTGAAGACCCAAGATAAAATATGAAGAGATATGAAAGTTTAGAAAAATAAAAGAATAGCTTGAACTTTCCTCAGAAGGGGCTGTGTTTATTGATTTGGGAACTGTTGTGTTCAAAAGTTGAAATGAAATAAACTTCCTGTTCTAGGCTGGAAATCCTAATGAATTCAGCAACAAAACTGTTCCTTAAGGCCATTGAATCAGGATTTAAATTCAGATGTTAACCTGAACTTTCAAAGATATACATCTCAACCCATCTTTTCCATCCACCTACTCCCAGCATGTCTGTTGGTCTTTTTTCTTATCCTAACAGGCCAGAGCTAGGACAGCTTGGACTTGGGACTAACCTCACAATGAGTTTTCTTGTGTTTAAGTAGGTGAGTAGATACCTCTTCCTTCTAGTAGTCAGGGCTGAGATGATAGGGCTTATGTTTCTGCAGGTTCCACTTATGGGCTTGGATATTTTTATGGTGTCTTGGGGGTTTTTGTCTTTTTAATTTAATAAATATACCACTAAACTTGCAAAACTAGAAAGAGCATTTTCTTTTGAAAATGCTCTGCATCTTTTTAATTCCATATACTCTGTGTTTTAAGCTGATGATCTGTAAGTGCTTTGAGTGATGTGATTATCTCGTAATGATGAGAGTGGAATCAGACTGGGAGGTGCTTCTTTCAACATGAAGGACTTTTGTGATGTTGATGAAATCACCTAAGATGTGGAGGTAGAACCAGCCATTGACCCTCTCATTTTTTCCAAGGCTTTTTAAGCTGGTGGCAGAGATTTTATACAACACTTCTGGCTACAGAAGATCTGTGTATATTCAAACAGATGTGATGGATAAAGTACTTATTTTCCTGGCATAGTAGTAGGCATATAAATAAGAATATTTCTTTATACTTATTGATAGAGACAGAGATACAACTCTTGTCTGTTTATGTCTCTGTACAAAAATGAGAAAAAGTATACTTTTTGACTTCAGAAACTTCATGTTCCAGATCTGTGTACTGTGTACTTTCAAATTCAGTGTGCTGCTTTCTACATAATTCAATCCACCATTTTATTCAAGGAAAGCCCCAGGAACCACATCATTTGTGTTGTAAATAACATGATATGTGCTCATTAGTTTGATAGCTTTTGTTTCTTTCAACAAGTTTGATTGGATTCAGTTTCTGGCCATTTAAAAACTGCCATATAATCACTAGAGAAGCTGAAATACTAATGAGATTAATGAGAAAAGATCCTTGGTAATAAAATATTGGTGATGTTCTTTCAGGCACTTCATAGGCAGCTATGCTCTATGAACACTGTGATATCTGTCCTGTTGGCCATACAGGGAACTCGTTTGTAGAAGCATTCTTCAGTAGTTACCAACCTTGCATAATTTATTTGCCATAAAGAACACAAAAGGAACATTGTAGATAAATTTTCCAAGCCAGTCATTCCTTCTACTCAGCAGAGGTTGCCCAAGTATGTGAAAATGCTACTTTAAAGTAATGGTTATAAGAAAGCAGAGCAGTTTACTTTATGGAATGTCAAATAGTGTTCTCTCTAGAATGCTGGACCTAGAAAAGAGTTCCTACTGCCCCTGCTGTTCTCCTCATACACTCTTTCAAATATATGCTGGGAAGATTCTATTATACGTAGCTTCTTAAAGTTTTGTGATGAGCTTCCATGCAAGCTAGATTAGCCCTGTTCAACAGAAAGAACTGTGGAACTAGCAAGAACTTTGGAGAGAGCTGATGCTTTTGGCTTCTGATTTGTAATACATGGCTGAGTGCACTGTAAATGGACCAGTAATTCTCTCTACCTTCTGTTTTACTTGAGTGAACTGGCTGAGTCCTTCAGATGGACATCAATGAATTCTCAGCATTATTTTGTCCAAATACAAGTTGATGACCTTGGCCTTGCTTTTTCCTCAATGTGATCCCACTGTGCTTGGAGAAGTGATTTTTTTCTCCACAACACTTTATTTACGAATATGTAATTTAAGATCTTGGGTTTTTTTGCATGTGATACAAGATTATTTAACCTTATCCAGGGGGTACTGAGATCACACAGCAAAGAAAACACTGACAACAATCATTGCCTTCTCTCACCTGACTGGAGTCCTGAAAAGGGGAGGGATAATGAGTGAAACTAGTTCATGGAAAGCTTTAAAGTATGACAAAGGTTTAGATACAGAAACCTAATACTGAGTTGCCCTAATAGCTGTTTCCAAAGTGACCCTGAATTTTCCTGCAGTAAATTCTACCAGTTGTCAACACAGGCAAGGCATATTTTGGATCTTGAGGTGCCCTGATGTGAAAATCCATTTTAGAGACCAAACTGTGTTTGTAAGGGAAGAACAAAGTCTAAGTGCATGTCTAGAATTGATTGAATGCATGCTTCAGGGAACACCCTGGATAAATTGTTTAAGAATGGTTCGTTCTAATAAAACAGTAATGATAAGAGACTGGCTTTAAATCTGAATAGGTCACAAATGAAATGAGTTTTGGTGGTCTTAGCTAATCCCTTTGGATATTTATCCGCATTACAGTCTGCCTGTACAATTTGATATAACTCAGAATTACTGTTTGACTCCAGTCAGTAGAGTCTTAGGAATGAAAGTACAGGTTGTTTCATCTCAGAGCTGAGATGAAGAGACAGACTGTGAGAACATTCACACAATGGCCCTCTCCCTGTGTTGTTTCTTTATCAAGGCAGTGTTAGAAAATAATACTTTGCAAGCATCCTAAACCCCCATAGATAGATGATAGGTTTTTTACAAGATTTGGGGTAGTTTCGGTGGCCTTACTTCTAAGTTACTATTGTGCAAGTCAGATCTGCTCAGGAAGTAGGATACTATGTGACTTATACTCTCCTGAAGTCTCTTTTTAGTTTGTTTCTTTTAACATAAACCATTTTTTGTGTGTCTGCCCATCTGTACCAGCCTTTGCCTTTTTCCTCTGTCTCTGGTCTCTTTCTCTGTGCTTCCCTAATGGCATATTGATCACATTACTCCTGGGAAGCTGAGCACTGAAATACCATGTAAATGTGCATATTATTTTTCATAATCACAGTATCACAGTATAACTAAGGTTGGAAGAGACCCCAAGGATCATCGAGTCCAACCTGTCTCGGTAGACCTCACGACTAGACCATGGCACCAAGTGCCACCTCCAATCTCCTCTTGAACACCTCCAGGGCTGGTGACTCCACAGCCTCCCTGAGCAGCCCATTCCAATGACGAACGACTCGTTCAGTGAAGAACTTTCTCCTCACCTCAAATCTAAACCTCCCCTGGCGCAGCTTGAGACTGGGTCCCCTTGTTCCGGTGCTGGTTGCCTGGGATACATCAGCAGTTATACATGAAAGTTTAACTGGCTCTGAAATGCAAGTGACATGGGTAATTCAATGCCCAAGACCTAAAGAGGTGTATATGATGGACAAAAATCACAGGGCAGCCTTCTTTTGGAATGTGAGCCATTGATGTCATGGGGCTGTGTGGCAGTGTCGGGCACCTCTCACAGTCTCGACCCTGACCACACAACCTTGTGGTGGCAGGGAGGTAGATGCTGCAGTGCCAGTATTTGTGTGCAGACCAGCCTGGCAGACAGGTAGAGGGCATGGCATTTGGCAGCCTCCTGTGCTTCTGTCCTGGCATCTCAGTTGCTGCATGTTCCAGCACAATAGACGTAGCAGATGCTTCTGACAATGTATTCCTAAGCTCTTAAGATCCGATTAAATCTATAACAGGAAGCACAAATAGGTTTGGGAGATGAGAAGCCAGTTTTGTGTTTTGTCAACGTTTTATTTCAGCTAATCTTTGAAAAAATGAGGTTTTATTTTTTCCATTTTCTGTGTTTTGTAAGTTGCTGTTGAAACAGGAAAAGCGTTGTGGGTTTGGCGATTTGCCTGTGGAAAAACGTGAAAGGAAAAATGTTTTCTTCATGATATGTTGTGAAAGTTCTGTTGGCTGCTATGGCATTTATGAGGTAGGAAACAAACAAAAGTGAGAATAGGGGACATTTTTAGCTCCTGTGCTTATTAAAATTAACTGCATCGCTCTGATACAAAATGAAGAATGCGCACCAAAAATAGTCTTCGAGACAGATGATAAACTTCTATTTGTTTTCTTGTCCTCAACTACTTCTTCCAAAAATACTGCAAAGATAATCATGCAACAGTTGCAGAGGAAGTAGATAGTAGGTATTGATGCAAACAGTAACTGAAAGGGAGGAAAAATATAAATAAATAAAAAAAGCATGTTGTTGTCATACAGCCTGTTTGCTCTGCAGTCTGTGTGTTAATCAAGAAACAAATCCTAAATGCAGGCAGATTAGTATTTATCCTTGAAAATATATGCAATGTTAATTGGATGGTAATGTGACAAAATTTCTCATCGTTCATGTAACCCCTGATCGTAGCAGCTTTTTGTAAGGGAAGGTTTTTTGGCGTTTGGATCTGGTTTTGTTATGTTGAGATGATTAGTTTTGATACCCTGGCTGTCAATATTTAGTTGTTCCTGCTTTAGGATCTGTGTGAATTTTCAGGCTTGTGTTTTGTTACAGATGTTCAGTCATACTTACTCGGTGCTGTAATTTATTTGTTTCTGGTGAGTTTGAATGGTGTTTTTCAAGGTGCTTTTCCATTCTTGAGAGATCTGGGGAGCACTTAACCTACATTAGACCTAAGGAGTCTGAGAGTTCTTCAACAAACAAAGAATTTCCAGATACTTTACTTCAGGATGTGTCAAGGGCAATACAGACAAAAGACTGATGTCTCCTTTAACAGCTTGATAAGTATCTCAGGATATTCTGCGAGAATCAGTACTGTTTCTGCAGTGTACTGTATTCCCATTCAGCATAATATAGCTCAATATGTGTACTATATGTGACAATGGTGAAGACTTATCTTTGCCCTGAGGGCTAAGTGCTGAAACACTTCTCAAGTGATAGGCTTGATAGAAGTGATGATTCAGAGGCAATGATCTGCTAAAAAGTCACATTAAATATGTGTGAGAATTAAAAATATGAGCCTGTGTTTATCTTGGTTTTTATTTTACAAGTTTCAAAGCCCTATTTATTTCCAGCATCAAAATCTCTTGTAAGGTAAACTACATCATTCTTGTATTGACCATTTTTTCATGTCATTCTATTGAGGCATCTTCCCAACTGAGTTCCTTATTGAATTGTATTTCTATGAGGGTATTGTAGGTTAGCAGCACATTTTTATAGTACACAAAAGAGGTGCCTTCTGAATTTCCAGTGCCTTGCATATTGTTCCCTGCAGAGGCAGCATCTCTGAAATACTGAATAAATCAAAACAGAAACAGTTGGCTCTTGACTTGCTGTTGTTTTTTGGTGTTTTGTTGTGTGGGTTTTTTTTCCTTTAAGTTTACATTTCCTAAAATAGTCTGTCCTGCCTAGCTTTCTTAGTGTATTAATTTGTAGCAAATTCATCCTTTACAGAAACCCTAGACATTTCCAACTATGTAAGAAACCTTACCTCGCAGACAGAAACAAAAAGCATCATTTAGTGCTAAAGTTGTGCAAATACAGAAACAATGCTGCCTGCCTGCTCATAAACTCTGTGCCCTGAATCGGAAATCCAATGGCACACATTCCTGTGATAAATCTATCAAACATTAGTGTTCAGTGGTTTCCAAAAGATGTTTTCAACAGAAATTAGTGTGATGTGCTATTAGTTGTTGTTCAGCTGTTGTTAAAGTTCTGTTAGTCCTAGAATCAGTTTCTAGTGGTTTATTAGTCCTTTATTTGGAATAGTGCAGGTGAATTCCATCGTCTGTTTTGCTGCAGTACAATAGGTGGATTCCCATTAGTGCGAAGTTCTTTCTGAATGAATGTAGCCCAGTGTCAAGGCAATTACTTAGAACAGGGCAGACATATTTAACTGTGCTTTGATATTCTGAAACCACTTGGCATGCAAACCTCTTTGCTGTTCAAGCAAGTGCAACAAGGGTGGTAGGCATGGGCATTGTCTTTTGTACGGCATCTTCACGAGTTGCTTTTTTATCAAGCAATGTGACATGGTGGGTACCTGGTGAGGCAAAGTGGTAACTCTGGATTGAATTATGCAAGATTCCCCACACTAGTTCAATTACAGTGTCATAAGAGCATAATAGACCCCATCCTGCTGCTCATAAATGAGGTGGGGATCAGACCATTAAATTAATTTTACTTATGACCTACTGTGCAGGAGGGCTTGCAGGTGTGTTTCTTGGTCTTAAGTATCAGTTTCCTTAGCGTGCTGTTAGATCTGGTGTTTAAGAGTTGTTTTCACTTCTCAGTTTAGAGTTTAGGAAACATAGTTCACTATTTGACAGTAAGACAATGTTTGAAATTGTGGAAGTGAATCTAACAGAAGTGAACTGGGAGAATGCAGGGCGTTATGGCCTAAAAGGAGACTAGATGAGGAGACAATAGGAAAAATAAACACACGAGGAAAGAAAAGGAAAACAAGAAAGTGTGACTTCTTATTGACGTTTTTTAAGGTTTTGTATGGTTTTCTATACATACAAACACAGATTCACAGAAAAAAAATCTTTCACAGATCACAGCACTAATGCACCCTCTCCCTCCCTTCCCTAAGGCTAGACCTGTGAGATCTAGAATTTATTTCTTCACTTCATGACCTTTCATAACTATCAGGTGTAAATGATTTTCTTTCACTTATGCCCAGGCTACATTTGAAGGTCCTGTAGGTTTCCAGCAAGAATTATCAGTATATAAACCTGCACTATCTGTAAGTCATTTATGCACAATAAAGAAAAAAAAAATATCTCTACAATCTTCTTTTAAGGATTTTAAGTCCTTCTAAGGAGCTGCTAGTAGTATAGTATTATAACAGTAGTCCTTATAATAGTCTTGTCAGTACATACTCTCACTTTTCCCAAGTTGCAACTGTAAAATAATGAAGGAAACCATTGGTGAATTAAACAGCTTGTTAGTCATGGAGGATCATTGGATTGAATCCTCCAGAGGTTTAAAGTACAGGGTAGTGGCAATGAGATCAAGAAAAATCAAGTCACTGGATACTGAATATGCATTAGAGCATTCTACAAATGTAGTATAGGAAACAGCTTCATTTTAGTGCCTTGGTAATTTAGTAAGTTTCATGTCTGCATTCCTGGTCAGAATTTAGTTCAAATGAATTAAGCAAATTGTTCTGGACAGTTAGTTGTAATGGATACTGTAATAACACACCAAGAGCAAATACGACATTAGGATAGTTCTATGAACGATATTCTATACCTTCCAGCTCCAAAACAAAGAGAACATAATGACCATTTGAATTTGGGTTTTAAATCATGCTTTCAGTCGTCATGAATCAAAGGGAATGGACAGAGTAAAGCTCAGGCAATTATTTTATTTTTTTTTTTTGTTCAAAGAGTAGGGCAAAATAACCTTCATTCATTGTTTTTATCAGGCTTTTAAAGGAACTCAACTTGTCCTCCTTCTTACCCATACCCTATCTGCCTACACCTCATCCAGTTCTGACTCTCTGGTGTCTCATGACACTGCTGTTTGAAGATGAAACTCTCACTGAGCTGTCCCAGTCATTAGGAACCTTCCCTTCCTACCTGGTTTCCTCTCTCAGAACTCACTATACAGAGATACTGTTGAGACCTCTGAGTGTTGTGTTGTTAACGCGCACTTTGTCATCATTAAGGAAATTGCATAAAAGATAATTCTGTGTATTCAGAGTTTTCATCATGTGGTGGTTAGCAGATGACAAAAAAATTCTTTACTGGTAAGTACTGTCTACCCAAATATGTTAGAAAAGTAATCATGTTGTGTATATTGTGTAGAACACTTTGAAAGGACTAAGAAAATGCTTTAAAACTAACATAGCTAATCAGAGTCTTCCTTATCAGAAAAATGTGTAGCATTCTCTATTAACCATCTTTTAACTTAAAAGGATAAAAATCAAAATGGGACAAAATGAATCATCATCTTTTAATATGAGAAGACAGGTTTTGATATCTGTAAATGGGTTTATTATGACAGATACAATTACCACATCAGTCTTCACTCAGAAGCTTCATGACTACTCACGGAAACAAAATACTCTCCTACTCCAATAGAAGGCAGTAGGAAACCTCAAGGCTGATGGACCTTGTCCTCCACTGCTGCTCCTAGTAGCATGTGAACCCAAAACCAGGTAGCCTAATAGAGCACTGCCAGATTTTATGAATTAAAATTTTCCTCTTTGAATTAATTTCTGTATGTCACTGAATCCAAAGAACTTTAAATTGAATCAACAGTGCTGTCCCCTCAGAATGGCAAAGTGAAGTGTCTGGAGTATATCCATTTTTAAAAGCAGATTTTCAAGCCCTACCAAACTCAGGATCCATGTACAGAAGAGTTATTTCCACTGGTGCATGACTCTATGTTAGACTGCCCCAAAGTTGCAATATCAAGGCAGTGAGTTAGGAATGTAAGGACAAATTTGAGTGATCCAAATCACGTTTACCTGGTTTAACCTTTCCACAAGAGCTAAAATTGATTGTATGGGAAAACGATGAGTCCTGTGTTCTTACTTGTCTTGGAAGAGTCCAAATGCAGCCCACATTATGCCTTTCTGGTATAAAGGGTGGTATAAAATGACTTTGCATATATGTAGACAAGGAAATGTTTCTCCTTCTTTTGTAGCATCTGTGTAATTCATCTGGCTGAAGCCATTCACTCTGGTTGTAGGAGAATGGGACATAGCTGATGGATAAAAATTATTCTTTTGCATCATGTACAGATTAAAAAGTGTATCTAAAATGCCACCAAATAATGGCCTCCTCCATTTGAGCTAGGTAATTTTGCCTGCCACTATTAAGAGTAATATTTCACATAAAACAGAGCAATAATTAGTTATGCAGATGTGGAAATTTATTCTTTACAGAAGAGGGCAGTAGAACTGGTAGCTGAAATGAAATTGAAGCAGGCATAGTTTGCGCATCAAGGAAAAATTATGATGGCAACAGGATTGAAAAGGTACATTTACATACATAACAAATATTCAGGATCTGAATAGCTTCAAACTTGAATATAGCTTAGATCCTGTAGAAGCTTTATACTACATCAAGCTGCAGAAAAGTTGGCGGTGACTGTAAAGCAGAACTGCAGTATCTGCAGGCAGTATTTGGATCTCTGTTGCAGCATTGCTCAGTGTAGATAATACAATGAAGATGTATAGAAACTATTTATTAAGTTGTGACAGCTTCTTGTATCTTATAAGGGAATAGATGAGGCAGCTGAAGTTACCAAATGAAGAGAACGTTTCATTGTTTCACTAATTCTTCACCTCAGTTGGAGAAAGTTCCTGAAGAGCTTTGTCTGTTCAGGATATGTTGAAAGATACAGCGCTTCAGGTGATCTCAAAAGAAAAGATTAGACTGAGCTATAAGTCTCATCTGAAACAAGTATGTTCTCCTTTATAATCTGGTTATGGGCTCTGAGTGTGCAGGGAAGTATTCATTGTTTTTGTGTATTTGTGTCTGTGAGCTAAATGGCAACATCTGTATTCAAACTTCTTTTGAACAGAAAACATTTGCAATTCTTAATATTCTTTTAAAGTGTTAGGGGTTTTTTCTTTAAATTATTTACCAACTCTTTCTGAGGTCTTGGGTGGATGTTCTTTTTAAGCATTAGAAGCTGAGATGGAAAGAAAATGGAGTATCTCCTCTGTGAATGCAGTATTTTAGGAGAGAAGTTTCTGGAACAAATGAAAATTATAGTCAAATTAGAGTTTAAAATGGCATGCCAGGTCCTTGTAACCAGGAGCCTGTTCTTGTCAGTTACCAGGTGTCGCTGAGAGTTGCCTCTTGCCACAAATATTCATTCACATTCTGATTTAAAGACTCTGTGCTGCTTGTAGAAGCAAGAACTGGAGGAACTACATGAGCGCTTAGTTTCAAGTGGGAAAAAAAGTTTTTCTTACAGTTGAGAACAACACAATCCCTTTTATTTCTTTAACTGTAAAGATTCCTTTCAGTCAAAGACAATTGGTTTGTCTCTGTTTTCTCCTTTTCTTCTCATAAAGTTTTCCCCCTGTTCTGTCACCAGAGAGCTATAAGCAGCATCCAGTAGCACTGGGCCACTTCTCCTACTTGCCAAGCAGGGAAGAAAAAGTATCTCCAGACTTTCCAGGAAACAAAATTCAAACAAAACAGCTGAGAATTAATAATCTTCCACTTCTCCTATTTTTAATTTTAATAGAGAAAACACTTGACAGAATTTTCAAGGCATGGGTAGTACCGAACAAGCACAAACTGGTAGAGTTCATAGGGAAGGAAAAATCAGACAGAGACAGGTGAAGATGTTCTATGCTGTTTGGATGTGGATGAAGTCCATGCAGCAACTTGGGACTCTACAAGTTGGGCTGGCAACTTCAGTATTTAATAATGCATCTTCATAAATGGTGATTAGAATTGACAAAGTACTACTGAAAGAGTAACGTATCTTCTTGGAATAATAAATAGGAGCAAGGAGCAGTGGGAAAAGCTGATTCATTTCATGCTCAGAACCTTCAAAACAATCAGAAGTTATCCACTGACAATATTAGAGAGAAGTCTTTTATAAACCTCATTATCTTCACACTAGTCTTGCTCTCAATTATATCACAGAATCACAGAATGTTAGGCCCTAGAAGGGACCTTGAAAGATCATCCAGTTCAACCCCCCTCCGCCAGAGCAGGATCACCTATACCAGATCACACAGGAATGCATCCAGGCAGGTTTTGAATTATCTCCAACAAAGGAGACTCCATAAGCCCCTGGGCAGCCTGTTCCAGTGTTCTGCCACCCTCACAGTGAAAAAAATTTTCCTCGTGTTTCTGTGGAACTTCCTATGGCTCAGCTTCCACCCATTGCCCCTTGTCCTGTCATTGGGCATCACTGAGCAGAGCCTGACCTCATCCTCTTGGCACTCACCCTTTGTATATTTCTAAACATTAACGAGGTCATTCCATTGTCATGCAGTATCTTCCTGTCAGGTAGGAGTGACTTTTATGATGTTTTGTAAACAATTAAAATTGTAAGTATTATTATAACAGAAATGTGTTACACAGCTGTGGCCCTGCCAAGTTTTACATGCCTGCTGTGCACTTCTTCAGAGGTTCAACTCCTCTGGCCTTCAGTTTTACACTTAGCGCACACAGGGTGCAAGCAGCCTGTTGATGCACACCTTATTGCTGTGAGCTGCTGCAGTATGCACTGAAAGGCTTGCCAGGCTAGTCTGCATGGACTGATATTAAGTCTTCCATTAAGTGAGACAGACTGGATTACTGATTTTGGAATTGATGATGGATGAAGAAGCCATACAGAGATGACATGGCTCTAAATTTGTAATAGTGAGATTAGGGAGTTTTTCTCTGTAATGTTATAGTAATGATCATTTCTCAAAGACAGAGGGAAGAAAAGATTAGATTTGGAGCCTACATGTTAAAGGATGTGGAAAGGAAGGAAAAAAAAACCCCTGCTGAAGTTCAAATTAAGGTTTCAGAAGGTGCTAAATACATTGCAACAAAAATAGAAAGCTTCTTCACCTCAAATTCATCACCAAGGACAGAAGGATGGTTTCATAATTGAGAGTGTCAACTCTGCAGTACCTGTCACTTGTATCTGTCTGCAGTATGCCATACGCGTTTATAGTGATGTATAAGTAATAATAATAATTTTGTGCTTAAGGCAAAATACATGGATTTAGACAATCCTTTTCATACTCATCCTTGACACAAATTTCTTATGTTGCCCACAGCCAAGTCAAATTTCTTCACCTCAGTATCCTCTGCTGCAAAATGAGAATAATGCTGTTTCTCTTTGAGGGCTGTTGAGAGACTACATCAGTTCTGGCGATTTGTTGTGAGTCCGAGCTAAAGATACCCCAGATGCAAAGCGCTGCATTCGCTTGCAAGCCGTCCCAGGAAAAGGCTTCCGTTTGTAAAGATACAATCAGGTGCTGACTCTTACTGGGGGTCTGTGGTTAATCAGCAAAGCCCCAGCATCATGCTGTTAACATATTTTGCTCATCTGAAAGTTACAACTGAAAGTTCACAAAGTAGGTGTTGTCTAGCAGATTACGGGGATGCGGAGGACATCTGTCCTACTCAGTGAACAGGCCTTGGAACAGATGTCTCAAATTTCTTCAAATCCAGGACATGCTGTCCATCTTTCAGTAATAAACAGAATTTTCCCTCTCTGTCAGTGAGCACCAAAAGTATTATCTTTAATGCATAAAATATGCAAATGCTTAAAGCATCGTTTTGCTTTTTAGTGAGTTTAGATATTACAAAATGGTTTAATTATAAAACCAGACAGACCTAGTCCTGGGACCTGTGCAGCTAGAAATAAATGTGCAATCAAAACTGCAATTACCTGCAGAATTTAGTGTAAACAGATCAGCAATCACATAACAAACACAGGCTAGTTTGCATTCTGATATGAATACAGTTAGATCCAAAGCAATTTTCCTTTATTTATCTTAGCTGCTCAGCATAAATAAAGCAAGGGCATTGAAGCAATTAGCATAATTAGAGTATCGTGGTCAGGCCCTGTGTGATTTCTAGAGACGTTTCACTTTAGAATTCTTTTTCCCATACAAGAGTTTCCCTGAGCCACTAAAATATCGCTTTGGGCATTTTTGTATTTCAAATTTGCAAGTTGTCAATTTGAAAAACCCTTGACACACGGATGTGAAAGCATCTCGCAGACAACCACAGAAGGTATACCCTCAGCTTTTCATTACTAAGAAGCTGGGGAATTTCCTTTTTCAGCTCTTTCTCCTTCTTGACGTTTTAACCCTAGAAATGTCAGGTTTAATTATTTCAGGTGCCACGCAGCAGATCTAAGGGTTAAATACAACCTGTTCCCCCAGAAGGTGTGACATTTATGCCACTTCAGGGGTTACACTTACAAAGAGAATTTCCAGCTTTCCCATGACACCCTTCTCCAGTCTTTTATTTGCTTGTCTCTGCTAGCAACACTGGACAGGTTCCTGTGGGTGTGAGCATTTTTCCTTCCTCAGCACCTAGAACCAGCTTTTCACCAGGGCTTCTACCTTTGTAATAGCCTTCAGAGAGGTGAACTAAAGCCAGGCTGTGGGCCTACTGCTGGACATTTGTAGGGTGAGTGCAGGGTAGGGAAAATATGGATTTTTATTTTTTATTAGGAGATGTACTGCATCCCTTGCCAGAATGTCTGAGTGGTGGATGTAAAGTTATTTCTCACAAAATTCCATTTGCAGCTACCAAGGACAGCGGCAAGCATGGGAACAAAGTGAATGGGGATTGAAAAAGAGGAGGACTATATCTTGACCTTCTTTCTCCCCCCCCTTCTTTCCCTTCCCCCCATTTTTCTTCTTCAGTAATGAATATTTCAATAAGGAAATAACAAAAGATGTAGAAATTGTAGTGTTTTTGTTTCATCTATATAAATTGAAAGAGCACCTACTGTTTCCAGTAGAACATGATGGATTCCTGGGCAAAGTTGTGACACAATGAATGGACTTCAAGAGCATGGGCTGGCTACAGGCAGCGTGTATGCAGTGCAGTTAATTGTTAATTGTTGAAGAGATTTTGATGATTAAATTATGTGTCCTATAATTTTTAAATTGCCTTTGCCAGTTCTTTGAAATCTCTGCCTCTTATGCAGGGGAACTTGTGACCTCTTTCATCACATTTCTCTCCCTATTAGTACATGGTCTCAGAAGTAAAAAAAAGAGTAACCTAAAAAGCAGAATCTGAGTATGAGCCATTGACTGGAGGACCACAATATTTACTCTGATCAGTTTTTTAATGAAGACTTACAAAAATAATAGTAGGGCCAGGGCAAGGAGCAGTCATGGAAATGCTTCAATTGCAGCATCTCTGAACCTTTCAAGATGAAAGTGTTCCTCCTGTCCCTGTCCTTCCATGCCTCTTCCATTGCTTCAAACGTATCCTACATAAAATCAGTTTAAAATGTTTGTCATTCTTCCTCTTAAAGGACCAAAAATTAAAGAGAAATACCAATTAAGTTTATCTGAGCCAAAACATTATTGTTCAGATGGTAATAATCCCAGTAAATTAATAACAGTACTGTAGGGCCTACAGAGAATTTGAATAACAACTACTTCTACTGTTTTTTGAAAGAGAAAGCTTTAACTGCAGAAATGTTCCATCCTTCTGACTGCATTTAGCTTGCTGATTAGTGATACTGGAAAACCTAGAAACAGTTTACTGCAGAATATTGGAAACCCTCCAGGCAGGCAGTAGCAGAAGCAATAACCCCTCAAAATAATGTAGGTAAATCCATGTATGAGTCAAGGGGCAGTATAGGGACACTGAAAAAAAGTTAAAGCTTAATAGTTAAAGACACTAAAATAAATCTCTTAATGATAGGGATAAAGCAGCATGACATTTTTAAACTGGGCTGCTGGATGAGTTGATTTATTCTTTCTTCCCAGTGATTTGCACACTGATAGAAGTTCTTTGAATGCTGTAGTACCTTAAATACTTTTTTAGGTCTCTGAAAGATGGTGAATCTTTATGAGTGAGTGTACTTTGATTTCTCCCTTATTATTCTCTGTCTGTGTGTGTGTGTATATATATGTATTGCATGTATATGAAAATATGAGAAAGCTGATCAATGGCCTGCGCTAGGGATCAGTAAGTTTTTTCCCTTCTACTCTTTAGTATCTATCTTTTCTATTGGAATTTACTGTAGTGAAAAGGTCAGCTATCTAAGGGTGAAATTCTCCCCTCTGCAGCAAGTCAACACATGGTCTACACACTCTTAAAGAGCAAGGCCTTCTATGAGAGTGATTTTTCAGTGGCTTCTGATTTTTTCTATGCCTTTTCCTTTAATGCTTTTGTTAGTCTTGTTTCTTGGTTTTGTTTTTTATTTCTGTTTAGCACAGGTATTGCTATACTGAGTCAGACATGGTACAGTTAGTCCAACGAGTTGCCAGTAGTAAGTGCTACACAGGAGGTGAATGAAACTTCAAATTAGGTAGATTTTAGTTCATCTGTCCCATGTTAAATTTTCCCCTAAGTTTTTATATCCAAAGGTTATCTTAAATCCTGGAACACAGGATTAAAATTACTTAGAAAAATTGTCTATCCTGCTTACCCCCAAAGGTGTTCACTCCTTCATATCTACAATGTGTGAATGTACAGCTCTAAATAAAGACGTTGTGGGAGGGCTGAATTGTGTGGGTGGCATGTCTAAATATCCCCATTCTCACATCTTACCAGAAGGAAAGCAAATGTTGGAAATAGCAAAGGCTTGTTATTTAAGGCACTTAAAAACATTTGTCCAGCTCCTGTGAAAATATGCTTGTGTCCACTGAGCAGAAGATGTTATCTGTGCAAAAATGTATTTCAGATTATGTGATGTTTGTGGCGGTCAATGCTTACGCTGTCCAATACTCTGCCTTTTGGTGCAGCTATGGCAGGAAATTTAAAGACATGACTGGAGTGTACCAGGAGACTAGCCCTGAAAGGCTCAGCAAGCTGAGCCCCAGAGATTAAACAGATAACAAGATGAAAAGGTGGCTTTGATCAGCCTCTCACCACAAAAGCTTCAAGTCAGTACTTCTCATTCTGTGCATAGCTAGTATGGGTTTTCTTATTTATGTCTTAGAGTAATATCACAAGCAGTCATGCCATAATGCTTGCTTAGTTGAGTCTCCAGCGTTGCTCCTCAGTTTCCAGCAGTTTGTATAGTACTTAGCAGCATGTTTTCTCTTGGGATTAAGTTAACATGGTCATATTATGCCCACTGTCTATTACCTACATTTGATCCCTAAAAGTAGAAGATTGATTTTAACTTGGCCCTGCTGCTTTTAAATCCCTTAATAGTGTAGATGCTGGCAGCATCTAAGACCTTCTGTCCAACCTTCATCGTTTTGGGCATTCAGGCTATGACACCATTTGCCTTGTCAGGAATCCATCACTCGCAAGTTACTTTGGCAGGTGAATTGTGGTTTCACTCTTCAATCCCAAAAGTGAAGAGCTTGCTCCCTCTGGGCTGTGGCTGTAACCATAGCACAGAGATGTTTTCTTCTTCCAGCTGAACTTAAGTTCTTTTTTTCTTGATCATTTTCCACTCTTATAGTCAGGAATTTCTGATGCATTTTATGAAGATGGCTAATCTGTTGATTTTAATTAGGATCCAAGTTAAGCCCTGTCAGTGTTGTTTTCAGTAATCATTGTGTAGTGGAATCTGCTAGGATGCAAAATGAAGAGACTAAAATTTTGTTAGCAAATCTGGACTTAAATGTTAATGCTTAAAATGTTAACTGTGTACTTACATGTTGCAATGGGTCTGATTTGTGTAGCTGTTGAAGCTCTCCGTTATTTTTGGCTGAAATTCACTGGCCCTGACCATGTATAGTGTTTCTAGAGCATCACCCAAACACTTAAAAGAACAGGTTTCAGTCTCACTTTATAGCAGCACTGGTCTGGTAGACCTTCATTCCCATGGAGTGGGAATGGACTATTTACCTAACATCAGGCAGCTGAAATAAGAATGTGGGTGTATATTTATCCTTAAGGCCTTTCAGTTGTTTTTGCTGCTGCTGTTGTACTTCTGGGCATCTAATAGTTTTGTTGTTACAGAACTTCAGTCTGCCCTTCAATCTTAACATACTCCCTTTCTTTGGGTATCCAATTATACCTTCAAAATGAGGATCCTTATCTAGTAAAGCTAATTGTTGTATTCAACATCGATCAGTGAAAATAATGATGTGGGCTGTTCGGGGCTACACCTTCTGTCTTATTCTACAACCTCACAAGGTTATTTGGGAAATAAATTATTGTTTATGAAGCACTTAGATACTGTGGTGATGATCTTCATAGGAAACAAACCAAATCAAACAAAAACCCACAACAGTAAAGCCACAAGGAAGCTTACAATTCTGTCTTTGGAGCATGGTTTTCATAGAATGTAGTAAATAAGGCCTAGGGCCACACGCTGAAAACGGAGGAGAAAACAAAATATCAAATAGCTGTTCATTAAGGCAGCATTATCTATCATGTGCAATAAATGAGGCAGGAATTCCAGTGGAATTGTTGTGGTTTTTTTCACTTTGCAGTGCTCAGCTCTGCAATCTTAATGCTTTTCTTTTTGCATTGTTTTGGTGTAATTTCTTATAATCTACTAAGGAAAACTGAAAGGTCAGAAAGATGGAGTCTTGCTGGAATGAACATAGTTCATTTCAACACATATAGTTTTAGGTTAATTACAAGTACTTTTGCCATTTGAACTAACAGAGTTAGTTCAGAGTAACTAAAAGAAATTATTATTTCCTCTATGTGCTCCAGTATGAGGGGAGAAGAAGGTTAGATGTTAGTAAAAAGGTCTCCAGTGACAGGGTGGTCAATCGTTGGAACAGGCTCCCCAGAATAATGGTCATGACCCTAAACCTGTGGTGTTGGAAAAACATTTTGACAGTTCTCTTAAATACCATGATTTAACTTTTAGGCTGCCCTGTGTGGAGTTAGGAGTTGATGATCCTCGGGGGTCACTTTAATACTCAATATTCTATGGCCCTAGGATTTGCTGCCAATTTTCCCAGTTTTGTGAGAATTAGAATTTGTGGGGGACATCCGGTTTTTAGAGGGAAGTTGGCTGTAGCAGGGGAAAAAAACAACATCTTAATTGTCTAGCCTGTCTGCTCTAGTCTTTGCTCTCATTCCCAATACTTGTCTTCCTAATGCTTCCCCTCTGCTTGCTCAGCCTTTCAGTACTTCCCACTAGCTCCATTTCCAATCTCTTTACCATCCTTAATTCTCCATATGCATCCGATCTCACTGTATTTTTTTAACTCCTTCCTTCCCATGTTGGTTCATATCAAGGTGGATTTGGAGCCCTTCACGTTTGGACAAGGTAATTTGAAGCTCTTTTCTGTTCTCACATTATGAAAGTTGCCCAAATCTTGGCTCCTAGACTAATCAATCCTGGAATCATCCCTATTATTTATTGTTAATCCCAGGGTCTTTCCTTCAATCAAGTGACTCCATTCCCTTCTCAGTCTTCTGCACTTTGTTGCTTCATTTTGTTTCTCCTAGACAAAGTCTGGTTCACATGTCTTTCATATTCAGACAAAACAGCTTCCTCTTTTAGACTACCAGACCGATGGGCATGTGATCAGGCAAGTGCCAGTTGTTAGTTCTGGTTGTGACATACAACTGACCTAAAGCAATTTAGAGATGTAAATGCAAGCTCTGGTCAGGTGCCAGCAATCTCTAGCAGTACTTATGTGTGATTTAAATGGAATCATTAAGGTTTTTCTGGTAGCTGTCCTCCAGTGAATTTCTGCAAGGCATGTATAAATTCAGATTTTATTCAGATTCATAACTTGGATAAATGAGATCAGGTTTGAACAGAACAGTCTAGAGAAAAGGCCATATGAATTTTTTTTTCCCATGGGCAATGTAGAAGAGTCTCTACCACACTTCTGAGAACAGCTAAACCAATTTGACTGAATTGTCCCAGAAATTCAGCCTGCAACAGATACCATAGAATTAAGAAATCTAAAATTGTGTTTGCAGGATGAAATCTGTGCTGCTTCATAAAAGAATGTAAACCTTCTAAGATTTAAAACTAAAAATAATAATAAATTGTGAAGAAATCATGGACATGTGTGCTTGCAGTCTATTAGCCTGGAGAAGAGGAGGCTCAGGGGAGGCCTTTATTGCTGTCTACAACTACCTGAAGGGAGGTTGTAGCCAGGTGGGGGTTGGTCTGTTCTCCCAGGGGGCCAGCATCAGAACAAGAGGACACAGTCTCAAGCTGCACTAGGGGAGGTTTAGGCTAGATGTTAGGAAGAAGTTCTTCATAGAAAGAGTGATTGCCCATTGGAATGGGCTGCCCAGGGAGGCGGTGGAGTCAGCATCACTGGAGGCGTTTAGGAAGAGACTGAATGGGGTGCTTGGTTGCATGGTTTATTTGATTAGGTGGTGTTGGATGATAGGTTGGGCTCGATGATCTCGAAGGTCTCTTCCAACCTGGTTAATTCTATTCTCTTCCATACTTCACAATATGTTCCAAAATTGGTTTCCTTCTATGCTGGTTAATATTTATCTAGTTAATCTTAGTACTTACAATGATACTACTATGTCAGTTAGCAACACCAACAGAGTAAGAAAAGGAAAAGGGAAATCTTCCCTGCAGCTCATGTTCTGGATGTTGGGTCAGGGTTGTTTCATGGCAATTCATGCACCCCAGTTGCTGGGAAAACCAGTCCCATAAGTTTCTCACTAGTGTTATTAGAGACTCAGTAGTGTATACATCTTGCGTACAATGACTGTATGTCCTTCCAAAATCACATTAAATTTATTTCATTATATTAGCAGATTGATGTCTACTGTTCCCCTTTCATTCTTATCATAAGGCAAGTGAGCAAGCTGAATACATTTTAGGGAAACTTGTAGCCCTCATCATATATGCAACCCAGGAAAATGTTGGCTGACACATTATACAGCAATGTCAGAAGGGGATGGGTCTCCTAAATCACAGAATGGTTTTCGTTGGAGGAGACCTTAAAGACCATCTAGTTCCAACCTCCCTGCCATGAGCATGGACATCTCCCACTATACCAGGTTGATCAATACCAACTCCTTTTCAAACTGCACCAGTTCTTGTGCAGTTAACTGTTTAACTACCTTGATTACATCATGGTTGCTCCTGATAGCCACAGCTGAATAAAACCGGGAGAGCTGCATCTGTTTATTTGTATTATGTACCTACCTAACAGTCTGAAATAAACTTTATTACTAAACCACCTTTTAGTAGGGGTAAATTTTCACAGATAGCATGCACTAAGTTTCTGATCAAGGTGGGATGTAAAGCTCATCTTAATAACAAATATTAAATATTATATACTGGATGAGTAGTAGAAAAAACAAAGTATATAAATGCAGTCACTAGGATGTGGGGGTTTTTGTGCTGCTGGAAAGATGTATGGATCTATAGGGATCCAGATCCCACACAGAGGCAGATGGGGGTGTAGACAAACATAGACACACATTTTTTAGCCTTTGTAACTATGAAGAGATTTCTAGAAGAGGAAAAAAAAAAAAAGGTGATATTGTGGTATATATTTTGAGGGTTTTTAATTAGCCATGAGGTGTTTGGCTGATAGGTCAAGTGTAGAGTTGAATAGCAATGTAAAGTCAAAATGAACTGACATTTTTACATTGTATGGCTTTTCAGATATTGCATCCTTAAAAATGAGCAAAGGCCATTTTACTGTACTAGAAAGCTAGTACAGTAGGTGAGCTGCCTTCAGCTAACATTGATCAATAAATTTCCACATTGATATATACACATCATGTACCAAACATCTTCAGCTGATATTAACACAAATGGGAAAGCACTTGTCTAACACAAGACAGCAAGATGTTTTCCTCATGTTCTTTATTACTGCTAGGTGATTCTTGAAAGTATTGCTGGAGATCTTTGTAAGGGGAAAGAGTTTGTTCTATGACAGCAGATTTTCATACTGACTGTGTTTTCTGCTAACAGCTGTCCAGTGTTGACCAGTGTAAGAACAGCCTACTTCAAGAATTTTTTTCACTTGACTTGCATACTGAAGTCTTTTTTTAAGGCTATGCCTTGGACTGTCAACTCTGGACAGGCTCACACAGCTGAAATATTTGGGCAGTATTGTTTTAAAATACTACAGAAAACCACCAGCAGTTTGTAAGGGGAAGAATAAAATGTTCTGAGGTATGGCCAGGGGTATTCTCTTACATGAAGATACTGTGGGAAAATTCATCATTTTCTGCAGTTTAATGTTTTCTAGAGGCAGTATCAGTCTTTGTAAGCAAAGGATAAAAGTTATCCCTTGCAGGAATAGGTTAGTAATGTAAAAAACTGGGGGAAAGAACCTCCAGAGGAAAAGAAATCCTCCTCCTTCATCTCTGCTTCAGTTCAGACATTGATGAACTGGTATTGGGCCGTACTTGCGCCTCTGCCGCGTAAGCGGCTCTGGAGAAGATATTGTTTGTTAATTTTCTGTTTGCAGCACCAAATAACTTTTAGATAGCATACCTCTCTGTTCTCACAGCAGTCTGCAACTGGGTGACATTCATTCTATGAAATTATTTACTAAAAGGGAAACTTAGCATTGTTATCCTGCTTTTTTCCTTCCGTTTTCTCCTCCCAAACTCCTCTGTATTTCTGTCCCACTTTTCCCCCTATGCTGTACTTTACAGTAACTACTTTTACACATTTCCCATCATGTTTTCAAGATCTTCAAGAAAATTTTGGTTTGTTCCTCCTACTAAGTTCTCCACTGTCTGTTTTCTCTTTATTTAAAATTTTGTTTTAGTTCATTGTTTGTTTTTACTGGTTTTGTTTGGTTTTGTTTGTTGAATTTGTTGGGGTTTTGGTTGTGGGTTTGGGGTTTTTTTTTTTGGTTGTGTTTGGTTTTGGGTTTCTGGATGGGTTTTGTGGAGGTTGTGTGGTTGTTTTTTGGTTGGCTGGTTGATTTTGGTTTAGACCCTCAAATCCCCCTCCTTTCTATCACTCAACTATATCAGATTAATCTCCTTCCAGCACATTCTGGAACCCACTCCAATCCTTTAGATTAAAGAAAAAATGCTCTGTCCCAAAGGCTGTAGGTAGGACCTAGGAATGTGAGCTTGATCTGGAACTGTACCTCAGAATAGGTGAAGATTCTGAGTTAGTGGTGAAGAAGCTGAAGAAACAGCTAGTTCAGGAGAACAGTCTCAGCTGAGTTTCACGTTTAGAATCTGATTCATTTCCAACAATTGTTGAAAAGATAAAATAAAAATAGGAAAAGGAAAAAAAAAAAAAAAGGAGAAAAGATGTTCAAATATATAGGACAGTGAACATGTAAACTCAAATTTAAAAGACATATTGTATTTTAGTTCTAAGAGCTATACTCTGATTGTGTAGCTAATGTCACACCTTGGTCTGAGACATTTGTGGATCGATTTTAATTCTGTTAAGTCGAAATTTAGTGCATGTTTCTAGTCCACGGTTAAGTACTGGTTTTCTTCTTTAGGGAACAAAAATAACCTCTAAAGTCTCATAAAAAACCTTTGAAAAGTAAATAAAACTACCACCCAGGTAATCACATTTTCTTATTATTTTTCTGGCCATTGCAATACAGCATTGCTTCTAGGACCAGAATTTACAAACACCTCCAAATCATACTTGGAAAAATAACATTGTATCTCACTCCATTGCGTTGGAGTTTGTAAACCTGTTTGTCCCATCTCTGTGGCTGTGCCAATGGTAACTAGAAAGGGGAACCTTAGCCACTGTATTATGCAAGATTTAATGTTCCCTCTTTTTAAATAGAAGTTTCTAATTGTTTGTGAGTAAAATCTGCTGAATATGAATTAAAGTCATGTGTCTTCATTGAATCTGCAGGCTGCAGTGAGCAGTGCCTCCTAAAACTGGAGTTTCAGTGCAGTTAAAATATTTTAAAACAGTAATTGCCATTAGTTGTATTCATTTTCACCAGCTTTGCAGCTCAAAAAAAGTGGGAGTTTAAATATCAGTCTTGCTGATCAGGTGTAAAAATAGTTTCAACAACAATGCTTTTGTGCTGGAATGTTTTAAGATGCCCAAATTCTATGGCGAACCAAGATCATGCCCCTTGTTGTTCCCTGTGGAACTCAGAGTAGGTCCTGGATTGGCAGCCTGAAAAAGGTGGTCTGCTACTGAACCATATGTCCATATGTCATGTGTCCCAGTCTTGACCTGAAGAAAAGAATAAGCTTCATATTAATTCTTCCCTAGTGTTTTGATGGAGATAACCAATAAGGTTGCAGCTGTAATTAGAATGTTTGCTGCAATCACATTACCAAGGCCAAGCAGCAGCTACAGGCAGGTGACAAACCTTCAGCCTCCTAGAGGTGAGAAATAAATTTCTCTGCCCTTCATAAAGTATTTTTAAAGGACATGTTGCTTTTAGTGGGAAAGTAACTGCATTGAAACCAATTATTAATGTAGATCTGATGCACAGGGCCTTGAAAAGATAGGCCCTGAAAAGCAGTGTTTATAGAAATAGCTGTAGCCAGGCATACACTAGAAATCATAATGAGGCAACTTAGTTGAATCTGGTTTGAGATTTTTCTTCAAATTCAAAATGTTGTGTATTTTTCAGAAATGGCTATTTCTCTTTAAACTCAGATACTCCTGCCTTCTCTCATACACACAGAGATTTAATTTATTTCTTTTTCTCAGGACACTGTGTGAGCTGTTCATTACTGACATCTGCCCACAAAGTTAAAAAACAATTGTCTGTAGACTTCATCTCCTCCTTGCAGAAGGGGGTGGGTGAGGAGTGTTTAACCCAGTTGTAAGCTCAAGGACATAGCTATCTGTTCCCTCACTGCTGGAGATGGATTCAAGAAAAGTATCAAAATTAAAAAGAAAATGAGAATTTCCAGCTTGAGAGGAATAGAGGAATGTGGTGAATTCCCAAGATTATTGTTGTGTCTGTGCTGTTTCTTCCATGTTCCATATTAAGCTCCGTTTGTGTCCATTTGGCAGAGGCTTTGGCCGATTATGCTGCTTGCTAGCAACTATTGTGGCTGAACTCTATGTTGTGCTAAGTTTTGGAAGACTAACTTACAGCTGTGGGTACCTAGCTTTCAGAGCCCCTTGCACATGGTAAAACCCCCAAGGACAGTCCATACATTCCTTTCAAACCCTGTGATTCGGATAATGCAAAGCTTTGAGGTAAAGAAGAATGTTTCCTCCTGGTAGTCTTTCCTCTCTGCATCACGTTGCTCTTTCTCACAGGAGTGGCAGAATAGAGGCTTATAGATAATTGAGCTTGCTGCTTGTTTCCTGAAGAACCCCCACAACCCTGTTTTTAAATCCTTGAATTTGGGTTCCTGGCCACGAAGTTGCATATATTTGTCTAATATATATCACTTCTTTCCATCTACACTTACCATTTTTTTCCTCCAGAGTGAAATTCATCCAGTGTTTTGTGTTTGCTATAAATACACATCTCAGCTGTATTTCTATCCTTTGTGTCAACATTAAAATTCCCTTGTTCTATGTTTAGCTTGAATAATTACCAAACCATTTGCAATTAGAACTCTAGGATATGACCTCACACTGATTTATTCCTGTGTTTCTTTCTGTATTTAATACATTTCAGATACTGAAAATACCAAATCTTTGTCCTCTTATTTTGATGTTTATCAGTAATGGAAACATTCCAAAACAATCAGCCAAATACCTATGCTTTGTTCATTTATTGCCTTCTCTGAAGATAAATTGACTGTACTCAACTCTCTTCAGCATTTTTCTTCACCTAGATATTATTGCCTTGTGCAGCCACCCCAAGGTGACTGTTATCACTTAATTAAATCCTTGCACGCTGGGAAGAAAAAACAACATTGTTCGTTCATAACCCCAAGGAGGTGGTGGGTTTTTTTTTTCTTTAAGCCACTAAGCTTTTTCCCTGTTTTATTAACTTATTCCTGGCTACAACAAGACATACTTTGTTGATGAGCTAAAGGTTGTATTAGCTTTTTATTTTCTGGGTAAACTTATCTTTTCTCTAGGAAAAAGAAAAAAGAGATGTGGGCATTACAACAAAGGGAGGGGGGGGTGGGGAAAAAAAAGGGAACTCTCCAAACCCTGCATTTCTAGTAAAGGTCTGTGTAAACTTCAAGCTGGTAAAGAGGAACAGGGGAGTAGCAGGAAGGAAATGAGAAAATAAAATGCAAACATAAAACTGGAACAAGACAAAAATGTAAGGTGACGTGTATATACACAGAGAAACTACTGCAGTGCTAAGGGAAAATTGGCATAAGGAATAGCATTTTTTAAGAGAAAAAATATATCAGGGCTCTTTATGTTACCGTCCAGGGCAGCATCTTTTTATTAGCCTCTTGGTTAATGTCTTTTCTCTGTCTATTGATTTTAGACTGCATAACACTGTGCTCTTGCTTTTGCCTTTGCATTATTTTTCCATAGTGCATAACCCTACTCGGAAACTGTAAGAGGAAATCTTGCAGACGAGCCATTCATTGCATATGTGAGACCTGTGATTTTCTTTTATGTTGTTTTAAGCACAGTACTTCATATGAGAAAGTTCACTTGAAGCAGTGAGTTGCCAGGATATATACAATGGTTTTAGCTGCCTTTTTGTTCATTTCTAGTCCATTAAATGTAGGACTAGAAAATAGGTTTATCCACTCTAAAATTTGGGCTCAAGCAACCATATGTATTTGCTCATGATGCTAAATCATTTTGCCACCTGCTGTGTTCAACAAGCATTTACAAATAGTAAATGCTATTTAAAGCTGTAATATTTACAAGAGCAGTTTGTGCTGTGAAACCATTTGTATGAGAAGCATAACATTTTATTGTGTAACAGGAAAGAGCTTTTAAGTAGTTGGATAATTGTGATTTATGAAATATTACTACCTCTGATGTGTAGACTGTAATTATTGTAGGTCAGAGACAGCAATAGAAGTTGGTGTGTGAAGCACAAAATATTGATAGATTCATATGGATTTGCTCCAAATCCAGCATGTCTGGAGTATGTAGCAATAGTCAGGCTCTGGAAATTCCCTGTTCATGATAACTTTATAGCCTGAATTCTGGGATTTCTTTTTGTTCTGTGCATTAGCATTCTTGTCTGTAGCTTTCTGAATGAAATTGCTCATGTTACAATGTTTGTACAGCTTCAATTTGTCTCTTTCATAGCAATAACAAAACTCTTTCCATTTACCTTCACAGATTCTAGGAATGCTTTCCAATCTGTGTGCAGTGGATCTGTCATCCACACCGATTTTAACTTGTGCTCTATGTTTTTATTTAACCTATTTTAACTCTCAGGCCTGCAGACTGTCACTCTATAGATCCATATGCATATCTTAATGAACAGATTGCTAAGGTATCCAGAGCCTCTTTTATTTGGAACAAAGGCAATAACAAATGTACCAGTTATCAAGAGTTTAGGTTTGGTTTAGTTCCAGATTACTGTTAGAGAGAGGTCTAGGAAAGAGCAGTTCTGCACTGAATTAAGTTTTGGTGATGTTCCTCAGTAAGAGTTTTAGGAGGCAGCCCTAGGCAGAAGCTGATGTTTAAATTTGGGACATTAATTTCAAATAGCTGTAGTATGTACATATTTACTTACCAAAACTTGGGGGGGTGGGTTTGGTTTGGGGTTTGGTTTTGGTTTGATTTGGGGTTTTGTTTTGGTTTGGGGGTTTTGTTTGTTTGGTGGTTTTGGGCATTTTTTGTTTGCTTTGTTTTGTTTATTTTGCTTGGTTGGTTTGGTGGCTTTCTTTTTTGTTTTGGTTTTGTGTATTGGTTTTGGTTTGGGTTGGGTTTATTTGCTTGTTTTGGTAGTGGTGGTTTTGGGGGGTTTAAGTGGTGGTGATGGCTTCCCCCCTCCCCCCCTTTTTATTTTTTAATGCTTTCCTAATTGGAAAAATCTTGGCCTGCACTTGTTGTATTCTATGATTCTTCGTAAGTATTTTTGTTACTAGTTTGTGATATTAGTGAATGGCATGGCAATATCATTGCAGGGTAGGGAAGAGGCAATGGAAGCTTGTGAGAGCTGGGCATTAGGAAAAGCTTTTTCACAGAAAGAGTGGTCAAGCATTGGAATAGGCTGCCCAGGGAGGCAGTGGAGTTGCCAATCCTGGATGTGTTTTAAGGTCATTTAGATGTGGGGGTATGGTTTTGGGGTGGACTTTGTGGAGTAGGGTTAATGGTTGTACTCGATAATCCTCAGGGTCGTTTCCGACCTGAACGTTTCTGTGATTCTGAGAGAAAATTTTGTTGCCAGAATATTTGGCTAGAAATATATGGCAAGATATATTGTGGTTTCAGACAAGGATGCTTTAAAGTTTCATACACCATGAACGTCCATCTTTTAGGGTCAAAAAAGCATTCTGAATTTCTAAGCATTCTCATGTGCTTATTTTATTGTCTGTTAAAAATGTAATTTAGAAATAAAAATAGCCTGAAGTGCCATAGGAAATCGCCTCAAGCAAGTTGAATTGTACTCCTGCTAAGAATATTGCTAGGCTGAAAATACTGTTTAGATTTTAAACTCCAGTCAGAACTCAAACAGTCTTCTCAGATGTAGAAAACATTTGCTTATATTTCTGTTGCAGTTATCTTGTGTGTGTGCGCTTCTGCTCTTTCCCATCTGGTTTCAAACCAGAATCAGGGAAGGACTGATAAAACATCGTTTCTTTTTCACTATAGTGACTGAAAACAGATTGAAGAAATTCAGATAAATGTCGTAACTCGTTAAGGCATGACCACTTAAATTTATTTATTTCAAGTTGGAAGGGTTGCTGCCAATTAAAAAGGCAAATTTACATGCAGAAGTCTAACTATACTGCTTTTTGTGTTGTGTGTCAGGCATCATGTTCATTTGGGCACGGTATGGGAACAGAATCTGAACTGGAAAGACGTTCGCATAGCAGCATAAAAAGCACTGACAGCATCTAGTTGCCTGTTTGCTAGGACAAGGGGAAATGGGTTTAAAGTAAAAGAGGGTGGATTCAGACTAGACCTGAGGAAGAAATACTTCATGATGACGGTGGTGAAACACTGGAACAAGTTACCCAGAGAGGTGGTAGGTACTCCATTCCTGGAAACATTAAAGGTCAGGTTGGATGGGGCTTTGAGCAATCTGATCTAGTTAAAAATATCCTTGTTCATTGCAAGGGGTTGGACTAAGTGACCTTTAAAGGCCCCTTCCAACCCAGACCATTCTATGATTTTAATTGATTCAGGCTCAAGGTAGTTTTCCAGTCACTTAAGGAAATAGATGAAGAGGGGGGAAAAGGAAACAAAATGCAGCTATTGGAACAAATAAAAGGATGATTGAGGAAATTCTGGTTTGTATTTTATATTTTTACAAAAAGATTGAAGTTAAACTTGTGCTCGAAGTTCTTTCATTGACGTTCCACAAATAAGAATTGAAAGTGTGCTGCACGCCAGCTAGCAGGAGCAGGAATTCAGAACTGCACAATAAAGATGCAAAGGTAACTGGCGGCAACTGCCTGCAATTTAGACAACTGAACAAACATGGAAGGCATTGCCTAGAATGTAGAAGAAGATACTGTTCAAGGCAGGACACAACTGCTGATACATGGGAGTTTTTAATGGAGTAGGAAGAAGGAAAACTTGACAATGGGAGCAAGAAGAGCTAGTACACTAGACACACTGCATGTTTAAAGCATCATAGTAAGGCAGCCAGTGGCAGAACAAGAGGACACAGTGTCAAGGAGAAGTTGAGGCTCGAGGTGAGGAGAAAGTTCTTCACAGAAAGAGTTATTGGCCATTGGAATGGGTTGCCCAGGGAGGTGGTGGAGTCATCATCCCTGGAGGTGTTCAAAAAGGGATTGGATGTGGCACTTGAAGCCATGATTTAGTTAGTCATGAGGTGTTGGGTGATAGGTTGGATTTGATGGTCTCTGAGGTTTTTTCCAACCTTACTGATTCTATGATTCTAAGCATCATGTTGGTTTTCTCTGACTGGTTCTGAGTATTAGGAAAATGGTGCCAGTGTTTGGCAAGAGGAGTTACGTTGGGGAAAGACTTTTAAGTTTCAGGTCTGTTACAAATTGAAGTGAAATGGATCCTAACAGTGCAGACCAATAACATCAGTTTCTACTTGGGATGTGAGATGCAACATGTAGACTGTGGACAAGTGCAATAAACAGCATTAGGGTTGGTGGTGTCAAGACTTATTTGGGACTCTTTAGATAGTGTGGCATGTGGATTATTGGCACAAATGACAGCTACTGTACTGGAGCACCCTTTGATGAACAGGTTATACTTCATGCTGCGTCTGCTCTAGGAGACACCTTAAGGCTACATCATGATGGTGTGGCTGCACACTAAAACCCTGTGGTAAAAAGTACAGAGGAACATTTTCAGATGGTTACTGTGAAACTGTTTTTAAAAGGACAAGAAAATACTCTTGATTGAAACCTTGTGTTTTCAGCTTCCACTGGTGCTGTATGGATGAATCATAATCCCCTCAGTCCTCCCCAGCCCTAGAAAATAGGATTTTATTATGGAAATGCAAACAGACTCTTAATTATCACAGTAGTCAGAGGTGTCAGTATAATATATTAGCTTGTGTTTAAAAAAAGAATATAAACTTTTTTTTTTTGCACTGAAAGAGCTGCTCTGTGCTGTTGATATGCTGGAATTTATGCAGTGAGCTGGTAAACAGCAAAATCCATACTTATCTTTACCTACACAGGCATTAGAGGTGAGCTCAAAAAAACCAAACCAAACCAAACAAAAAAACCCCTAACCAAAACAAACAAAACCCCAACAAAACAAAAACACACACAAAACCCCCCGCCCAAACGAAAAAGGCAAGGGAGGGAGAAGCAGTTTTTCCTTATTGTCCTGCTTGTGGCATAGCTACATACTATCTTCTCACCTGGTCTTGTATTCCAGCTGTGAAACAGGAGTGGAAGGTCAACAGCAATGGTGTTTTGTAGTGACAAGCTGAGTTCTTTCCTGAAATCATTCAGGACCAGACCTCCAATTCTATGAGGACAATTGATCCTCACATAAATGTGCATGCCCTGCTTTTGTGTGAAATGTGCTTCTGTAACCTCAAAACCCTTAATGGAAGTACAGCAACCCGGCACAGAGATATCAGCTTTGCTGTGTAGGATGCAGATGTAGGGGAAGATTTTGAAATACTTCTGTTAATAATGAAGTTTCTAACTTGCTTGAGGAGGTTAGCAGTTGTTCTGTTAGTCCCACATATTCACGGTACTCCTGTGTTTCTCGGCCTTTCCTGCACATCTGAGTGAATGGAGAGCAATTCTATGGGTACCAGGATAGCACAGCATAGTTTTCTGCAGATTTCCATCTTGTCCTCTGTTGGCTTCTGTGTCTAAGACAACCTCAGCCAGGTTGCACTATTTCAGTGCTCAGGGGATTTGAAACATCTCTATTTTGTCATCTCTAGTGCCATAGGAATTCACAGTCCAGCATTTACTGCTGCAGAGGCTCTCAGATGATCAGGTCTCCATTATCAGTATTTTCACCAAATTTGTAGGAATTGCTCTGAGACCTCTGCCCACTGTCAAATCTAGCAAACATTAGCCATGGATTGGGATGCTGGACATACAGACAAAGGCATGCAGAGGAAACCAATTTCAAAGTGGGAAGAACCACTTCACAATCTGTGCCTCTATAAGCTTGTTTTAGTAACTAGCAGATTCTGAATCATGCCAGTCCAGATTCTTCTTGTTTCAAAGGTCACAGGACTAAGGAGTCAAATAGCAGCAACAGTTCTGGAGGCTCTTATGTGCTGTTTTTTTTACTGGAAAAGCTGCTTTAATTTAGCCTGTATATGGATCTTCAAAAACTTCATAGTGGACATCTGTGGAACTGCTTCACACCCTCATAGGTAGAGAAAGAATTGGTATAGCCAACAGAACTCCTGCAATAGTACAAGAATTGATAAAAGCTGAAGGAACTCTTAGCTGATTAGGACCAGGTTTTGTCATCTTTGCATTATATCATGGGATAAGAAGCTGAAGATAAGAGCAGAAGTTTGGATTTTTTCCCATGTATCTGCGAAGGGTCACAGTTAGGAACGACACTAGATTGAATGGATTTGGGATTTGTTCTACTTTCTTATTGTCTGTAAAGTATTCTCAAGGTGTTCTTTCGAGAAGGGTGTAAATCAAAATGATATGCTAGGCAAAGAACTCAACTCAATTTCTCATTCAGATCTATTTTGGTTGTCTCTGTTGCCATCTAATAGATTAAATATGCTAAACATAAGCCCCTCATCCTGTTCTTCCCTGAGCACAGCCTCTCTGCTTCATATATATGAAATTGTGTGATGCAAGTGAGAACACATGCACTCAGTTCTGGGCTAGAGATCTAATTCTAGCAAGCCAATTGTCAGGATCAATCACCAGAGCATCTGAGTACCTACTGAGTGCAGGTGTTACTTTAAGAGTGCACTTAACTCTTATCACAAATTCTTCCCTATATTTTTTTCACCTTTTTTTTTTTTTTGTGGGTTTTTTGGGGGTTTTGGGTTGTTTTGTTGTTGTTGTTGTTTCCTGGACAGCAGGCATTTAGCTACCTTTATCTGTTTACTTTCACATAGAGCCAGATTGTGAAAGAAAGGCTGACCAATCAGGCAGATACAATGATTGAAAGATCATTTTGTATACATAAACTGAAATATTAATAGATAACACAGAAGAGCTTTAAAATTGCAGCTTTGGAAACAATACCATTCACAAAACTGCTTGTTCCCACAGTCAGTTGTGCTTGGATAGGTGCTTCTACTTGCACAGTGTTCCAGTCAGGTTAAATTCCCACAGTCTCTTGCTGTGTGGTCTGAGGTGCTGGTGCGGAGATTCTGACGACTCTCACTACCATAGCTCCTGCTACTGGGGGTCACCTTACTCTTTCAGTTTTGACACTTAGGTAGTAAATGTTAGTCAGGTGCATACAGTGGCAAGTCCTGCACTCAGGACAGCACTTCTGGGTGCACAAATGCATATGTGTTTGGAATATTTGTGCCATCAAAGGGCAGAAACCATTTGGTACTCAAACCTTATGTATCCAAAGCAAAGCCACTCCATGAACAGGTATACACTTAATCCTGACCCCAGGCAACCACATTCTCAGGGTGAAAAATATATCATGTGATCTCTATATGATGTCTCATCCTAAATAGATACAGTTGATTGCATTAGATGGCATGCAGTTATTGGCATCATAATCTGCTGTCCAAACAGTCTGGATCCAACAGTAGGAATCCTATATAATTGAAGGGAAGGAGCTCATCAGGAATTGGCATCATAAAGATGAAAGGTCAGTGCTTTAATACACAACTCCCACAAAATTGAATTTTAATTAAGTGCAACAGTGTTGAATCCCTCCCTCAGGAGTCCTTTTTCTCCCCTTTTCTTTGCAATGATATATATAGCCCTCCTCTCAGGAAAGGGAATAGCAAAGACAGTATAAATGTTCTGCCTAGTAAGATTTTAACAAGAAGTTTTCAGCAGTGGCTAGTATAGCATGTACTAATGTAAATCAGTGTTTTGTTCTAGTAGTGAATCATTTATAGAGAAGAAGGGACAATGAAAATTAGCATTTGCCAATGACAACAGCAGTTTTTAATCTTTTCTTTTGTGTGTGTGGGCCAGTGGTTCCCCAAAACTGTCCATTGGTAGTTGAAATACTATGTGGTGAACTTAAGTCTGTAGACAGCAAGCTTGCTTTTCTCAATGACCTTTCACAGCCTCTTCAAGCAGATCAGGTTGAAGTTGTTCGGAATGAATAGCTCACATTCTCCAGACTGTTGGATAGTTCAGTTTACAGTTTGAGTAGTCAAAAGTTGAAATCAGTCAGATGGAAGACCACAGATTGGAAACCACTGCTATGGAGAGAGGGAATGTACAGTTTACTGAACAACTTCTTCCAATAAAGCTGCTATAAAACTGTCTGCATGTCATGTAAAAAAATTACTTCCTGCCTCTCCTTACTGGGTGCTACTCACCTTCTAAAGTGTTGCTCAGGAGAGGTTGCTTCCTCACCCTCACAGAAAAACAATCCAAAAGCTTCAACTTGTAGTAGGTCATCACACATTGAAAATCTTAATGCCATGGAAGTTAAAATAACCTTTGCAGTCAGCTGACTTCAGCAAAGCTGACCCTGCACTCTGTAAAGCATCTCACACCACTTCTAACAAATACTTTAAGTCCCTCACAGCACATGAATGTGCCTTCTGCATCAAAAGCTACATGAAGAATTTCGACAGTTTAGCCCAGCAATTTAGGTCAGTTAACCAGAGACACAGAGGATATAGCAAAATAGTGCAAGTACTTCCCCCCAAAATTTCCTGGAGATAATTAAAGATCATCTGGCTTCTATCATGTAACTCGGTTTTGTTGTTCTTATCTGCATTTTGGCACTGAGACAGTTGTCTGCATGCTGTGTGAAGGGGCTTGCCAAAAAAAATATAAAAAATGATCTTATGATAAACTGGGTGCAGAGTAAGTGCAAGCTGTCTGCCCTGGATTATTTTGTTGTATTTTTGTCTACATTGGTAAGCCTCGCTGGTTTTGTCTTCCAATACCATTGCAACATAACTCAAGGATAGTTTATTTTTCCCGTACTGTGATACCAACTTTTCATCAAGTTTAACAGCTTTCATGGTTCAGTTTCCTCTATGCAGTCAGGATGGTTTGAGGTTTTACAGCAATGCAGAATGGCCTTTGAGGGGGGGTTGGGCGTGTGTGTGGGGGTAGGGGGTGGGAATTGGTATCTACAAGGCAGAGATCCCTAAAAGTCATTGGTTGCTTTTGTACACACACACACAAAATTTGTCAAACTCTTAATCTCTGATTTATTTTTTTCTGCTTACAGATTTGTAATCTTTCTGTGCTTCTCAGGCTCATCTCTGATACTTGCCAATCTTTTATCAGAGAATAAACCTGGCAATACACGTTAAGAACCCGCCTGCCACCTTGAAGCATTATTCTTGCCTCTAAACTTTTGTCCTCTGGAACAAAATCTGTTTTTTCTAATCAAGTAGTAAATCTGCCTCTGCAAGTTTTTGCTGCTTCAGTTACATAAACATACTTACTCTGTTGAGTCTGGCAAAAGATGCATCAAGGGAATCAGTAAACTTTTCTCTTCCTCCTTCATTTCTTGGCTCCAAGCTATAGAGCAGACCTCATTATTATTGACACATTTATTTTTTGGCACTACCTTGTTGTCATAAATTGCATCCTGACCACACAAGCAAAGAGCACGAAGATGGCAAATTAGGAAGCTGGCATCAAAGTCCATTCTAACCACATCCTTTGAGCTTGTCTTCTTACTTCATCCTTTTTTACTGAAGCTATTTTGGTGCCAAATACATGTTGCTTTGTTGCCAAATATGTGTCATTAATTCAGGAGGAGTCTATGGTCATGTCAGCCATATAAGCCATTATGGTGGACTGTAATTGAAAAAATGACAGTGGTTTGAGGTTTGAAAACAGGGGTTTCTATATGCTTGATGCTGGAAGTTTTACTCAGTCATAAAAAGCTTGTAGCCCAAGGAACACCGCAATAAATCCTATGCCTTTTTATTTTATTTGGGTGTTTATTTTGTTTTATTTTGTTTTCTGCCAGGGATCAAAAAGACTAAAGAGAAGGTATAAAGCTTTTAGAGTTTTGGGGTGGGTTTTTTGTGTGTATGTCAGTAGAGGATCCAAGCTCATTTTTATTCATGTGTATCAAATACATCCCATGTAAAATGCTATTTTCAGGAGAAATACTCCAGTTGTCTTGCAGTACTCAGGTACAAGATTTGACCTTGGTTTTCACTACTATGCAGTTATGCTTTTGTATGTTTCTTGGTGTTGCTGGAGGATATTGCCCCAATATCCTAACAGCTGGAGCACAGTAGATGTGCACTGGGGCTTTGAATCAGGTTTCAGGTAGCCACCCTTTATGCCTATTATTCCATTTTAACCTCCCCATCCAAGAAAGGTTGCCATATTCAAATGAAACTTTTTCATTGTGGTGGGTTTTTTTTTTGTTAAGGCATGCTGTAACACAATAAATAAATTATGCAATGATATGTTTATTATAACAGAGGGCCTATTTGCTTTTGTAAATGTCAGTTGCATACAATACTGACTCTCTTAATAAAAAGCGAGTAAAATAGTTTTGCTGTTATTGAATGTTCTATGCCTAATTGCTGACAGGCTTTGTCCTCAAATTAATGTTCAGCTCTGGTTATAATATCATTATGTCATAACAGTGAAAAATTCTAATTAAGATGATCTGTTTGCCAGGAAAAGTTTAGTATATCAATTAATCTGTTTTATCAGGGGGAGTATTCCCTTCCCCAGCCCCTGTCTCCTGATCAGACCCTGAACGATTGGAAAAACATCACAGATGCACGCTGCATTGGACAAAGAACACATGCATGCATTTAAATCATGTATATCTTACTTTTTTACTGATGTAATTGTGAAATATGTTCTTTTTGCATTCATAATTAGGGGGTGGAACAGATGGTGAAGTCTTAGTTTAAAATAATCTGTCATTAAAATAACCTAGCCTACTGGTAATTCTTCACTCTAACTGGAGTTTAGGTCAGGGTAACAGGGTTTTTTTGCAGCACTGGAATACACTAGAAAGAATTAGGGACTTCATGGATAGTATGAAATATGAGGATATTCTCCAGAAGGACACTGTAGTAAGACTGCAGTGAATTAAATTTGCCCGTAGTGGGAATATGCAAAAATGGCTGGGACAAAATTCCTCTGACAAATATAAATCCATTTAGTGCAATGCATTATACATTAGTGCATAGCCGGTCAAAGTGGTACAGTGGGTTTCATATCCTGAGAGGAAATAATCTCACTAGCCTACAAATACTATAAAAGGCACTTAGTATTTTGGGTTAAAAACCCCCTGCTTTACATTTCCATATTATTCTGATGTCAGAAGGATATAAATTATAATTATTGGCATTATTATTCAGAAGTGCTGTAGCTAGTGACTTTTTACATCTGAGTCTCACTTCCTTCATGTCTGCCACATTGACTTGCTGCTATGTGACAAAGGAAATCTTGTATCAGGCCTGTCCAGCTAGTTTAGAACAGTTTCCAGGAATAAGAAAACTGGCTCAATAAATCAGATACTTGCATGTCTTTAAAGCGTTTATTTTAGTGTTTCCTCATCCTCGAGCAGCTTTGAAGAAAGCATATAGATTTCAGCATGGTATTATGATAAATCTTCTTGAGGAGGGGCAAGCATTAACATTTGTGTTGGTTCTTTTTCATCTTAATCCAACCTTGGTTAATAATCAGAAAATTCTACATAGTGGGTAAGAAGATGTAATTAACCCTTTGACCCCAGAATCTTAATTGGCGCCTGTTGAAAACAGTGGGGCAGTTTAAAAAAAAAAAAGAAGGAAAAAAGAAAAAAGAAATTAAAAACTAGCCTGTGGTGATTGAAACAGCATAATACATAATGGTTTTCTGAAATTAAAAGTACTGGGGAACTTCAGCTTTAATCACATTTTGCGCAAACCCAGAAAGAGTAGGTTTCAACAAGAAGTTGCCGGTCTTCCTTAAACTGGATTGGGCTCTGAATCGGCATTTGGGGTCACCCTAACCCTTTCTCAGCTGCCACACGAGTTGGAATAGGACTGAGTTTATGACAAGCAACTTCATTTATGAAAATAAAAAAGCAATTAGGAACGTTTTCCTAACAGAAGACACTCTACCTTTGTATTCACGACCTCTGCTCTGATGAAAACAGGGCACGGTACGGAGACCCAGCCTGCAGGCCCTATTTCTGTGTGATAGCTGTGGCACATCTGAATCAGAAAGCCTCCCTGCTTTTGAACTAGTGAAACTGTTCAGAAATTCTGGCTGGAAACTACACTGTGATGCTCATTTTAAAAGAGAGATTTGAAAGCCAACTAAAGCCAGTACCCTTCCTTGGGTTTTTTTATTACGGCGATGATTATTTTTTTTTTTGGTCCTTAATACTTCCAGAAATTTCTCATTAAGCCAAAACTGTTTGTAAAGAAGTGGTGTACAATGGCATCGCCTACTTTTCCTCAGTGTATAACATAACCTCTGTTGTGTTGCCTGCCACCTTCTGTGAAGCTGCTCTCTTGGCATGCACAAAGGACACACGCTTTATGAAAAATTGAAAAATTTCACCACGCATTACTTAAATAATAAATATTCATAAATAATACCTATGAATAACCAATGAGACAGTCCTTCAGAACTGCTGTTTGACCTGTAGAAGGAACAACAACACTGTCATAAAAGTGGTTCCACTGCAGCCCCTTCATACCGGTGGGAGGAACTGTCTTGCGTTGGAAGGTGGTGGCTCTTTGTCCCCCTGTTTTTATTGTCAAGTTTTTGTCATGTGTGAGGGCTTGAGCTTAGTGCTTGGCACTTTTGGTTTAATGTCTTTGTGTGCAGGGCATGGAAGTGGCTGTTTCATTAGCTGTTAATCAGTAGCTTTTTCAAAATGCAATTGTATGAACTCCATTGAGTATAATGCTGAATTTGGTCAGTGTTTGTACCCAAGCATTACTTCAGGGAGGTGGGAATTAAATGGAGGAAGAAGGACTGATCATGATTTAGTAGTCTTGGAATAGAATGGAATGGAATGGAGTGGAGTGGAGTGGAATGGAATGGAGTGGAATAGAATAGAATAGAATAGAATAGAATAGAATAGAATAGACCAGACCAGACCAGACCAGGTTGGAAGAGACCTTCGAGGTCATCATGTCCAACCTATCATCCTATACTATCTAATCAACTAAACCATGGCACCAAGCACCCCATCAAGTCTCCTCCTAAACACCTCCAGTGATGGCAACTCCACCACCTCCCCAGGCAGCCCATTCCAATGGGCAATCACTCTGTGAAGAATTTCTTCCTAACAGCCAGCCTAAACCTCCCCTGGCACAGCTTGAGGCTGGAGGTGATTGATCACCCAAGAAGCCAAAGGAGTCATGGGTTTGCTGCACTGGCCCTGCCATCACCATAGAGGTGCCCTACCCATAGCACCTCCTATAGTAAACTAGGAGGCAAAAGTAAGGAATAGTCTCCCAGAAAGAAAAATAAGGGTTAGGAATTAAAACTGTTTAACTGAGAGAGCTGAAGTCAATGGCATGGAAAAGCAGCAAGTGCTTACAATGTCTTAACACTTCTCACTAACACTCTTCCCAGTTGCTGATGACTTTCCAAACTTTAGCCATGAAGACTGAAATGTCTTTGTACAGCTGTATTGGCCAGAGATAGTTTTATTTGTTTGTATTCTTCTAGCAGGACTGGTTTCAGTCAATTCCAAAACAAGACTGAAGAAAACATATCTGCATAGTCAGTACTAAAAGCTTTCTTCAGACTTCTGTCATTAAGAAAGCTCAATTCCTAGACAAGACAACATGTAGAAAAGAAGCAGGGAAACCATCAGTGGCTCAGGGAATTGCTTGTTGCTGTTCTAACAAAACTCTATAGAGATCTGCCAGATATTTACACAGTAATGCACTGTACTAAGCAGACCAGATCATAAATGTGCTCCAACTGTGTGTAACTCAAGCAAAAGAACAAGGGGAGCATACTAAATGCCAGGATATGTAAAAAACTAAGATGAAAGTTGATTTTATGTGATGCACAAATAACTCGTGACATTTCTTTCTTCAAGATATAATTGAGCCAGGATTCTGTGCCTCCCCGAAGGAAAAACAGCCAACCAGCCCCCCAACAAATGAAAACAAACCAAAACAAGAGCATGAGATTGGAAAGAAACTTCTACTAGGCTTGTCATTACCTACATAACCATTATGGATATTTCAAAGACTGTTCTGAAGCACCTAGGTACACACTGTCAGACCCAGGAAAACCAACAACTGCTGATAGGTCGTTAGTCTGATTCAGTATGGCAATTTATTGTTGCTCGTGGAGAACGGTGTTCTAGCAAGCACTTATATAGGTGCCCAGGGAATTAGGGTGATGGTTCTCAGTTTTATTTCTAGCAGAGGATTAAATTTCCTCAAAAGAACAAGGGACACAGCATCAGGAAAACTGAAACCTTTAATATTTACTCTTCTGATCTTTTTCTGGTGGGGAAAGTGAGTAGGAGCAAAAGAAATATACATAGTGGGGGAGATCAGCTGTGTAAAGGTTTTAATTGTCCCATTATGGATCTAAGTTTGAACTTCACTGTTCCAAATTTTCCACCTGTTATTGATGTTAAAATTCAAGGAACTGATGTTAATCATTTGAAAAGAAATGATGATGATTTATAAGAGGCCATAAATGGCTTGCATAATATAAATGTTTTTGCATGAAGGAAATCTATGAAAATTTACATTTTTATTAATTCATAAATATAAATTAGAGTCTTTCTTTAATGCAGTGTCTTTAGTGAGGGTTTGTTTTCCAATATGTGGTTTATTATTTTTCGGAAAACACAGATTTTTGAGCTAATTCCACCACCTACTACATCAGAGAGAGGTGAACACTTGCCAAAGACAGCTTCTTACCAGCAGTGTGTTAGAAATTAATCAAGGAGCAGAAGCATAAAAAAGGAGAAAAAGTTAAAAACTCTCAGAAATCACTATTCTGTGTTTGAAAAGGAGTGAAATGATTGCATGACTCTGTCATCCTATAGCTCCATCAAATTTGTTTGCATCTCTTATTTTTTTCCTTCCAAGACTAAGTTGATCTCTCAAATGCCAGTTGTATTTTTACTTTACTTGTACCTTTCTCCAAAGAGGATACTTGAGATGGGATTTTTTTGTTGTTGTTTTAATTGTTGATCCCAGCACTTGGGCTGTTTGTTATTTTCTGAGTTGTTTTAGCATTTCTAATTGATGGGATTTCATGATTTTTACTTTTGCACTAGTGAAAGCTTGTTTGCCAGGAAGCAGCCTCATAAAAAAAAAAAGCATAAAAGTAAAGGCACACGTGGTTTATGAAAGGCAGTTTCTCCCTAGTGAAGATCTGCTCTTATTCCTAGAGATGTATTTCCATCTTGATGTGCAGTGATTTACTCTGTGTGTCAGTTTAGAATATAGTCCTTTGTTTATTAACTGCACTCATGTTTCAAAAGGTAGGCATTAATCTGTTAGTTGCATTCTGCTTTTTGCAGTTGCAGAGGAAACCCCTTCAAAAATTTGAGCCTGTCAAAGTAAAATCTGATCTAGAGTTTTACAGCAACGGGATGAAATTAATAACATTTCTATAGATCTAAGCTGTAAACATATTTGACAGTAATCTGCTGATTGGCTTTGTTTGTTGTCTCACAAAAGGAAAAGGAGGTTGTGTGTGTGTGTGTGTGTGTGCGTGCTCGTGTGTGTGTGTAATCCTCAATTAATTAACAAATTATTGAGGTCCATGGTGGTTTGAAGGATGGTAGGATTTTATTTTCTCTTTTTTCAGTTTTTTGAAGTGGAAATTCTCTGCTTTGATTCTGGGGGTAGAGAGGGGGAACTTCTTGGATACCATTTGGCTGGAAGGCTATTTGTTTTCCTTATTTATTTCTTCTTGTACAATAATGGAATAACATTTAATTTTTCCATATTTCTGCTGTGATGCAAATGAGATACATTTTAAACAGTATTGGCAGATGTAAGCATGTCAATAAGTCCTTGAACTTTGGAATATACTCATAGTCTGTTAATATAGAGACAGAATGTAAAGGAACTGTCTTAAAGATTCAAACTGAAAGCGTTCCTATAGAAATCAGAGCATTTTCCTCAATTTGTTCCATGTTGCCTTTGTTTGACTCTCTTTCTATCTGGAACTTAGAATTTTTTATTAATCTATTCACTTTTTGTTTTGTTTTCTTTTCTTTTCTTTTTGTTCCCTTTACTCTGTAGTCCCTGGATGGATTTGTATTTGCACTAAATCAAGAAGGAAAATTTTTATACATTTCAGAAACTGTCTCCATCTATTTAGGCCTGTCCCAAGTAAGTATGTTGCTTTCAATCCTAGAACATCATTGTGTATGATTTGTTCTCCTGTTTAGAGTTTTGAAAGAAATGTTTATTTGGCTTATGTTTTTGTTGCATGGATTATGGAATGAGTTATTTCAATTTGCATCTGCCTCATCTCGAGAAGTAATTGGAAATGGTGTCTGTCAGGATTGGACGCGGAGCTAAGACAAACTTGCGCGTGAAAAGTTTTTGCCATGAAGGATCATTATTAATTTATTGAGAACAAATGAAATTTCTTTTCTCAGTTGTTTTGAACTTTAAACCTCTATACCTGATAGGAAAGGGACACACTAATAGTACTTCCCTTGTGTCCTATTACTGGATGTTTATGGAGTACCCTGCATTATCCAGGGAGCTGACACGATGACAGGGAGTCATTTGGAGTCAAGAAATGCTGAAAGAGACCATTAAAATGGCTTGCAGGGAGGGTTCCAACAAGGACATATTTTGCTGCTTTCACAAATGCTCACTAGTATGAAAAGACAAATTTCTAAAATATAATTGTTTAGGGCTTAATTTATGTTTTTTTACTTGCAGACAACTGTTTTGCAAAGATTAAAAAGGCAGGACAAAAGTTGCTTGTTGATGCACATTCCTAATCCTGCAGCATTCAGAGATGTTTAGGAAGGAGAGCTTCTTTCTGCTTGTACTTAAAAATGCAGCAGAAAGATTTTGCATGATGATTTTCAGAGGAGGATAATCTGCTTCTGTTACAGTCACCCTGAGGAGCAAAATAAAAACTGAGATCGCATTTATTTCAGCTCCCTTAAATTGGGACCCGTTCTGCTGTGGGGAGGCAACTATTAGCCCTGGCAACTGTCAGTTTTGCTGTGCCCCAACAACAATGAAATGGGCAAATTTAACATTTGTTGCAGAACAAGGCTAATTTAAAATATTATCTGGTGAGAATCTGAATAGAGGTTCATTAACTCCTCAAAGAACACGCAAGCAACTGGCTGTAATAAGTTCAGTAATTGTTATTTTGTGCTGGCTTTAGCAAACCAAATGGTGGAAATGGAAGCAGAGCTGTTTCTAACTCCTATCAGTATACTTGTCTCTCATTAAAGTCCCTCGTTTTGTAATAGACTTTAATCCATGCCTTAATCTGTTTGGGAGTTCGTATCAAGAACCTCAGATTTTGAAACTGGTGCGCCACCATGTCGCTAATACAGTAAAGAATTGGAACCTTAATGTTTATTATTGTCTTATGCTCATATTAATCTGTTTTATGCATAGTATCCAACGAAGTTTAATAAGCCAGTAAAGAAGAAGGATGGATAATTAGTTTAAGCAGGTAAATGCTAATTAGGAAACTCCTGAAAGGCATCCATTATACACTAGCTTAAAACAAATTTTACAGCCCTGGTTAGTGGTGTAATCCAAATTCTGTCAAGGCAACTGCATTTTCTGTAATTGAGATGTGTATGTTTGCTTTGCATAACAGATGGCTCTGTATGCTTAGACTGATAGCTAGGAAAATAATAATTGCATTATTCTGGCCAAAAGAATATTAGCTCTTGGGTTTTGGCCATTTCAGTCAGTCCTCCTGCCAGCACAGCATATGCACATATATGGATTGGATTTTCAAGGAAATTGATGCATCTGGAATAGTGTGGCCATCTGAAATATCATCTGTTCAAGAAAAATTTGGCTTTAACCCTATGCTAGTCTCTTGTTAAAAGCATTTTCTGCCACTGTCTTTTTAACTATAGGAGTTGGTAAATCTTTCCTTACCCTGAGCTTGCGTGACATTGTCAAGACTTTACACTTCATCTAAATCTCCATATACATTTCAAGCAAGTGTTCAAATAAATGCAGCAATTGTCTTTGTATGTTACAGTATTTGTTATGTCAGGACAAACACCTCCTTGCATTCACTGCTGAAACCAAAATTTAGAACCAGGACTGTGGATTTTAATACAATAATAGATGAAATCTCCTGAGCTCTACTAAACTGTGTGATTTTTGATTGCTGTTCTTCTCTTCCATCTTTATGGTGACATTTTGTATTGCACAGACCTACTGTGTTTGTATTGTTGCTATATTATTCTCTTGGAGTGATATTCTATAGCTAGGTCTCTCAATAATGACAAAAGAAATTCTGTAGCTGCTTGTTACTAAATCACTACTCAAAGGTTGCTGCAAAAAAAATATTTGCAAGAACTCCTTTAAAACAGTTTCTGACACTGTGCATGGAAATGCTGCTGTTTGCACTAAAACTGCCTTAAAACACTGGTGAATGCTGAATTTCTGGAATGGTGCTATGTGATATATGTGGTGCTGCATTTCTTGCACTGCAGGTGAACACTGATAGGTCTCTATCCTGGTACTCCCCAGCCATATAGAGAATCTCCAGGTAATTTTGCAGTTCAGAAAATCTGGGTGTACACTATAAGCATTTTTATTCGAATCATCTTCTTGAAGTGCTGACTCTGGAGTCTCATTTTCTAGTCAAATGGCTTCTCAGAGACTTCATCCTTGTTTGGTTGGGTTTGATTTATTTTTTTATTTTCTTTTTTTAACTAATATGCATGGAAATAATCTACAATGTATTTTGGACTGGCAAAGCAAAATCTCCTGTGTCTTAGCTAAAGGAAAATAGTTCTTGTGCTGAATCTCAGCAGGGGAAAACAGTTCATCATGGAACCCATTTTTTTCTGTTTTGAACATTGAGAGACAGTGGTACAAAACAAACTCATGCTGGGGCTCTAAGATAGCTGCAGTTCTAGTAATAAAGAAGTCTGATTAAAAAATATCCTGGGA